>NW_027397089.1:6144914-6595453 GCF_003265705.2 Callorhinus ursinus
TGTTATACGCAAACAATAAATCATGGCACACTACATCAAAAACTAATGATGTATTTTATGGTGACTAATATAACATAATTAAAAAAAAGTGAGACAAACAAACAAACAAAAAAGATTTCACTTTAGGATTAGTATCTACTTATATTAGACATAAATGTAATAATTCCCATGGCATCTCTTGTGGACAGAAGAACACTCCTAGCTCAATATCTGAAATGTCAGGGTGATTTCTTGGGTCAGGATGACGGGGCTTTGTGTCAGAGAGCTAATATGTAGAGGAAGCAAAGAGGCAGAGCCTCAAAGATCTAAAATTTTCCTCCTTTCTTGCCTCATTCCTTTTCTCTGTGGCTGCATTTAGTCCGTTCTGCCTGGAGTCTTGCAGTGGCTTGTCACATCTCAGGGAGGATCTCATGTCATGTGTACCATCTGGATCCCGACTCTGTTGGACTGGGAGTCAGGAAGTCTGAATTTGCCTCCCACTTTTGTCATTAACTAGCTGTGGGACCTTACCAAAGTTTCTCCACTTCTCAAAGTCTCTGTTTCCTTGTTTGTAAAATGGAAGGATGGGGCAAAGAGTTTCTGACTGTTATTTCCAGCTCTAATACTGGACATTTAGTGATATTCCATATTCCATACCTGGGAACAAACAGGGTCAGGTAGTCTCAAAGTTGTGAAAAAGCTAGAATGTGGTTTAAAAAAAAAAAAAAAGCAAAGGTCGGAAACTGAGCTTTGCCTAGTTGACAAAGTACCCTTGGAACTTCACAGGAGAAAAAGGAGAAAAACAAGTCTGCTTAGATTGTGAGGTTTCTGTAAAGTGAATTTAACTAATTTCACTCTCTGTCTAGAAAAGTTTTCTATTTCTTTTTGCATTACCTGGCAGATTTGTTGTATGATGTATTCTTATTTTTCTTTACTTTCAGTGTTCAAAGGTAGGATTTAACAGTAGGTCCTAAAGCTGTCCAAAATAGGCATTGTGATGGTGGCTGCTACCTATCAGAAATGAGACCCCAGATTTCTCAGTGCTCACAATCGCAAATAATGGGATCCCAGCAACTAATAATTTTCTCCCTTGCAGACTCCTTGAAACTCTGAGCTTCAGTTTCAAGATCAATTCCTGTAAACCCTATCATATTTAGGCCTAAGCACCTGTGAGTTTAATACTGAAATGTTAAAGAGCTATAATATGGAGGTTCTAAGATCATCTTATGGCTAGCTCATGAAATCAGGGAATTGCTCTTTCTGGAGAGAAAGGAACTGAAATGCATTCATGCGGTGACAGGATTTTATTTGAACAGTGGACAGCCTCCTGCCAGCCCTGCTTTTCGAAGAGGTGAGGAGGCTCTATTGAGATAGAGAAACATCTCCACGGCCCCCCTTCAGCACCAGGTTGGGCCCACTCTTTGAAGCATTTCCCGGTACCTACTGACCAGCTTTCCTCCCAGGTGCTGAGGAATCCTGGGGCTGCATGAGAACTGTGTTCACAGTAAGGACAAGGTCTCGAGTGTGTTAACAAGCTCCTACACACACACACACACACACACACACACACACAGCATTACTTCTCGAACTAAAGGAATCAAAGATCAAAGAAAAACAGAGTGTGGATTGTTCCACTTTCTATATCCACCTGCCACAGGATCTTGAGCTGAGCAAAATGCAGAGAATCTTATTTGGAAGCTTTCTCATTCTTCAGTGACTTGAAATTGAGCCTGAGAAGGAGCGATACAGTAGCACTCTGTGTGTGTGTGTGTGTGTGTGTGTGTGTGTGTGTGTGTGTGTGTTGGGCCTGCAGAAAGGCCCAGGCTTTTGGAAGACATCACTCATCCCCGAACTCCAAGAGCAAGATTCCGAACTGTGAGTACTTTAATATGCAGTGAAATAGGAAATCCCTGGATGCCCCAGGGATTGAAAAGCCCCAGACTAGATTCTTCTTCAGCTTTAACACAGAGCTCACACCTTTGTTGCATCCCACTGATTGCCAGAGACTTGAGCCACCTCCGCTCTAGGTTATAAGCGGGTACAGGCAAAAATCAGAGGGAATGTGCTTCAAACAGGCCTTTCCTCCAAGTCGTGGAAAAAAATGGAAGAAACTGACAGCCAAGGCTGCTAAAAGCCTAAAGCAACAGTCTTGTCTCTCCCCATTAAAGTCCTTAAAAGCTTAACATAGTTTTCATTTTTCAGCATTAATTCAAATCTAAGTCTCTTGCCTTCCTCGAAAATGCCCCCTCTACCTTGAGTTGGCTGCTCCAGGAGCATCTCCCCTGCTATTATTAGTGGATAATTGCTTAACATTTTCTAGAAGTAATTAACCTTGCCTTTGAAATGAAAGAAATCCCTAAATTGAGCAATATGATGAAAGCCATTCTTTCATGTAATTTAGTCTCATCAGCCAAGTACATCAATTTCTAGCTCAAAGGCAGGGCTGAAGAATAAGCAGTGGCAATACTGTAAAGAAAAAAACTCAAGGTCTTAACACTGTCAATCTCAATTCCTTCAGAACAGGGTTCCCCAAGCGGCAGCCCGATTACAAGAGGCCAGGGGTTCTGTTCAAGCTCAACACGGTGACCTTGACAAAGGGCATCTGTTACAAGGAGTCCATGTCAGGCTGACAGCAGCATGCTAGGTGTTGCATGCATACCTGAAGACTCCGGAAGTTCACCGAGGACTCCTGATTCTGCATTAAAATGGAATGTCTCTTGACATTTTTTAGGAAAACAAATGTCATATTGCAAAGAGCTCTGGGAGTCTACGTGCTGTTTGTCAATCCCCGCCGGCGTCCGTATGCATGCCGGTCCCGTAATTAACTGCGTAAGCAGCTCCTTTAAGACTGTAGGTTTTGAGGTGGTGAGATGCCACTTGCTTGCCCCACTGCCTCCACCTAAGGCTGTGCCCAGCTGATTTCAGACTGATGGCTATCAGAACTTTCCTCTCGCCAGGAGAAAGATTTCCAAGATGGAGACTAAACAACATCCCCCGGTATCTCGTTCCAAAGGTTGGGAAAGTTCTGTGCCAGCAAACCACTTTGTGGTTGCATTAGACGCTCTCTGCTGCCCTGCGGTTAGCTGGAAGTCAGTTTACCGCAGGGCTTTTATCACCCAGCGGCTGCATTTAGCTTTCTGGGTGACCGTGGCCCACACCCCAAACCAGAGGAAGGCCCTGAGGGGCTTTTTGAGGACCATCCAGAAACCCTCAGAGATGCAGGAGGTCCAGATCAGATCTACAGACACAGATTTAAAAAATAAACAAAAAAAAAAAAAAAAAAGGAGCTCACTTTGGCGCCCTCTAGGGGCAGTTTATTGCCACCTTGTAGATTGTGAAATCCTACGTTTGGGTAATTTCATGTCAGTATGGAGACAAACATCTTGTTAGTGATTTCCTCATATGGCTTACCAGTACCCTTTCCTACATTCTTTTTGTTGATTATTTTACATGACCACAGGATCCCTTTTCTCATGGAAACTTCATCATAAAATCCTGTACCGAAGGGGGAAAAAAACCAACAACAACAAAATTAAAGCCAGAGATTTTGATTGTGTCTATCAGATCTGTTTATTTTGATGCAAGCACTGAAGGCAGCTCTTCAGCCATCCTTTTTAAATGTTTCCCTTTCACAAACATGTGATTTGAGTTGGTTTCATTCCCCTTTAACAAATGGGGGAGCTCCGGGGGAAGAAATCGTATGATGCATCATATTGAAGAGCAGGGCATTTAGAGTCTATCATTCCCGGCACCACTGGGTACGTTACTTAACTTCTCTGAGCCTCAGTTTTCTCAGGTGTAACGTGGGTCAGAGAAGAGTGCCTTCCTCATAAGGGTGCTCTGAGGATGAAATGAAATCATGCCCAAAAAACATGTCATTCTCCTTCACAGGTATCCAGAGTCTCTGGCGCTCAAGACAGGACAGTGCAGGAGACTCAGGAGTCACCTAACAAAGGCATCCACCTCTCAGGGCTGTTGAAGGCATTAAATTAGTTAATGAAGGCAAAACACTGAAATAATGTTTGGCACCTCTGAAACAACTGAAATCGTTTGCCATTGTTATTTTCCTCGTAGATTTCCATTTTCCAGTTGAGCAAACTGAAACATACATTGGTTAAGTAACTGGCTCAGGAAACGGACAAATAGTAGGCAGTGGAGTCAGGAATCCATCTTGACTCCACTGCCCAGGCTCTTTACCACTATGCTCTCTCTAAGCTTAGTAACTATTAACCATCAGTATTATTTTGACAGGAGAAATAATTTTCAGGTGGGTCTGCTGCCACCTACAGAAGAGAAGTTTCCAATTCGTCAGCCTGAGAAGTGCACATTTCTGCAGCATGAGCCTATGTATACAAAGACACTAAAAATGTAACCACCCATCCACCAGTCTTCTGGTGGCATGGGGCAGAAGTCCTCCACATTTTTGTCTTATAGTACGAGGATATTTTCTGCTGGCTGAGATATTTGACTTGATCTGGGAAAGTGGAGATAGTCAATAAGGAATTTAAAGAGGGAGCATTCAGGGGAGAGATGAAAAGCGTTCTTAGGGTCTTCCTGCCGAGATGAACCCAATCGAATGCCCTGGTAACTCCTAATGTTTCTCTAGAAGAGGCTCGAGGCCACACCACTTTCTGATTCTAGCATGGAAGATGCTCCCTGCTCCTCTGAGAAGTAATTTGAGGATTCTTGTAATTTCTGTTGAACTTGGGTAGAGACGTTCTATGCTAACCATCAGTAAAGTGTTCCTAATGTAGTCTCAGTAGAAGAGCTTCCTGACGTAGGGCTTTCTTCAGCTCTCTTGGTCAGCATATTACCAGCTCTGCTATCTAAGCTGCTAAACCTCAGAGTCTCCCAGTTCAAGGATTTCCCACTGATTTTAGCTTCCAGAAGCAGATTTCCCACTGTACCACCAGATCGTGGGTAAAGTCTCCTGTTATTCCGCTTACTGTCTGCAAGTGCTGAGGCTTTGGAAACTCAAATCTCTGAGGCGGTCTTATTTTCTCTGAGGGCACAGAGCTAAAAGAAGACAGTTTGTTGTTTTAGGGAAGACACTCATTCCTAAGAAATTTCTAGCTATTGGGCAGTGGAAAAAAACTGTTTTGGAAAAAGTTTTTCTGATGTTGAAGTGGTACAAACATGTATTTAAAGGAGATGCTTTCCTCAGAGGTGTTGCTGAGATGTATGCCTATATTTGAGCTCAGTTTGGCTCTGAGACGTCCTCGTGCATTTTCCCATTCCTTCTTTAGGCACATTGGTAAAATACTTCATGAGTTAGTTTCTTTTTTTATTAACGTGCTATACAAGGATAGAGGCCCACTGGTCCTGAACTAAAACTACCTGAAAAAATCTATTTTCCTAGGAAGTGCTTTCCAGTAAAGAGGAAGGTGTTTTCAGGTTGAGTTTTAGTCTTGAAGACTCTGGAAGTCTTCCTCCTGCCTGAAAGTTGTCATCCTCAACAATCGCTACTAACAGCAGAAGCAGTGAGACAACAATGATAATGATAATGCCACTTACATTGGCCTCTATATTGGTCTTTACTGTGAAAAGTTCAAGTGCTTCATGCAAGTTCAGAAAACTGAACTTGCAAGGGTAACTGTTTCACTAAAGGGCCCAGAAGAAGTTACTCACTGGAGATAGAAAAAAATAAATACAACTTTAGTACTTTTAATATGCATCAAAATTCCAAGTGTAGGGCTATATACAATCTAACCTTTGAGGAGCAGGGATGCCTTGTAGTAATATATTCATTTATTCATTCATTCATTCATTAATTCATTTGATGTCCATTGAGTACTCACTGTATGCCAGCTATTGATCAGGGAGTGGGCTGTAGAGTCCCTAAATTCACAGAGCTTCCATTCTGGTGGCTAGAGACAAAAAAAAAAAAAAAATTCAAAATAAAATATCAGGTGGACATAAATGTTGTGGGGAAGCAAAGGAAGGGAGCTAGGAAATGCCGAGGGTCTTATTTCCTATGGCATGGTCAAGGAATGCCTCCACAGGAAGGAGGTATTTGAGCAGGCATCTGAAGGAAGCTAGGGCTCCATGAGAGTTGTTACAGTAGAATTTTCAAAAAGCCAAAAAACAGCTCTCATATAAATAGAAACTGGACATATGTCAAAGATTCATTCTACTCGGTAATTAGTAAAGGATCAATAAAAGGTTAAGACTGGGTCAAGGGGCATTTAAAAACCTGGCATTTACAGGAAGTTTAAAAATGGAGTGCTCAATGAAGAAAGAAGGTTAGGTTAGAGACAAAGCTGGTTAATGTCCTACTATATTCTATATAAACTCTATTCTTTCAAGTTCTCTTTCTAACAGACAGAAATTATTTGGTCTCTCCTGGAAAAAGAATCTACAAACTAACAGGAAACTTCACTACATCTAGGACTTTTAATCAATGGTAAACAGTAAGTCAAAGAGTACATTCCCCTAAATAACACTTACGTGGGCCTATGAGACAATGTACCCGTAGCACATTAAAAAGACATACTGCTCCCTTTTTTATTTTCAAGTTTTGCTTTCTTTTTCTTTTTGGTTTTTTGTTTGTTTGGTTTTTGGGTTTTGTGTGTTTGGTTTTGTTTTGTTTTTTTTACAAAAGTCATGCAGATAGCTGGAGGAGGAGCACTGCAGGTACAGACGTGAGTGAGTTGGCCCCTTTCCCTCACTCCAGGAGGAGCCCCCCACCAACGCAGACTCACACATTCACCTGGATCTTATCATGAAGTTTGGTATAAGTTAATAGCTGGGGGTAGTCTGGAGAAGCTGGAAGATTTATGCTGGAAAGAGAATGGGAATGGAAGTTGGGAGTTGAGCGTGGGGGGAGTTTCAAAAGATATTAGGGAGTGATGAGTATGAAACATGGTGAATAGGGGGAGAATGGATTTGGACAACACTTTGCTACTTTTCTTGGGCATGAAAAGGTAGTTCATCTACGCCAGCCCCACCTTTGACTATTTCCTGGGAAACTGAGCAAAGACATGAATTAGTTCCCATTACTTTTGGTTTGCTCGTTGGACTGTGTTCTATAGGAGATGGGACCATGGTGCTTCCTGGCTTCATGTCTGTCTAGCACAACCTTCTTTTGTCTCTGAAACATTCACACGCATTAGGGTTCTTGCAGCATGAAGACATGGTCACTGTCACTGAGATGTAATCTCTGATTTCCAAAATACCTCCTCCTCCCACACTTTGCGCTGCATACAAACCCCCATGTGTGCCTTCATGGTAGCTTCACTACCACCCAGGGAACCAAGTATCTCCAAACTCTTCACTTGGCCAACTGGGTGATGCTACCATAATAACAGAGGTCTTTCAGCATGAGGAGCAGGTACAGGTGTAGGAAGTGATTTTTTCAGATGGCATTTATAGTCCCTCTAGGATATCTAAGTAGAACTGTTGTTCAGTAGGCAATTTCCCCATTCTCCTATCCCACCCTTTTACTGACGGATGAAGACAGAACAGTGTGGGTTTCAGGCACCAGACAAGAATCTGATGGAAGAGGAAAACAGCACTGATGGATGTGCTGTACCTCCCACCAAGAAGGATAATATGTGGAGGGAGGAGGAGGAGGCAGTGGGGGAGAAAAGAGATGAGTTTGTGACCCCAGCGTCTTTGCTTTTAGAAAGAGGCTCTTGCTCCCAAACATTTTCTTCACACTGCCTCCAAGCCTACTAATTAGAAATTCATTTAGGTTAATAGTCAAATATCCTGAAATGATGAAGGAGACCACCGTTCTTTCATTCCTTCATGTACGTTGGTTCAATAAACACTCGTTTAGTTCCTGGTTATACTGAAGCTTATGAGAGAGTAAGAACAGAACCATACTTTGGGGACCCCAAGTAAAAAGGGCAAGTGCAAAGGGGGTTGGGTAAACAGTCCCTGAAAGGACGCTGAACACTTTCATTCTGGTCGCAACTCCGAGTCCTGAGGCCAAAGAAAGGCCCGTGATGTGACCCTTGCAATCTGAGCCCTGGCCTCAGACAGTACCTGCAGGGTTTCCAAAGCTCCACAATTGGTTCTCTCTTCTTCTGGAGGCTATCAGCTCCAACTTCATCCTGAATATTGGGGAAAGCAATGCAAATGTCTGTGCATGTCCCCCTGTGTATCCTGGGGGATGTTTTCAAATTTCATCCAGTTTATATGGCACCAAGAAGCATTCTGTTCTCTCTCCCATCTTCAAGGGCAAGAATTTGATTCCTGATTGCTGAGAAAGGCCAGACTTCTCCTAGAAGGAAATATTTTTGTTAGAGAAGTCTGTGTCAGATTATTTCGTCTGTTAACAGCAGAACCAGAAGATAATGAGGCCTATTTGACAGAGACTAGCATTGACAAATGGTACACATTTTTGAACTCATTTCAAAGTACAAACTCCTATTTCATTTCATTTTCTAAGGCTCTGAATAACTTATAGACAATTTAATTGCCTGTATTTGGAATAGGGAATTCCTAAAATGCTGAGTATAATATTTGGATTTAAAGAAAAAGACACCATAATAGAGGCCATTGTTCAAGTAAGTAGAGACAGGTTCATGTATTTCAAACCCTGGATAAAATATAAAGAAGATCATTGAGCTCTAATTTGAAAGAATTCTACTGAAAGACTCAGAAAAAAATCCACTGTGAGAATATGAGACAGAATTATAATATTTACTGGACAACTGTTTGCTAAGAAGCATTTATTTTATATCACTTTTTAACAAGACCGAACTGTCAGATTGTTTAAAATTCCACTGGAAAAATTTGGATTATCACAAAAGTGTTTACTCTTTTCTCCTTCCATGTGTATTGGATTACTCATGGAGGACAATGGAAAGAATCTGAGAAATGATGGTTTTAACAGCAACTTAGACTCCTTTTCAGAAACATTATAGACTATGTAAACGAAAGCGACTTTGGGACATGCATTAACATAGCCTTGATACTACTGGTGTGATGTAAGGCACCAAGAAATGAAATTTGCCAGATTATCCCTTGGAAGATGATGGCACACATGAAAAATCCTTCCCCTATAACAACCGTGCTTGCATAGGAATAAAAAAAAGAATCATCTTTATCTTGCTTTGTTAAATACCATTGTTAGCTCCAGCAGCATGATTCAGAAACTGTTTAATAAAATATGACCTTTTAAAGTCATTCTGGAATGCTGGAATTATCACCTACGAAGACATTGCAATCATCTATAACTTCGATCACTCACTGAGTAGACTTCCATTAAAAGCATGTTTAGGACAAAGCCGAACCTCTTCTTGGTATTAAAATCACATTTATCCATTCTAATACCAGACAGGCATGTCCACTCTTTTTTTTTTTTTTTTCCTGTAAGGTCTGAGTTTCAGGGACACAGATAACTTGTAATGATGCATCAGCTCTCAGCTGCACGAGGACCACCCGGGGGGCTGGTGGCCCCAGACTGTGGGGTCCCACCCCCAACCTGGCTGAGTCAGTGTACCTGAAATGGGGCAGAGAAGGCGTTTCTAACATGTGACATTAGTGCTGCTTTCCTGGGAACCACACTCTGAGAAACACCGCACTAAAGGACTCTGGATAGGGAGTGCTAAAAGGAATTTTAGGAAAAAAATTCTTATGTATGTGGGTCAGGCTGGTCTTGTGCAAAATGAAGGGAAAAAACAAAAAACAAAAAACAAAAAACCCAAGCCTAAGCTTCCCCCTTAAGCCTCTCTATGCTCCCGCCTCCAAACAGAGCCGCCCTTGGCTTCCTGTTTTCCGTTCGCTCTTTCCTACCTCTAGTTCTCAAAAGTGCTCACAGATCCTGCTAGCTTAATTTACCAAATGTACATTAATCCTAGCAGTTATTCCTCTCAGAGACCTTTGCATTTTAACATGGATCAAAAATTTAGACCTGATAAATGAAATGTGAACAACGAAAGGTGTTGATTTTTAAATGGGAAAAACTTTGTTACATTTCCACTCCATCACCCACATTACACTAGCGTGATCTAAGAGTCCAATCTCTTCATGTTACTTCCCTCTTCGAAGTCTTCCATGAACTATCCTTCTCTCAGAGGCAAATTTTAAATGCTTAGCAAGACTTCCAGGCTTTTCCTTTTTTTTTTTTTTTTAAGATTTTATTTAGGGGTGCCTGGGTGGCTCAGTTGGTTAAGCGACTGCCTTCGGCTCAGGTCATGATCCTGGAGTCCCGGGATTGAGTCCCACATCAGGCTCCCCACTCAGCGGGGAGTCTGCTTCTCCCTCTGACCCTCCCCCCTCTCACACTTTCTCTCTCTCTCAAATAAATAAATAAAATCTTTTAAAAAACACACTTAAAAAATAAAGATTTTATTTATTTATTTATTTATTTGAGAGAGAGAGAGAGAGAGAGAGAGAGAGAATGAGTGATGCGGAGGGGGGGGAGAGAGAGAGAGAGAGGTGGACTCACTGCTGAGCAGGAAGCCCAATGCAGGGCTCAATCCCAGGACCCAGACTTCCAGGCTTTTCACCCTATGGCCCTGCCTACCTGTTCAACCTCATCAGCCACCTCTCCCTCCTTCCTCTTTGTATACAATACTGAACTACTTCAAATTCTCTGAAAATGTCCTTTCCTTAGGATCAGCTACATCATTTTGGGGACCCAGTGAAATAGGAAATGCAGGACCCTTTGGCCATGATGTATTAAAGAATTTCAAGATAGCAACCACAGAGCATGTATCCAAGACCAGAGGTTTCTGAACACGGAGCCTTGTGTGGCTGTAGGTCACACACCCGCGAAGCGGCCCTGACCATTCCAGAGACGATAATCCTTACGTCCCTCGGCACTTGTTCTGGGGTATCACAAAGAAATCAGTCAAGATGTTTTATTTCCTTTTGCTCTGAGTCAGTATCTCTGGGTTTGTTGAACTTCAAATGGAGGAAAGCGCTTGAGTTTCACCATGCCTTTGTTCATTTTCCAGGAAATCTCTGATGTAGCCAGAGTACGAGGTACCACTTTGACCCTGGCACTGACCTGTTCTCCTTCTGCCACTGTCATAATCTCTCCCTCTTTGGTACCTTTGAAAGGTACTGTTCCTTCGTCCTGAAATTCCACTCACTGTGTATCCCTGATAAACTCGCTTACCGGGCTTTAATCTCGTTTGCGTGAGCATCTTATTCACTAGGCTCCAAGCTATTCCAAAGCATCCATGGTGTCTCCATCTTTGTATTTGCAGAATCCAGCACGACGTCTGGATTGGAGGAAGGACTTCAGAATGTTTGTTAAATGAAAGAATGGGAGGTCACGCGTCCTGACATTTTCCCCCCAATTCAAAAACAGTTTCGTGGAAGAAAACCTTTGTAAAGCCAAGCGGTAGCTTAAATGTGACTCAGTCTTCCAGACTTACTAGGTGAGGTTGTCAATTTACCTTTAGTTACCATGAAGGGAGGAGGCTCTGGGGCAAGAACTGAACTCCTGGGTCTCTGGAACCTAATCGAAGGGGGTGTGACCCCCCTCCCCCCCCAGATGTGTTCAGTCCTGCTCAGTGGAGGAATCTAACACATGAGAGAGTTTTCGAGAATCATCAAGGATGCCTTTCCTAGACTGGCTTCATATGGGAACTTTTATTCTTAATTCAAATATCAGAAACTGTCTGAGGTCTACAGTCAACTCTCCCGGGATGACGGTCTAGTTTGTGGTTGATGTAAGATATTTGCTGCCCTCCCTCCCCCGTGCCTTCTGACTACACGTTGTCATTCTCCTGTGAGTGGGTGGCGAAATACCTTACAAGCCAAAATTCAAACCAATAAAGTCTGCTTTTTGTAAGTTTATGGTTTATCTATGAATTTCACGTGCCCAAGCTAGCTTCATCCCTGGTTGAGACAAAATTTGAGCATTGGCTGGATATCATATTTACTTAGGTATTTTTCTCCAACTTGCGGGCATATACTATTCTGGGCACATTTTTAGAGAAAATTCAGGAAGCTTTTTTTTTTTTTTCAGTATAATCTTTTTAGTTGTTTTTTAGCCATTGGTATATACTTTGTCCTTGCAAACAGTCGAGGATTGAAGCAGCGTCTGGTGTGGTTTTTTTCTGGCGGGGCAGGGGAGAAAAGAGCCAGTTGTTGCTGCTTCTTTCCCTCTTTCCCTTCCAAATCTTGAGAAGTGGGTGGGCTTTCACTCCCTCTGGGTGCCTCCAGCCCTTGGACCTCACTAACGAGCTGGGACAAAGGGTGGTCAGGTTTAGACATCTAATCTCAAAAGACAAAAAAGTCCTCAACATTAGATGCCTCCACAGCAGATATCTAGGCCTGAATTGCCATTCCGATAGGCACATCTGCCCAGCTGCTCGGAAAGCAAATCCTGGGCTGCCTATACCACGCCACTGGTCATGGGGTGGCAGGGAGCCCATGAGAATGTCTTCATTGAACCAGAAGCGGGTCTCAATAGCAAGGCGACTTTATCTATCTTTTGGATGTTAATGGTTCAGTACTACTTTTAACCCCTTGAGTGGACTTCATTCCTTCACCCTGAACTTGGTCTGTGCATTCCCAAATCAACTCCTGTTTGCTTGGATACTTAATTCAAGTTGCTTTGATAGGCTTAGAATCAGGACCCTCAGGGTTGGGAGGGGGTTCAACCGGTTGTATAGTCCGTCCCTTCCGACACTTGAATCTGCTCTACCAAGGCCATACTATCTCTGCCTAAACCCTACCAAGGATGGGAATGGACAGCCGCCCAAGGTCACCCTCTTCAGCCTTGAGTAGCTCTTTCAGAAACACCTTCTTTTCATAAACCAGATGTCAGCTACAGTCAACTTGCCCTTTCAGATTGACATGAAATTGTTTTGAATTCTCATGCTTCATGAGGTAAGCCAGTCAGCTACCCTTTCAGACTCCCTGTTCATCTTTGACATGTGGGCAGGAGGTTGTTTCTAAGTGTCCTGGCCACTTCCAGCTAAGGTCGAATCACTCCATATATGGAACCCTCTCCTTTCTATACCCGTCCTCCTGCCGGCTGTCACCTCTTCCTCTACACGAAGCAGTTCTCTTTTTCTCCAGCTGGGACATTCCACATGAGCCTGTCTCAAACACAAGGTCGTGTGAGTGTGTGTGACCACTTTCCTAGGACAATTAAGGCAACTGCTGGAGTTAACAGTGTGGCAACCAGTCAACTTATGACGAAATAGTACCCATTTCTATTCTTTAAAACCTCTCAGCTACGACATCACCAAGACCCCACTTCCTGGCCACATTTCTCTGTGGCTTCCACCTCCTATCATGTGCTGGCCCCCCCTCTTTTCTTCTAACTCCTCCCCTCTTCTGTCAAATTTCTTGCTCATGTCCCAAATTCTAGTTAACTTACTCAGGAGAGAAGTTTGGTTTTGCCTTTATATTCCAGACCTTGACCTTCCGACCTCATGGCCCACACCCAGGGCAGTTTACCAATGTGTTTTCCCAAAGACAGCCCACTCCCTAAAAGTCTTGTGCAAGATGTTACCCTGTCCCCATGCAGTTACACAAAGTCCAAGTCTGACTCCCTGTCAACCTGATCCAGTTCATTACAAGCTGCTCTGTCTCGGCAGGCTTCTTGCTCTCTAGTCATTGCTATGGATGGAAAGAACACAGGCTTTGGAATTAGACCAGAGTCTGAATCCCAGATCTACTATTCATCAGTGGTGTGACATCCATTGGGCTAACTTTTTGAGACCATCTTTCTCAGCTAAGAAGTGGTGATAAATTATACCATCCACAGGATTTGTGTGAAAATGTGATTTACTGGCACATAATAGCCACTCAACAATTTTTATTTATTGTAATTAAGATAAAATAAAATGGAGACCAGGCTTAAACATCTCCCAAGCAGACAGAACCATTTAAGCCAAGTAAGCAAAACTCAATCTAGCTTATTTTTATGAGCATCCATGGAACTTACCTTGGGTTATTTCTTGTAAATGCCAATGATAATCATCAAAGAAACTTAAAACTTCTTCCTAAAATGGTATAAGATAAGCACTTTTAACTAATCTCCTGCCATCTGGAAACCCCCACTGCAATAACCAATCACTGTGAAGGTCAAGTAACTTCGTCATTGTCATTTTCTAAGCCATGCCATAGCATCATGCCCCTGAGCTTCATACTCCTGGGTTTGAGGTGCCCCTGATTGTGACCAGTTCATTTCTCACTCAGTAAAATATTCATATCAAGTAAAGCTCTCTGAATTTTCTTTTAACACTTTCCTTCTCCTCAGCCTCAAAAAGCTTCAGTGCTGGTGTGGATGAACCCTCCCCAGCCTGGTTGGATCCCTGTTTGTTTTGACCTCTGACCCCTATCTCCTTGCTATCTTGGCTCTCTTGGCATTTCTTCTGGTCCCTGCTTTCATCCCCAGCTTTGGCTTTCACTACTCAGTCACTCACACCCCTATGCAGAAGGGTAAGAAAATCTGCTCCTGCCTCCCCCTCTGTGTGCCGTTTTGATTCTGACTAATCTGGAAATAGCTTCACAGATGACTGAGATCAAGTCACGGCTCACAGGTATAATTGAGCTGTTTCCTAATTTCCAAAGGGCGTCAGAAGTGCTGAGATCACAGTGAAGACGGATCCTCTTTTTGTCAGAGAGGACTGAAGGAAACCCTGGCCACCATACCTCTGTTTTGGCATCTTACAAGTAAGCACCTCGGTACCCCAGAGCAGAAAACAAGTCAGAGATGCCATGATGGCTCTCACAACCCAAATCTCACTAACATACAATGTTTAAAAATCTTAAATAAACAAAATATCTTGCAACATAATCTCTGTTCTAGTGCTAAATGACTCCGTTTTAAACACATAAAACTCCACATGTAAGCCCTTAAGTGTAAAATGCTGATAAGGAAATTGATACTAAGTGAAGGCGATCATTTTTATGATTTACTGACCTACCATATAGGTTATCGGAACCTCAAAACTAACTCAGCCTCTGATGAGGTGGGAGTCCAGGATGGAAGTTCACAGAGAATGGACCCTCATCCACTCAGCCAGGCAGATGCTCCAGAATGCACGTCTCCTTCAGATTTGGCTATTCCTTTGGTGCGGGGAAAGAGCTGCATGATTTCACTGGCATTTTCATGTTAGAGAGGAATTCTAAAGAAAGTATCATAGTTGAGCAGCTTGAAGGGACTGTCCTATAAGCAACTTCAAGCAAGTTATTTGTCTCTTTGAGGTCCAGATGCTCGTTTGCACAAAGGGTATAAAAATGAATACCAGTATTATTTAGAAACCAGGTCTGGCTATTGTAACAAAAGTCAAAATAATTGCGACTTAAAAGAGGCAGGATTTTTTTCTCGCTCATGATACAGTCTGAACACAACCAGTCCAGAGCTGAGAGGGAAGCTCCCCAGTTTGGGACCAGGCTCCCCGGATACTGTTTTGCATCTTCAACACTCATGTTTCACCTCGGGGCTAAGCTGTCTGTTCCCAACTCTTGCTTCCACATTGAGCAAATGAAAAAGGAGAAGGGGAAGGTTTGGGCACAGTCTTTCCCTTTTGGGGGGGCGTGAACTGCAAGTTGTTTACATCTTTCTGCTCGCATCCCATTGGCTAGCACATAGTCACGTGGTCACACCAATCTGTACCACAAACTGCAAGATCGAGCCTTTCCCGGGGATGCCCTGTGCCCGGCTACAATTCAGAACTTGTCTTGGCTGACAAAGAAAAGGAGAATACATACTCAAGGACAGCTAGCAACCGTCCTTACGGTTCCCCGTGATCTTCTGCTAAAATAGAGGTGGAATGTTTGACACGAAGTCAAGGTTCAATTGGTAGCAGTTAATGTGGTTTTTTTTTTAATAATAAGCAAAAATTTAAATCAGTCTATTTTATTTCATTCTTGATATAGAGACAAAAGAAAAAGGTGTGTGTGCCTTCACACGGAGACTCCCAATGTGGGTCTGATTAAGAATGACTGAGGTTTGGAGATAAAGTTACCGTCACTGCCCTGGCCTCCTGGTCCTGCTGGGTTTTAGGGAGTGAAGGCTTCGTTGGGGGGCCTCAACCTTGCCCAGTCCCCCAACCAGTCCTGATCAGATCATCACTGGTGGGCGGTCTTTCGGTTCTACATGGACAACTTGGTGTGTGCTGGGGTAGTCCAAATTGCACTTCCCCCTTAATGCCCAACTCATTTCTTCAATTTGGACATCTGGGTTTCTGGCAAATCTCTTTCCCTTCTCCACTGGTCCAAGCATGCCTCATGAACGAGTTTCCCCAAAACGTTACACAAAGGAATGTTACCCATCTCCCTTGTATACACTGCCATGCTGCTGCTATCATTACTTTTCATGCAAGGATTCTTTTTCCCTCAGGTTCTAAGAACAGAACGGATGAAAAAGAAAGGGAAGGGAAGGGGAGGGAAGGAGACAATAGGAAGCCAAGACAGTAGAAAACTATGCCAAAGAGAGATAGATCCAGAATAGAAACCAAGCTAATAAGCACACCACAGGGTAGTGGGACTCTGCAGTGGTGAGCGGTCACAAGGCAGCACTCCATCACTCCAGGTCACAATCCAGGAAGACATAAGACATGTCCTACTACATTGGGAGGAGAATTGATAGCGGTGGTAGGGGAGGAGGGTGATTCATGCATCATTCCATGCTCAGATGATTCTTACATTCAGCAGGACATCCAAGAAGGACATACCCTGAGTGAAAAATTACTTGACATTTTGGCAAAGTACTAAGTACTAAAATCACATTTCACTGACAACGAGAAAATTTTCAAATTAAACTGTGGAGCAGTCACCCCGTGGCTGTGTAAAGAAATAATATTTTACAATAGGTGTCTTTGGGGCTTTCTCTGTCAAAAACAAAATAGTCTGACCAATTAGAGCAGGACTCAATAAGGGGAGAAATTTCACATGGACATTTTGACTAATGATAAAATAAGAATATACCTCAATGTGAGAGATTCAAGGGATCTCAGTGGCCATCAGAACATGGTGGGTTTCTGTTTTTGTTTTTGTTTAAGATTTATTTATTTATTTGAGAGAGAGAGAATGTTGAGTGAGGGGAGGGCCAGAGGGAGAGAGAATCCTCAAGCAGACTCCATGCTGAGCACAGAGTCTGATGCAGGGTTCCATCTCACGACCCTGAGATCCTGACCTGAGCTGAAACCAAGGTCTGACGCACAACCAACTGAGCCCCCCAGGAGTCCTTGGAACACAGTGTTTTATAGTTAAGAAAGCTACAGACTTGCTTTGGCCGTATGCTCAGACAGTGGTAGAACCACAACTAAAACCTAAGCACTGGAGGCTCCTGGGCTAGTGAGCCTTGTCTGGAACGTTCTGACATCAGAGGAATCTCTTATTCTGTGAAGAAAATATCTCTTGTGGGAAATCATTAATATGTCCTAAAACTGATTTTATCAAAAAGGATGAGACCTGAGATGGTGAAACAAATTCTAAGGGTATAAATAATGTCATCCAACTGTTGTATAACGACCACATTCCAGAGGAGTTTTCAGAGTGACAAATGACTTCAAACAAACATTTGGGTCTGGCGGCACATTTTGTAAGTGGCTTTAGAGGAAATGTGGAACGCAGAAGAATGCAGAAGAGCCTGGTGATCTCAATAGGCTGGGAATGAGGAAAATCCTATGTTAAATCACTGGAACAGAGAATAAGGTAATATTTGTGAAATCCCCCTTCCTATCTGAGTGAGACAGTAGGGACCACCTAGACCCAGGAGATGCTCCCTTTAAGTGAAGAGCTGCTCCATTTGACCATACACCACGGCCGGGATCAGACTGCATGTGTGGGAGAGTGACAAGGGACCATCCCACCGGTAAGAAAAGCAGGTAGCAGCAGGCCGTGGGAGGCAGCAGGTTGAGGGGAAAGTACACTGCACAAGGATTCAGAGGACTTGGGTCCCAGTCCTAGAGCTGTCGCTAGTTGTCCTAGTTGTACCACCTTGGGCGACATACTTAACCTCTCTGGATGGGCTTCAGTGTCCTACTTCATAAAAGAAGGTTTCACTTCATCTTTTTCCCAGCTCTAAAATTCTGCTTTCCAGGGCTCGCTATTTAAATGCCTACACCAAAGTTTCCCAAACCTCCAACCTGAGGCCATTTGGTCCCCCAGGGGACATGTGGCAATGTCACAGCTGGTTGTCACACAGTGGGAAGGTGCTACTGCTATTGGCATCTGGTGGGTGCAGGACAGGGATGCCACTAGACATCCCAAAATGCAAGGACATCTCCCCTCAACAAAGAATTGTACAGCCCAAAATGTCAGTAGTGCCAAGGTTGAAAAACACTTGAAAGGGCAATATAATGACGAACCCATTTCAGCCAATTATTGTCATGTTGCCAGACCCGTTTTTTTAATAAGAGAATTTGAAAATGTGAATTTTTATGTAAAATATTCCCAAATGAAGATATAGCAGCACGTTTATATATAAAACGCTTTGGGAGCCAAATAAAATGGGGCCTTAGGTCCGTAAGCTATCAGTTTCTGAAATCTTACTTAGCCACATACTGTCCAAGTAATTAGTGTAGTTTAACTGAAAGCGTGGATTTTTTTTCCCTCTGTGGGAATATCCTTTCTGTCTACTTCTCCAGGTTGTCGCAGGATAATAGTATCTTGGAGCTGGAAGGAACTTCAGAAATCACCTAATACGCAGTTATACCCAGAGAAGGGACTTTGCCCTTGAACTCAGTCCGCCAATGGTCGGCCCGCGCCTGAGAAGCCAGGTGTCTTGACTCCCTGTCCCGAGTTCTGGGAGAGGGAGAAGAAGGGAGGCGGTGTGCACGAGAGTGCCAGATGTATCTCTCTTCCAGATGTGGTCTGCCAGCACTTGATCTTCCAGCTGGGCCTGAGCAGCACCAGATGTGACCCGAGGATTAAATGAGAGGGATGGGAAAGCACGCCAGAGCCTGTAAACAGCTCCCCTGTCTCCCAAACGTAAGGTTGGTATTAGCGTTCGTTTTTCTGCGATGTACAACGCAGGCAGCAATCTGGGCGACAGCAGACAAGCAAGGCAAGTGCCTGGTACTGGCCACAGGGAGGCCTGAGCCGGCACGTGTGACTGGCTCAGCCCCGACACTGTACCACTCTTAGAAAAACGATTCAGAAGCCCATCAATACTAGCCGTGGGCCGCTGAGAGGAACAGTGTTGTCACAGGGCCATCGGGACTGAAAGTGCAGTTTTCTTTCTGGGTTCATGGGAGCTAGTGGCGTTAGGAGATCAATCCGCAAGGCTCACGGGGGTTTAGGGACCTCAGAACTCTTCCCCCCACCCCCGCCCCAGCACGCCCCCTCGCCCGCCTCCAATGATGCTTTCGTGCCTCCTGCTGGCATTCTGCCCCATCCCGTCTGCTTCGCAAGGGCCTTGGGCGGGGGCGGGGGGGGGGAGGGGGGAGGTTGGTGCTTACAGCGGGACCACAGGGCTGTCTCGGGGGCTGCGCAGCCGGCTCCCAGGGCCGGGGTGCACCAGGCCAGATCGACAGCCACCCCGTCTGCTCCCGCGCGGCCCGCACGAGCCGATGCTCTCTCGCTCTCAGTCCTCAGAGTCACTTCCATCTTTGCTCACCGTGCTCCTTGTGGTTATGCGGAGAGGCCCGAGTTTGGGCACCAGCATTCAGAGTTTTTTTCTAATTATTTAGTGCAAAAATGGCTCCCACGTCCATGGTGAACTTGGCCACCGGTCATGCGGGCCGCCGAGGGGGTGAGGGTGAGACAGAATGTGTCTGCCCCGGCAGGTCCACATTTTTTAGGATAATGAGAGTTTTCGGTTCCTTACAGGATGTAATTATAAATACGTATTTGCAATAGAACCAGCTCAATGTGCTTAGCTTTTCATGAATAGCACACTGCACTTTGGGAACGCCGCCCTTTCCTTAAAGCTCAGCAGAAGTCTTCCCTCCCCAGGAGGCCTTAGCCGGATCTCTCTGCTCAGATTTTCCTTAGCTCTTCCGTCTGTACCACTGACCGGGGAACCACAGATTCTCTTACTCTCTCTCACCCCTTTATGTGTGATTGCACCTACTCGCTGTTCTACCTAATACAAAGTAGTAACCTTGAGAAACATCCACACTCCTTATATCATTTTTATCCCCATCGACTAGGCTGGTGTGCGGTATTTACTAGATTCCCAGGAAGAGTTCACAGTCGTTGGAGACTTGCAGGGCCAGGGACCCAATAAAGAACATCTTGCTTCCACCTGAGACTGATACACATTTTGAAAAGTCAGACATGGGAGGAGCAGAGATAAAGGCCAGTCACGAAGGCTTAAGTCTGAAGACACAGCTGCAGGCCAGGGGCAGCTGAATGTCCTGGTGTTGACTGAATGGGTCGTGGTGCCGGAGGCAGGCCTCTCACTGGTGGGGAGAAAACTGCCCCCAGGAAGAGTGGAGACAAGTTCTCAAGTGGAAGCTCATCTCCGTTGGGAAGAAGGACAGGGTTTTTAGTCACTATTATATTTATTTCCAATTTACCAATCTGAAAACCAGGGTAGCGGCCTTAAGGCTGAGTGACCAAGGGGGCAGAGAGACATGGAGGTTACACCTGTGAAGCTCCCTCCATAAGGAAGGCTGCCTGAGAAGTCGGGGAGGGTTGTGCCCCCTTCACAATTAATTTTAAATGATGGCAACCTCCAAGCTATTTTTTCAACTATCTTTATCAGATTTCAACACACCTCCTTCAAACCTTATCCACATCCCAACACAATCTTCTGGTATTACCTACCCCTCCCGAAACAGGGAAAGCAAGAGTGATTTTATAACATCGTAAGATGATCATATTACTAAGAGTTAGTACACTAACACTCTAAATTTATTGACTGAACTAAATCATTTCTTCAGTGGCTGCATTCGTACAGACTATCTGTCATTCACCCACCTTTCCAGAGACTGGGGAGAGCCTGAGGGAGGAACGACTCCAAGCTGAAGACTGGCTACCCCGCAGAGACTGGCCAGAGGTGGACAGCTGTGTAAGAGCTTAATTAGGCCAATTCGGGGGTAGATTCAAAGCTGTGACCAGACTCTGTGGGGCTAAGGAAGCAGCATCACAAGGTTTGTACTTTAGGTTTTTCTTATTTTTTTCTTTTCTCTATATAAAAGAGTTATTTTTTTAAAAGCAGTTTTAAGTACACAGCAAAATTGAGAGAAAGGTAGAGAGATGTCCCATGACCCCCTGTCTTCCCCCCAAAACACACACAGCCTCCCTGATTACCAACATCCCCCACTTGTTACAATTGATGAACCTATGTGGACATATTATAATGACCCAAAGTCCACAATTTACATTAGGGTTCACTCTTTGTATTGTATATTCTATGGGTTGGACAAATGTATAATGACATCTATCATTAGAGTATCACACTATTTTCATCGCCTTAAAAATCCTCTGTGCTGTTCATTACCTTCCTCTTCACCCCCTACAACCATTGATCTTTTCACTGTCTCCATAGTTTTGTCTCTTCCAGAATGTCATATAGTTGATATCATAAAGTATGTAGCCTTTTCAGATTGGCTTCTTTGACTTATTAATAGGCATTGAAATTTCCTCCATGTCTTTTCATGGCTTGATAGCTCATTTCTTCTTAGCAATGAATAATATTCCATTGTCTGGATCTACCATAGTTTATCCATTCACCTACTGAAGGGCATCTTGTTTGCTTCCAAGTTTTAACAATTGTGAGTCAAATTGCTATAAACATCCATGGGCAGGTTTTTGTGTGTACGAAAGTTTTCAACTCCTTTGGATTAATACTAAGGAACGCAATTGCTGGACTGTCTGGTGAAAGTATGCTTAGCTTTGTAAGAACTCACTAAGTTGTCTTCCAAAGTGATTGCATCATTTTGCATTCCCACCAGCAATGTATGTTGCTCCACATCCTTGTCAGCATTTGATATTGTCAGTCTTCCAGATTTTGGCTATTTTCATAGGTGTGCAGGGGTATCTCTGCATTGTTTTAATATGCATTCCTCTGAAAACATGAGTGTAGAGCTTCTCGTATGCTTATTTGCCATCTATACATCTTTGGTGATGTGTCTGTTAAGGTCTTTAGACTTTTTTAATTGCGTTGTTTGTTTTCTTATTGTTGAGTTTTAAGTGTTCTTTATATATTTTGGATAATGGTCCTTTATCCAGTGTGTCCTTTGTCAATATTTTCTCCCAGTCTGTGGCTTGTCTTCTCATTCTCTTAACATTGTCTTTCACAGAGTAGAAGTTTTTAATTTTAATGAATTCCAGCTTATCAACTATTTCCTTCATGGATTATGCCTTTAGTGTTGTATCTAAAAAGCCATCACCAAATCCAAATTCACCTAGGTTTTCTTCTATGCTATCTCCTAGGAGTTTTATAGTTTTGCATTTTTACATTTAGGTCTTGTAATCCATTTTGAGTTAATTTTTGTAAAGGGAGTAAGGCCTGTGTCTAGATTAATTTTTTTCTTTTTGCCTGTGGATGTCTAGTTGTATCAGCACCATTTGTTGAAAAAATTACCTTTTTTCCATTTTATTGCCTTTGCTCCTTTGTCAAAGATCATTTGACCGCATTTATAAGGGTCTATTTCTGGGGCTTTTTTCTGTTCCATTGATCAGTTTGTCTATTCTTTTGCCAATCCCACACTGTCTTGTTACTGTAGCTTTATTGTGAGTCTTGAAGTTGGTAGTGTCAGTCCTCCATCTTTGTTCTTCTCTTTCAATATTGAGTTGGCTACTCTGGATTTTTTGCTTCTCCATGTAAACTTTAGAATTAATTTATCCATATTTATAAAATAACTTACTGAGATTTTGACTGGGATTGTATTGAATCTATAGATCAAATTGGGAAGAACAGACATCTTGACAATATTGAGTCTTCTTTCCCATGACATATCTCTATTTATTTAGTTTTTCTTTGATTTAATTTATCAGAGTTTTATGATTTTCTTCCTATCATATAAATCTTTTACTTATTTATTAGATTTATAACCTGAGTATTTCATTTTGGGAGGGTGCTAATGTAAATGGTATTGTGTTTTTAATTTCAAATTCCACTTGTTCATTGTTGGTATATAGTAAAGCAATTTACTTTTGTATATTAAAATTGCATACTATGACCTTGCTGTAATTATTAGTTTCAAGAGGTTTTTGGTGATTCTTTCAGATTTTCTACATAGACCATCATGTTGTCCATGAACAAACATAGTTTTATGTCTTCCTCCCCAAGCTAAATGCCTTTTATTTCCCTTTCTTGTCTTGTTGCATTAGCATGGACTTCCAGTACAATGGTGAAAGGAGCAGTTGAGAGAGGACATCTTGGCCTTGTACCTGACCTTATTTGAGTTTCTCATCATTAAGCGTGATGTTAGCTCTAGGTTTATTGTGGATATATCTTTATCAAGTTGAAGGAGTTCACCTCTATTCCTAGTTTGCTGAGAATTTTTATGATGAATGTGTGTTGGATTTTGTCTAGTGCTGTTTCTGCATCTACTGATATGATCAATGGTGATATTATCAATAGCATGTAATATGAGGATTATATTAATTGACTTTTGAATGTTGAATTAGCTTTGCATACGTGGGATAAATCACATTTAGTCATTGTGTTTTTTTCTAAACATTTTTGGGTTCAGTTTGCTAATATTTTGTTGAAGATTTTTGCATCTATGTTCATGAGAGATATTAGTGTATAGTTTTCTTGTAATGTCTTTGTTTGGTTTTGGTATTAGGGTAATACTGGCCTCTTAGAATGAACTAGAAAGTATTCCTTGTGCTTCTATCCTCTGAAAGAGATTGTAGAGAATTGGTATAATTTCTTTCTTAAATGTTTGGTAGAATTCACCATGAGTCCACCTGGGCCTGTTGCTTTTTGTTTTGGAAGGTTATTAATTATTTATTGAATTTCTTAACTAGATATTGGCCTATTCAGATTGTCCATTTCTTCTTACGTCAGTGGGCAAATTGTGTCTTTCAGGGAATTGGTCCATTTCATCCATGCTATCAAATTTATGAACACAGAGTTGTTGATAGTTTTCTTTAGCATCCTTTTAATATCCACAGGATCTGTAGTCACATCCCCTCTTTCATTTGTGATATTAGCAATTTGTGTCCTCCCTTTTTCTTAGCCCAAATAGAAGCTTATTGTTTTACTGATCTTTTCAAAGAATCAGCTTTTCATTTTAATAATTTATTGTATTCTATTGATTTCCTTTTTTTTAAATTCATAGATTTCTCCTCTAATTCTTATTTCTTTTCTTTTGCTTACCTTGGACCTAACTTTGTCTTCTATTTTTAGTTTCCTATGGTAGCAACTTGGACTATTGATTTTATATCTTTCTTTTTTTAATATATGTATTCAATGCAATAAATTTCACTCTAAGCAACACTTTTTTTGCAGCTCACAAATTTTGATGTGTTTATTTTCTAATTCTTAGTGGTTCCAAGAATAAGCTTAGACATAAAGAAATTTAATGAATTTGGTGAATGAATCCTGGGGTGATAACCCTTGTGGATGAGTGAAGTTTCCCAAAAAGTAGGTTTACTTGCAAAGAGTAAAGGGATAAAGAAGAACATTATATTTAGGAGAGAAAGTAAAACTTGGGACAAGAAATAAGGTTAGGAACTGGGGTAGCTATAGTATCCTGCTTGGAAAGACTTAATTTGGGGGAATTTTTTTGGACTATGGAAATATTAAGTGGATGGTTGAACAATTAAACAAAAAAAAAACATTAAAAATAGAACTGTCATCAAAATCCAGCAATCTTGCTTCTTAGTATTTATTCAAAGGAATTGGAATCAAGATTTCAAAGAGCTACTTTGCACTCCCATGTTTATTGCAGCATTACTCACAATGGCCAAAATATAGAAAGTACCTAAATATCCAATGATAGGTGAATGGATAAAGAAAATGTGATATGTACATACAATGGAATATGATTCAGCTTTAAAAAAAGGAAGCAAATCCTAGCATTTGTAACAACATGGATAGACCTGGAGGACAGTGACTAAGTGAAATAAGTCAGACACAGGAAGACAAATACTCTATGATCTCACTTACATGGAAAACCAAAACTAGTCAAACTCATAGAAATAGAGGCTATAATGGTGATTCTCAAGGGCTGGAACTAAGGGGATATGGGGAAGTGATAATTAAAGATTACAAAGTTTAATTTATATAAACAAGTTCAAGAGATCTATTATACAGTAGTAGATGATTATTATTATAAAGATAGTATTATAATAAAGATATCATTATTATTACAAAGTAGGTGGGAGGAAACCTTGGGTGGTGATATCAGGGTATGTCTATGACCTTAAGGGTGGTGATGGTTTCATGGGTATATACTTACTCCAAACTCTTCAAGTTGTAAACATTAAATACGTATAGCCTTTTACATGTCAATTATACCTCAACAAAAAGAAGAAAGAACGAAAGAAAGAAAGAAAGAAAGAAAGAAAGAAAGAAAGAAAGAAAGAAAGAAAGAAAAAGAAAGAAAGAAAGAAAGAAGAAATGACAGAACTATGAAAAGAAGGGAGTCCCCTGTTCATCTCTTCTTGACCATCTCTTCTATGGAATCCTCTGAAAAGGTGGCAGTGACACAGCGAGGAGAAGGAAGGAGAACTATATCTCAGGGGAGTAGCAATCAGGGATGATTCAGAAACAAATATAAAATAAAAAATCTCTTTCGTTTACTAAATATACCATAGGGAGATTAACTCTTAATGGGAAGAAAAACCTGATTACTGGGTCATTTATGGAAAAGGCACTGCTGTCTTCATAATACAATTATCAATTTTCTTTTTGTGTTCTAGAAGGCACCATTTCATTACAGCTACACTATATTTCTTTATAAACAAACAGAGATGTGAACCATCAGCCAAGTAAGGTATGCTCAGTGATTCTTTAATCATAGCATATTGCAGAGCTACTTCCTTTTCCTAATTTCTGTTTCTGTGATTATTTTACAGAGTTGTGCAACACACAGATGACACATGGAAATCAGAATTATTGTTTTTACATAGACCACATTGTTTCTTGCCTGTAAATTGCTTCCAACTGGCTTTGAAAAGAATATTGCTTTATCCTGCTTTCAACCCAGGGGAGCTACCTGAAAGCATTTACACCCCATATTCCGTAGAGTCTATTTCTGTGCTCCTCCATCTTGCCATTCGGATGGACTATATCATCAGTTAGTGTTTCTTCTTAGGGAAAAATTCCACTGGGGCACAGGAGAGTTTAGGATTCTTGAGATGAAAAGGTAGAGGCAGAAAATACAAAAACCAACTGTTTGGAAGAAATCTGGAGCATCCTAAAAGTCATCGTAATTAAAACACAGCAGTTTGTAATTATTCTAAAGGGGAAAACCAGTAAGAAAGGCTCAAAAATACTAATGTGGTACCCAGGGTCCTGCCACATTAATTCAAATTGACTTAGATATGATATCCTCAGATGGGCTGAAAACTAGTTGGAAGGCTTAAAACAAAAGAAAATGCAATATAATGAGGGGGAAAAAGCAGTGGGTTTGGAGTCACTGGAGTATGGTTGGTTCTGCCATTGACTAACCGACTGACCTTTGGCAATTCATGGAACTTCTCTGTGACTCAAATTTTGAAACTGCAAAACAGGATACTACCACTTAACCTTGGGTTTAAGGAATGTGTGTAAAGGTTATTTTCTGTTTTCAAACGCTGCTCTCCACACCCCTCTTTCTCTTCTTTCCGTCCAGTGATCGTCTCCTGCCTCACTTCCGCACCAGTCACCTGCTTCATCTTCCTGTGTATATTCAAATTCTTCCTTAGCATAAGCTTCTGAATTCACAATTTTTTAAATATTTCCTGAAGCCAGCATTCAATGTCATTTCAAAAACTTAGTCCATTAGTATATTGATGTTCAGTGTTTCTTCAAATTATACTTCAAATTAAGAAAAAATTCTTCCTCTCATTATCCCTTTGCTGTTCATTTACCATTTACAACTCCTTGGCTTCTACCATCAGCTAAACTTAATTTGCTATTCAAATGCTTGTTAGAGGTGAAGAGGTCAAACATAAAGGGGCTTACTGAGGTGTTGCTTTGATAAAGTCAAGGTCATCTCTGTAATGGTTTAGAGATATTCTCCCAGTGCTCAGGAATAATGATTGTAATTATGTTTCAGTAGAAGTTCTCAAACTCTATTGTGTATTAGAATCATCTGAAAAATAAGTTAAAAATGAAAATTTCTGAAGCCTGCTTTAGAAGATTCTGATTTGGAACATTTAGGTAGAAAACCAGGAATCTGCATTTTTAACGAGTATCCCCGATGCAGGTGAGCCACAGACTCCCAAAATGCTACTAGAGATTATGTAGGCAATTCCAAGAGTAATCCGGAGTTTTGAATCCTTGTGGCTTTAAAAAAGAATATTTTATAAAGAAAAATATTTGCAAAAGGATTTTTTATATTAAAAAATGTGATGTCTGTCATCAGTGCACAGACTGGAATTTTGATGGTAGTTTGTTCACGTGATTCCTGCATGTCTTAGAGAAGTTAACTAGTTTTACATTTTTAGTATGTAGCATAACACCATTAGCCACTCTGGTGCAATGCATGTAAAATAAAAACACCTTAGTCATGAAAAGTATTACTTTAATAAAATAATTTATTATTTTTTAATTAAATTAAATTATTTTATTAAATTTAAATAAATTAAATTATTAATTTAATAAAATAATTATCTCTTTAGTATTGATAATTTCAAGAGCTAGATTATTCAACTAAATGAAAAAAAACTAAGCCCAGGTTTTCCATTAATTAGTGTTTTCACCCACAAAAAGTACAAAGGGTATGTTTGTCAGCACCTAGGGGCAAACTTAAGCCAGAGACAGACTCAAGTGCAACCAAGAAACATCTGTGTGATTGCTTAGCAGTTTTCTGGCATTCACAGTAATTTAATAGAATATGACTTGATTTAGTACAAAGAATTGCCAATACAATGTAATACAATGTATAAATAAAATTTAATGGAAAATTTTTTTTCTTATTGCACTAATTCATTTCAGACAATTTCAACCCATCCTTCAAAAGAAAGAAAAGGAAAATTACCATTTAGAGACTAGCTGGAAGTGAATTATGCGATTTTCCTATGATCCGGGAGCCATTTTTTATTCTGTGCAAGATAGTAGCAGGTAGATCACAACTGCCCTGATTATAAATGTATTCTGTCTGGATTTTGGAATTTAGTGGAAGATCCACTGAAGAATGTGGTGACTTGTTCTTCCTCTCTCTGCCCCTACCCCTTCAAATGTAGATATATATTTATAACATCCATATAGACTGAATGCATGACAATGCAGGACATATACACCCAATGTGTGCATGCCATTTTCAGATTAACACATATTTTTGGCAAGAGAGAAAGTTTTTAGTCCAATTTTCCAACTTTGGTTAAACATAACCCTGGGAAGTAGTTCTATAGCAATCTGAACGCAAAAGGTTGTACCCTCATTGTGTTTGTGTCCCTGGTATCTTGTGTAGTGCCTACAAACATGAGACACTGGACAAATCTTAATTGTTGTTGAAGCTGATGTGATCTTCTCTGGAACAAGACCCAGGTAGGTCTTGGTAAGATATTCAAGGAAGTAATAATGTAAACAGGCCAGACTTTCTCCTGAGGTTTGTTGTATCTTGTCTAGTTATATTAAGATAACAAGGTTATGCGGCAATAATAGAAACCTTCCAGCACTCAGTGACCTACACAAAAAAAGGCTTAGTTCCCATTCCATTAAAATCATTTGTGGATGTAGTAGACCCTCCAAGCCAACTGTCCTTTATTGTGGCAGCTCTGCGATGTAGATCCACAATGTCAACGCAAGGTTGCTGCCCCCGCCACTCAGCATGGGAAGGCAGCTCGGGGCTGGCAGCAGCAATTAAAAGTTTTGGCCTGGACGCTGTACACATCACTTCTGTGAAGCCCATGATGAAGCCTGTTAGTACCGTGACGCTGCTCCACCTCACTGCCGCAGTTTAAAGAAACATAATCTACCCTGTGTCCCAGAAACAGAGAACTGTATAGAATCAGACCAGAAGTCTCTACCATAGCTCCATTTAAATGGTTTCCAAGGAAATACATAACAGAGCAATAAGCTTCTTTTAAGAGGGAAGAAACATAAAGAAAAATAAACAAATTGATGAAGAAACTACTTAATCATAAGAGAATAACAGATCTTAGATGCTGATGGTGAAGGAGAATTTCAGTTTGAATGCATTTTTTAATCTCACTGAAGCTAACTTTAAAAATCAATGTGAGTTTGTTTTAAAACAACTTTAAAATGCTATGTAGCTAATATTTTAAAGCAATCTATTTTTTATTTGTCAATTTATATCTAAATAAAAAACAGAAATAATAATAGAACCTGGGAAGGCAAAGGGAGGCTGATGAAATGCAGTTCTGAGGTAAGTCTTCATTCCATCACTAAATATATGGTCTACAATTATGGGGACTTCAGTTAAAGCAGTTTTTCCCTTCCTTTGATCATATACGTTTTTCTTAAGGAATTCTTAGAAAAATGTTATAATATAATGTAATTATGATTTAAATTCATGCTAGGCCAAAGCTTGAAGTATTGTGCCAGTGTCGTTTCTGGTTATCCCAGAATTTCTATAAAATGGTGACCAGAATTGAGCTGATTCTCTGAGGGTTCTCTAGAATCCTTCATGGATTAAAAAGTGGACTGATCCCAAGTCTGACACAGAAAACTGACACAAAGAATTTAGAACTAAATTGTTAACATAATTTATGATAGTTTCTTCCTTAGTCACAGAGGTGTGATCAAACTTACTGGTCCAGCCATTGGAGTTGTCTAGAGATCCTTGAACGAGAAGAAGAAATTGAATGAATTTATAAGTGGAAGCCAAGCCTAAGTTTAACTTTTTTGTGAAAGCATCTTTAATATCATAATTCATCTTCTTATATGATTGTCATTTAGGATAGTTTGAAATACCGTCTGCTATGGGAGAGCTCAAATGCAATACTTTCTGTATGGGCTGGACCAGGTCAAGTCTGAATTCCCCTCCAGACCTAGGATTTGATGTGTAGACAGAGTGTGCAATTTTGCAATCTGCCAAGCCAGAAGAGGATTTAATATTACATTCAACACTGTACTCAAATTGTCAAAAAATATTCAATAAAATAACATTGCAAATCATTCTCAGTCAAACTAGCTGGCAAAGGCAGCATGACAAAATTGAGAAATAAAGCATATGGGACGTAGTGTTATTTACATGTTTTTAGGGCTTACGCTCTGGGTGGCTCGCTATTTACGAGACAGCAGGTTCCACCCTTCCCTTCTGCTTTAGGTTTGAGACAGGGCCAAGCTCTCCATCTGACTTCATATGACTGTGGTCTAGTTCAGATTAGTATTTGTCACCACTCTTCACAGCAAACAGGAATGTAGCAGACTGGGGGAAGAGAAGGCAGGGGGAGTGGAGAAGGAAGGGGGGGCAGATTAAGGGACTAATCTGTGTCCCTTAGATTAGTCCCTTAGATTAGACTAATCTAAGGGATACAGATTAGACTGTTGAAGGTAAACATACCTGAGACAGTCAACAGTGAAATATGGAGGCTGCATGGCAGTCAGACGCTCACAGTTGAATTTTAGAGAACAGCTGAAGGAAAGAGCATTTTGGAATTCTCAAAATATGTGCTACCACCAGAAGAAAAAGTCATTCAGTAAGGCATTATTATGTTCCCTCTCTGAAGATGTTTTGCAGAACTCTAAGCTTCTTAGAAGCTAATGGGACATCTGGCTGAAAGATGACAGATCATAAATACTTTTCAAATAAATTAAGACATGGTTTCACAGAAGAGAAAAACCATCGTTCAGGACAAATGAAGCAACATACACACACATTTCTAAAAGCTAAAAAATGACATTCTATCGATATGAAAAATATTAACAAAAAATATTAACAAAAATATTAACAAAAAATGATAATGAGAAATTTTAAAGATCATGTAAACAGCACTTTTTTCCCCTTTATGAATATAGAACATAAACTCTTATGGGCCAGACATTGTTTTAATGGCTTCCCATGTATTAACCATCTAACAACCTTACGGAATTTTCTAGAGCAGAGGAAACCGAGGCACGGCAAGGTTCAATACTAAGCTGGGAAATGACGAATGTGAGACTTGAACCCAGACAGCCTGGCTCCGTCCTGCACAAACTGTGATAAATCATGAAAGGGAAGAAACAAATCTTCTCTCAGTAAGGTTTTGCAATGGGAACAATATTGGGGATTTCCAAATTACTAAATACGTGATGTGATTTCTGATGTTAATATCACTGGTGGGCTATATCAGTTACCGTTAATAGGTAAAATCTGAGGAAAGGAGCGAGTGATCCTTGGCTCTGTTGTTGTGATCTCTAAGATTTAGAACAGAATTAAATTATACTATACAGCCATTTCTATTTTTCTATGCTGAAAATGTAAGGTTATAATACTCATCATGCTATTAAGTTATTGATTTCGACCGACGATTTCCCTTGAGAATTGATTAGAACGTGGGAGAAGATTGAGTTTTTTTGGAAGAGCCTTTATTGTTACATTTACATGAGCTCATCTTGCAGTAGCTGATGTCCTGACTTTCTATTCCAGCCAGGCTTTCTTATCAGTTAGCTAGTGTTAACTGTAGGCTCTATCACAGTGTTAAGTAGTATTGATGTGCTTGAGCTGTGGAACATAAATCTTTTTCCCACCAAGTAAACAATAGCAATTAAATGGAATTTGGCTTAGAAGGGAAATAATTTTCCCATCACTTCGCCCCATCAGCATAAACCCTAACACTCCAAGAAGCCACAGGGTTTAGTGAGGGCTTTGGTGATGCACCACTCAGCATAATCTGGTTGCCAAGAGACTGTGCCTCCAGCTTGTACTGAGAAAGATCATCCGCATCCTTTCAAGGGAGATATATTACAAAAGTGAATCCAAACAGATTGAGTGGCTAGATTAAATAAAATAGGCGAATGTGGCTGGCAAAAGGAAATATCTCCCCTCTGAAAAGCACGGCTTTGGCATCAGGCAGTCCTGAGTTGGAACTCAGCTTCACAGTTTACAAGCTGTGATCACTGGTGAGTTGCTGAACCTCCGTCAGCTTTGGTTTCCTCTCCTTTAAAAGAACTGTTAAAAGCATTAAGTAGTTGTAATATGTCTAGCACGATGCGTGACACATAATAGGAGCTCAATAAATTATTTTTAAGTGAAAAGCTACTTCTCAACAAACTCAGTGATTGGAAAAAGGGTGTGAATAAAATATTTTTGAGAACTGGTAACTAATTAAGACATTCTTTTTCATTAATCAAAATCCATTTTGGAAGTCTGAATCCTTATTATTCAATTTCTGAATAATGACTAATTTGAATTATTCTAAGTAAACAATGAGGTTATTCAATGTGCTTAGTTTTTAAAATTAAAGTCATTTTGATCCTCATCACTCTCAAAAGCAAGTCAAGACTGATTCCATAGTAATTCCTCAAATTTAGGAGACAAGTTTCTGATTTTGAGGATAATTTTGGCTAAAGATCAGAGAACTCCCTTCTACTTGCATGCACTAAACTAGAAATGTTCCTAGCTCCAAGAATCATACATTAGTCAGAAGGGTTACTCAACAAGGTCTCTTTTACCCTTTACTCATGATAAAATTAAATAACGTATTAACAGCACAGAATCCCAGCCTTTTACTAGTGACATATCTTTCCTTAGAGTGTTTCACATGCCTTTGTACTGGTGACATGCATTCTCCCAATCTTAAAAAGGGTGGAAGGAAACAAATTTGACTATGTTAAAGATCAGGGGAAATAACCTGGTCATTGCTTCTTCCCTGGCAAGGGAATGTCTAGATTCACTCTCTCCAATATGGTAGCTACTAGTCACAGGTGGCTATATACATTTAAATTTAAATTAATTAAAGTAAAATAATTTAGTTTTCTCAGTCACACTAGCCACATTTCAAGTGTTCAAGAGTCACATATGGCTGGTAGCTACCATATTACACAATGCATATATAATATACAGTTTCCATCATCTCCTTAAGTTTTGTCAGGAAGCATTGTTAAATGATTGACAGTAAAGGTATCCAATTATACTTTTTCTTTTTCATTAAGCATACTCAGATACAGGCTTCCTCTTTTATTTTCTTATTCTTTTTTTTTTTCAAGATTTTATTTGTCAGAGAAAGAGAGAGAACATAGGCAGGGGGAGTTGCAGGCAGAGAGAGAAGCAGGCTTCCCGCTGAGCAGGGAGCCTGACACAGGACTGGATCCCAGGACCCTGGCATCATGACCTGAGCTGAAGGTAGACACTTAATTGACTGAGCCATTCAGGCATCCCATTATTTTCTCTTATTCTTTAAGAAGTTTGTAAAAAAATACTTCGAGCCCAAAATGTAAGACTGGAGACCATCTTGTGCCTTTACTCCCATCCTTGTTTGACTTACTTCATGGGAATAGAATCACTCCAACCTCATAGTCCCATGTTCTCATTCCATAAAGGAGTGAAGCATGGCCACCTGACAGTGAGCTCAGCTTGTTGAAACAAACTTGATTGCCCGAGGGTTAACCGACACATTCCATCTCTCAAGTATTTCTATTAGTCAATTGAATATATGCTAAGTAGAATAGCTATTCAGCAAAGGACAGGCTGAAACTGAAGCCAGGTAGTAGGCAACGAGATGGCTCTTTTCTTTCTTACTGCTCCTGTTTGGAATCTCTTGGATTTTGTCATTTCCCTTCCCTCGTGATACCAATCCCATCTTATTTATGCTTCCTTCCTTGTTATTTGTCAGTGTGCACCATAATGGTGGGATTAGTGATGCCACCTGGCAAGGAGAAAAAAGAGAAAATACACTTTTCATGAGGGCTCAGAGTCTCTCCTCCCTAGAAGACTCATCAAGGCTGAGAAAATGTTGGTCCTTTTTGCCCCAAGCCAGGGCTATTCCTTTGTTACCCCGTACCTACATCCTATTTACTCTACACTTCAACTCAGTCAGAAAAAGCATAGAATACCCTGAAGCTGCAAATTCTTTTGTGGTATACACAATTCTGTATGAAAAGATTTGTGATTACCTCAAGGACTAGAGAGGGAAAAAGGGGTACCTTTTCTATTTCCACTTTTCCCACCATCACGAATAAAATTCCCAACCAATCTGGAAAGGATTATATAAGAAACTGTGGATATTTATAATGTTGAATTCTGTTCCACAGTAAACCTTCAAGAAGAGACTCTCTGCTTACGTAAGAATGAAGAGAGGCAGGCCAATCAAAGTTGAAGCCCAATAGAAGAAAAGAGGGTGGAAAAAAGAACCAGTTGGCTCCCAGATTACAGACGTACCCAATGGAGACTTGCAGGTCTCTTAGCCATTCATTTACCATCTTTCTCCTTGTCTTCAACCAAGTCTTGCTTTTACCATCTGTACTTCATCCTGTTAGGGTCCCTGCCCCAATGACAGAAACCACAACTGACGACTTGATTCTCTTCCTACACATTATGTTCTTAGCATCCAAAGTGAAATTATGAATGCATTTTCCCAGAGAGACATTAGTTGGTTCAATAAATTTAGGTCTCAGGAGATCATGAGCTGTAATGTGGTGAAGTGATTATTTGGGAGCAAGAACGGAAGAAGCAAGGGCTCACGGAGGAGACTATTTCAAAAGTCTAGGCGAGAGAGGATAAAGGCTTTGGTCAGGGAGGTAGTAATGAAATGAATGGAAAAAAGTAGATGGATTCAGGAGAAACCTTCCAGTAAAGCTGACAGGACTGACTTTAAGTAGGGAGTGGGGGGGGGGGGGGAAGAGAGAGAGAGAGAAATGGGGGAAATGATAACTGACATTCACTGAATGGGAAATATTACAAAAGACAGAGCAAAGACCTCTCTGGGTGGCAGAGGTGGGTGGGTAGCGATGAAGAGCATTGGTTTTACTAAGTGAAATCCTACATCCAAATGGAAATATTAAATAGGTAGTTGAATATAGAGCTCTGGGCTTCAGAGAACTGGGCTGGGGACATTAATTTGGTGGCCTTTAGCATACGGACAGTATATAAAGCCATGGAATCAGATGAGATCATGCAGAAAGAGAGAATAAAATAAGAAGGGCACCGGCCCTGTTACATTTAAGGTTAAGGTCTATCTAACACTGCATTATGGGTTGTATAGAATTTTTAGACTAGCCGGCTAGACTACCTAATGTGTTTAATAGAGAGTATGCATTTCAAATTATAAGGAATAGGGAGAAAACACTTCTGTGAACACAAGATTTCTTTATGTGAGGAACTGCCAGCATTAACAAAGGGTTATATTAGGTAGATTGCTGGGACACTGAAAACATGTCGTTAAATATAAAAGGGAACGAATCTTACTCTTTGACAACTGTAGCTAGTTGGTTATTTATCTGGATTGCTTAGAAACAACAGACCAAAGTTTTCTAAAAAGTCTGATGTGATATTTCTACCTAGTTTACTTCATTTTATAGAACTGCTGCCGACTTGCCAGTTTTTGATGAAAAGTGTAAAAGTCTTTTCCCTGCTTTCTGAGACAAAAAAGAGAAACGTGTAAGAAAAATAAAATATGTGTTGCTTAGCTTTAGCAATCGCAAAGCTCATGAACATAAAAAATACTGGTTTGCCTATAAAGTTATAACATGGAATGAATTTTAAAGAATAGCTCACTGAGACAATAAGTAAAATTTTACTAATTGAATCATTGTCTAACATGTTTATAATTTAAATTAAACATTTACATTTGGGGCGGTTATGGAAAGCAGGTGAAAAGAAAGATACAAACAGAACACAGGAAAAATATGTTTCAAAGAAGGTAGTGCCTTCCCCAGTGTCCAGCAGATACTAACATTTTACAGTATGGTACTGACACACAAGAGCAAAAACTCAAAATGCATTACTTATAGATCTTGCCACAAGGAATTTTCTATAATCTGTCTCAGTATGTGAGCTGTGTTGAAGTTGGTAATTTGTACATTCCGTGGCTTCAGATTTTTCTTTTTAAATCAGCTCCCAGACTTCTGAGAACTGAATGTTTGCCAGGACTAAGTCAAGTTTTCCTACCTTTTGAATGAGTTTGTTTCTTGATTTCTGTGTATTTCTCAAAAATACAAGACCAGTTTATATCACAACTGGGAGTCAGAGGTGGATTTTAAAAGCCTATCACAGATATTTCTTGGCTTCTGTGATCAGAAGGACTCTCATACCACATTGCTCTGGATGTTCCCCGACCTGACCCACTCCCAAACACCTCCCTTCTCCTCTCAACCACACCCCAGCTGGGCCCTCTGAGTCTTTTACTCTCGATCACAGAATCCTGTGCATACAATCTCTTCTCCCAAGTTTCTTCTTCCTTTCTTTTTGTAACCTAAACCTGATGGACCAGGACCAGTGAGTCTAATACTTACCCTATGGCCCTCTCAATGGAAGGCTGTGTCTTACTCTTATGGCCAGGCATCTCTTTGAACCATAAGAAATTATTTCACACATCATTTTTCAGATGTGCTTCCCGATTCATACTCTTAGATTTTTTAATTGGGGTAGCACATTTCTATCAATTGAGTACCATTTGAGTTGCTATGATATAGTGATTTAGTCATTCCAGTAGCGTTTGGAAGTACTGAATTCACTTTAGAGCATTTAGAAGTTTTGTTGAGTCATAGAAGGCTGGTTACTGTTTCATGAGAGGTTAACTTTCCTACAGAACCCTCATGTAGAAATACAGCAATTTTGGCTAATCCTTTAAATTAGTAGTCAGAATCTACTAGCTCGGAATTAGGTGACTTATATTACAAGTGCAGTGATTGATTGCTTGACTGAGATTTATTGTATTACAAATGCAATGATTGATTGCTTGATTTAATTATTTATGAACTCACAATTATATAGGAAGTCCACACCACAGGCTAGGCACCATGGAATGCCCTCAAGAGACAATAAACCCAAAACAGATGCGGGTTCTCCCTTTAGGAGGAAGGACTGTATACAAAAATAAGAACACAGATTATTAATTAAAATGACAATTATAAAAAATTGAAAAATTAAAATTAAAAAAGAAAACAAAATATTTAAAAAATAAAATAAAAATGACAATTAATGCAAAATATTATTTACTTCTACAAGTACCCCACAGGGAAAGCCAAGTATGAAATGTGCAGGATGGGGGGAGGTAAAATTTAAAGGAAATCAACTTGTGGAGAATGGACGCTTCTGAGACAAAGAAAACCGAAAACTAGAGGAGAGCAAAGAACATTTTACCAGCGTTTTTCCTTCTGCTGGTATAGCAATGATTGATGCCCAAGCAGCCCCTGCATTGTGGCAGATTAGGTGTATGAAAAATGTGTTTATTTTTCAATTAAATAAAGGGAACAGTTTTAGTTTTGCCTGGCTTGAAACAATTCTGGCAGCCACAGCTGGGAGTTCTCATATAGTTTCTGCCCACTTAATATCATGCTGGTGGTGATGCTACAATTAAGTGGCCCATGGACTCCAAACACGTTGGCTTTCTGCTTCTTGTTAGTGGAGTCTTTGGATCCACAGTAGAGTTGTTTGCCAGTATGTAAACAGAAGCCTAGGAGCCGAGTGCTTTGATCTGACTCTCCTTTTTCTCTTTGGAGTTTTAGAAATATTTTCCAGGTTTTTATATACGGCTTTTTTTTTTCTTGTTCAGGATTTAATATGCAAAAGCTATATTTTTAAGTAAGTGAATAGATAATTCTTTTGCTTTTATTGTTCTTTAAAGCATAGATAACATTTCCTGATTCTGTTCAGTTTAACTGCCAGATTAAAAAAGAAGTTATAATTATAGATCCTTGACTCAGTGCAGAATAACACCAATCATAGGGACATTGTTCTGGTTTTGATTTCAAAGTAATCACTGAGCAAGGCTCCTCTGAACTGGAACATGAATCAGCATTTAGCAAGGCTGAGTTTAAACCTCTACTCCAGATTCTGAGTGACAGAGAACTTCTAAATAGGGCACTGTTTGTTCATAGTTTTAGGTATCTGTGATTTACTTGGCTTTGTTAGACAATAGGGGCTTTGGTTCAGTTATATTTTTAACATTCCTTAAAATAAATCAAAGAGTGTTCCCATTTTGGATGTGGATTAGTATGGTGGAGGAAATGAAGAATTTACAAGTGCCGCACTCGGGCCAGGGATTATGCACTGCGGGCTCTGTGCTGGATTGCCTTCATTAATATTCTTTTGGTTACACGGAATAGAAACTGGCTCTGGCTGGCTTAGAGGAAAAAAGTAAGTGGTGTTGACATACTGGAAGAATATTTGGGTATCTCATCGAATCCAGGACTCAGGCAAAGTAGGGATCAGGGGGCTTTTGACCTCAGAAGTTCCTGTGTGTCTGTCTCCCTAGGTAAAGTAGTTGAAGGGCCTCACTAGATGATTCTCCACAGGAGGCCCAGTGGGGTCCAGTCTTCACTCGTGGATCAGTCAAGGTCAGAGGGGCTGGATAATACCGTTTAACCAATTGTTTGTGGGAAGCCACACCTGTATTTTATAGGCAGTTTCCAGAAAGAGGGGAATTATTGTGAACTGGTGGCCACACTAGCAAGGTCTACTATATGAAGCATTTTAAAAGCCTAATTCAATTTTCACAAAAAGCCTATAAAAAATCACTATTTCCACCTCACATAAAGAAAACTGAGACTCAAATTGGTTGGGCAACTTGTCCAACGTTCCACAGTTGGAATGTGGCAGAGCCAGAACTCTAACTAGGTTTTTAAGGGGGGGGGGTAGTCTTCTTAAGATTAAAATATTGTGAGGAGAGTACATGAACTAGAGTTTCAGATATCTTCTCATAGAGAGAATACCAGGTATCTCCAGTATACTAGAAAGAGTAAAACTGCGTGTTGAAAGCTGTGGGTTGAATCCCAACTCCACCTGGTCATCATGGGCAAGTAAACACCTCTCCACTGATAAATGTGGATATATCATCTCCTTCACTAGATATTGTAACTTTATAGAGTCACTGGGATAACATGTGAAAATACTTGGCGCAAAGAAAATACTCATTTGGGGGGAGGGAGAACTTTTCTATTAATGAACCCTCAAGGATGCTATTAAAAATGGAGTCACAGTTTGAAAATGGCTTTATCATTCCAAAAATCTAACCGCTGTCTTACTCTCAGCCTTTCAAATGGTGCCTTATTCACTTAAAAATAAAAGTAGAAAATGCTACATAAAAAGAGTCAAGAAAATCATACAATAGGCAAAGAAAGTTTTAGACACAAAACATTTGACTACTTTTCTTTGAGACTCTGGGCTCACATTTCAGGGAAAAACTCTCACCTTTAGTCACAGCACAATATTTAAGCATTTAATTCTCTCAGCGAATATGACCTGAGATGGTTTAATTCTCTCAGCGAATATGACCTGAGATGGTCTAAGTCCTTTTGATAACCAGAGCAAAAACAGAATAGTTCTCAATGAGATCTATAACTTGAACATCACTGAAACAGATAATCAGCTAATTCAGTTTGGAAGGATTAATGTATTCAAATAGTCAATTCTTTGCCCAGATGATCATTCTTAGTTATGTTTAAGGACAGCTCTGTGGGAAAGAAGCACTGTATAGCAAATCCAAGAGTTTATAGTTGTGCTTGCTGGGTGTTCTGCAAATTCTTGTAGACTGATCAGTATCAATTTGTTTTGAATTACTTCAGACAATTAGCCTAAGTCAACAGCAAAGCTGGAACCCCAAGGAGAAGAAAAAAATCAATTCGTGGTGGTAGGGGGTGAAAGAGAGGTGTAGACTATTATATTTCCTTGACATTTCTACTATCTCTGGATCTTAGTCTCTCTGGATCTTAGTTTAAATGACCTTCTATGCTTCATTTTCATCTAACTCATATTTAAGTGACTTGTAAATGATAAGTATCTTATTATTTTAAATTTGACGACAGAGAGTCAAATGATTTTAAATATGCCTATATCATTGTGTTATTGGCTTGTTCCTGAATTAAAAGCCCTCCTCCTCTATTTACTATGCTGCATTTCAAGTGAGTGGCCTGTTTGCTTTAATTTCTTTTTTTAAATTTACAAGAGAAAACTAATTTGTTATCAACATTTAAAGATTGTTGGTAAATATTATTTTAAATGGTTAGGGGGAGGTCTATATTAAAAACACCATCATCCATGGATATGGAAATTTGAGCAAGAAAGATCTTTTAAAAAAGAGTTAATTAATTTTTTAAAAAGATTAAAAAAAGAAAACTAATAACCAAATAAGTTTTTGGAGTTCTTTTTATTACTCATTGAGAAATTCCAGAAAAGTACAAAGCCCATGGAAATAGAAGCATTTCAGAAAACAAGACAAAATGTTTGCATACATTTTAATGACAGCATTTTAGTTTTGATGTTAAAAAACCCATGATTTTGCAGTAAAGTACATTGCTCATGATTTAAGTACATCCCCATACATTAAGTACTGGGAAAGGATTTTATATCTTTTATATTTGAACCTGAATTCCTATAAATGGCTAAGTTATATTATCTTTCTAGAGATTAAGTTCACAATATGATTAATAAGAAAAATGATTTTATTGATTTATAGTGACTTTGAAGAATAGAAACAGGAAATAAGCATATATCACACACATACCCCTTTAGGCAGTACATCAGATCAAAGCTGAATTAATATAATAATGTTCAGTATTTTTAATTGCTACCGATGAAAATACATAGATCCTACTACAGAAAAGGGGTCTGGTAATATCAGAATGACTCTTTGTCATATCAGTGTTTTATATCGAAGTTACATAGACAAATAAATGATGTTGCAGTCCATGCTGTTTCTATCCTCAAAATCAAATAAATGTATGATTACATTCTAGAATCTTATCAAGAGTCACTGTGAAGCAATAAGTAAAGATATTTACTATTTTTGCCAAATACAAAAATAGGCCACAAGAGGCTATTAATTTTAATTAGCTTTTGGTAATGTGGCAATTTTCAGCGGCTCTTGGGTCACATCATACTTTCCGTTGCTGCTACTACAGCTACTGCTCCTAAGAAAATGACAGTAAACGTAAAGGAGAAAACAAAAGAAAATAAATTAGATCTCGTGATAGTTCTTCTAAATATTGGTTTGGTTTACCCTTGAAGTGTAAATCAATTCTCCAAGGTTTGGAAGGAAAACAAAAACATCTTTATAATTCACAGCATGTATTTTAGAGGTCTTATGATTTCTCCATTGCCATTGTGGGTTAGCTTGTCATGTTCTCTTTATTCAATGTCAACTGGTTCTGTAGCTATTAGCGCACTTAACTGTTTTTGAGCACAAGAGAGGAACAGTTCCAAACTGGACAGGCTTCTTTGGCGGATGACTTGATCAAGCTGTTGGGTTTTTGTTTTTGTTTTTGTTTTGTTTTTTTTTTTGTAAAGAGAGAGAAAAAGAGAAAAAAAATACACTTAGTTGACGGATAAAGAATATATTATGCCACTGAAGCCCACTAGAGAAACTTTTTAGATGATGATTTAGAAAATCAAATAGTGCTTTAAATTCAGAGACAACGTGGTCACTAATTCTGGCCTATAATAGCTAAAGTGAGATGATACTCATTACAATTTTAATATTGATACTGGTATTCAGTAATTGGAAAATAACATAAATTTGATCATAGTGATTTCAGAAAACAAAAAATGTAAAGAGGTCAGTTCTTAATGAATATACAGACCAAACAGCCACAAAGATCATATCAATATAACAGATGTGAAAAATGAAAGAAACACACAGTACAAAAATACAGCATAATTACATCATGCATAGAGTTTAGCAGAATAAAGGAAAAGTAAAGAGACCATGTCCTGAAGTTGAAGTTAGAGAAAGTTCTTGGGACAGGTGTACTTTAAGAAATCTTGATATTGGTGAAACTTACTTGACCTGGTCTTCCTGCTGAGTTAAGAGATTGTTTTAATGTATCAATAACAAATTAATACAGTGAACAAAATGTTAATAATAAAAGTCATATAATAAAGAACTTTCTGGATTATTGAATACATCAAGATAAGTTTCTAACTCCCCTTCTGCCCTAAAATATTTGCCCATGGTCCAACAGACACATGAAAAGATGCTCAACATCGCTCATTATCAGGGAAATGCAAATCAAAACCACAATGAGATATCACCTCACACCTGTCAAAATGGCTAAAATCAACAACACAAGAAAGAACAAGTGTTGGCAAGGATGTGGAGAAAAGGAATCCTTGTGCATTCTTGGTTGGTGGGAACGCAAACTGGTGCAGCCACTTTGGAAAACAGTGTAGAGGTTCCTCAAAAAGTTAAAAACAGAACAATTGCACTAATGGATATTTACCTAAAGAATACCAAAACACTAATTCAAAGGGATACATGTACCCCTATGTTTACTGCAGTATTATTTACAATAGCCAAATAATGGAAGCAGCTCTAGTGTCCATTAATAGATGAATGGGTAAAGAAGATGTGGTGTGTGTATATTTTATATATATACATATATTTATATATATATGTGTGTATATATATGAATAATGTATATAAGAATGGAATATTATTCAGCCATAAGGAAGAATGAAATATTGCCATTTGCAATGACACGCATGGAACTAGGGAGTATAATGCTAAGTGAAATAAGTCAGAGAAAGACAAACACCATATGATTTCACACATAGGTGGAATTTAAGAAACAAAACAAATGAGCAAAGGAAAAAAAATGAGAGAGAGAGAGAGAGACAAACCAAGAAACAGACTCTTAACTATAGGGAACAAACTGATGGTAACCAGAGGGGGCAGATTAGGGGATGGGTGAAATTGGTGATGGGGATTAAAGAGTACACATACTGTGATGAGCACTGAGTAATGTATAGAATTGGTGAATCACTATATTGTACATCTGAAACTAATATAGCACTGTATGTTAACTATACTGGAATTGAAATAAAAAACAATAAAAAATCAACTTACCTATGGTATAAAAATAACCAATGACAACACATTGCCTATAGGCTACAGAACAATGAAGGAACTAAAAAAAAAAGCCAAGTAAATTCCATCTCACAGTATAAACCTGTCATACTTATGTAAAAGTTGACATAATCTTTCCACAAACTTTCCCCCACATAAAAGAAAAAAAAAATCCAAACCAGAATTCTGTTAAATTACACTTCTATAATCCACTGATATTCAAAATCACTGAAAAAACTAGAAGTTTAAAATGTTGAAATATCCTAAAAATTAGTTCATAAGAAATGCCTTTAGCAAAATGCACATGTAAAAAAATTGAACACCAGTAAGACTCCTTTCAATTCTAACAGCTTGGGATTTTAACATACATACAGAAATAGGATTTCTGTTTATCTTTTTTCCTCTTTTTTTCCCTTCTTCTCTCAGATGATACCTTCAGGGGAATATATACTTTCACTTCTACATGTCTATTAAACAAGACAGTTCATTACAATATAAACCTGAAGTGAGCAGAGATCTTGTCTGTCCTGCTGACTACAGTACCCCAGCATCTAGAAGAGCATCTGGTACATGCTAGACACTCGATAAATATCTGCTGAGGTTGAATGAATCAGGAAGCCTTTAACCAAGCAGAGCAAGGCGATCTACCAGGAAATGACAGATCCATGTTTAATTCTAAAAGTGAAAACATGCTTGACCTAATCTAAAAGATAAGTAGGAGATAAAGGTAAATTTTAAAACTTTTCTTTTAATACACGTAAAACAAATTGAAATATGAATATTTGTAGTTTTAAAAATTTTACACTTCGTCCAAATTCAAATAGTACAGAAGAAGGTACTAATATCCAGTTCCAGTCCATTCCCAGTGGTTTCTGTCCACTTTTGGATGCTTTCAAGCGCTAAAGATGGGTTTTTAAAAATATTTGGTCCAGATCTTAGAATTGTTAACTATGGGAGGGTTCACACAATTGCTTTGTTCCAACTGCCACTACTGGAAATCTTCCCTATCTCATTTTTAAGAAATTGCTTGATTCTATTCCATGATTTATGTAGCCACTCTCCCCATGGATAGACATGTAAGTTTGCTCCAGTTTTGTCTTGTTTTTGAAGTACCAAGGAAATTAACAACCTGAGTGCACTCCCTTCAAAAGATGTTCAAGGGTATCTCTTGGACAGATTTCAATAGGTGAAATTTCTACATCATAAGATTTGCATATTTTAAATTGTGATAGATAATACCAAATTGCTTTCCAGAGTGAGGATGCAAATATATCAGTCCCCTCTGCAGTGTATGAGAGGATCAGTTTCCCCTGTTTTCTTCTTTCAAATGGTTGCATACTTTCTCCCTGTGCATTTATAATTATTATGCATATATATAAAATAGATATTTTATTATTTATTTAAAAATTATTCTATTGATAGACATTTGGATTGCTCCTAACCTTTTGCTATTATAATCAATGCTGTAATGAACATCCTTCAACATAGATCTCCGTCTATCTAAGCTAGTACATCTTATAGAGATTATTTAAGCCAAAGCATATGTCACCTGCAATGTTATTTCTACCATGAATCAGGTTTCCATGTAGGCAAGAATCTGTCTTGGGGTTCCCTATTCTGTTCCACTAGACAATTCACCTATCCCCACACAAATATAATGCTGGCTTAATTACTACAACTTGATAATAAATCTTAATGTATCACATATTGACAAACATATTACCAACCATACCATCAATTTCAGAAGAATATAAATTAGTGAACATTTGTAATAAAATTGAATTTAAAAAGGAAGTGGTCAGACTAGAGATAGTCTGATACCTTTTTTCATACAGCACAAAAGCCAAGCAAAATTCAAAAGTGTATTATTTTGAGTTATATCAATAGGCAATAGAATATTTCTTTTTGAGGCAAGGGAATTATGCAATCATAAATGAGGATGGTTGTATCTGGAGTTGTATGTAGAGGATGGTGTCATGCAGATGAGACACGTGGATTCATTTTGGAGGGGGCTTCATGGGTGTTTTACAATTGTTTCATAACTCATGTACATTTTACATATATCATAAATGTTAGTTTTAATAGTTCAAAGTCTTCTAGAAGCCCCCTAGGATAATCAGGAGTTGTATTAAAATAAAATTTGACTGAATATCTTAGAATTTAAATTAGAGAAGAAACTATTCTCCTTCTGAGGTCCTATTGCACAAGCTCACATAATTAACACGTGACCTGTGATGGTTGCTAAGTGACAATAATCATCTGGATTTATGCGTTCAGAATGAATATTCTATAATTTTTTGAAAGCAGGGATAAATATAAGGGCAAAAAGGTTTAATAGATTTATTTAAGCATACCAAGCACTTCTCTCTTTTTGCTTGTGGAATTAGTAGATTAGAAGATGATGGACATACTGGTTTTGGGTTTAGACAGCTCCAGGGTTCACTTCACATCTTTCAGCATGCCTCCCCAGAACTGTCTGAAGTCAAGGATCCATTAAATCAACAGGAACTCAACACTTTAAGAAGCAATAAGGTGACACTGATCCTTTATGGGAAGGACGATAAGTTGGGCTTTCAGAGCTGAAATTCCAATTTGGCGGGTCCTTCCTGGACATGATACAAAAATCATGTCTGTGAAAAGGAACACTTGAGACCTTTCTCTTATAAAGGTGGCGGATTCCTCTCTCTGAAATGAGTGCATCAAGCTGATGTTCTTGGCAAATTCCTGAATTTCAACAGTTTCTGTTTTATTGGGCATTACCTTCCTATCCTTTATTGAGGCAAGAAGAATTCTGGCAAAATATTCAACTCTTTTTGCCCCTTGAAGACTGGAGCTTAGTCCTGTATTCGTGGCTTTCATTTCAAAGTGAGTCAAATATTTGTATTCTATGACTTTGTGCTGACAATATTATGTCTAGAGTAGTGGTGGCAAGCATTTCTGGGTATGGGGTTTACAATCTCTTCCTAACAGTGTAGCTCTAATTGCTTTGTTTTCCCTTCCATTTTCTGTTGCTTCAGCTGGGAAAAAAACAAAAACAAAAACAAAAAACAACCTGGAAATTCTGAGGTCTCTGAAACAGACCCCTGGGCTTTATAAAGCTTTCTTCCCTCTTTGCATCACTTCAGTTTGTATACTACTGAAAGCCATTTCAAAGCATACGACTTGCTAAAAGTTAATATTAATAAGGTTAGGAGGAAAAAAAAATGACTTCCTAGTAATTCCCTGTACTAGATTTACCTTTCTGTTAGTATTTTATGCCATAGCAAAAGAAGAAAAACATCTCTAGATCTTAGCTTTCATTTCAAAATACAATTTGATGGATGGTGAACTTATACTGGTCTGAAGAACACAATTCAAAATCAATTACAAACAAAAATGGCTTATTTTAATAGAACTGTTAAGAACACTGTTTACATCCCAGAAAATATGATACACTGTTTTTGTATATATGTATATATATTATATGTATTTTATGTGTATTCTATGTATATATAATACACTTAGTACTAATTGTGATTTCAGTATCTTTGGGGCTTCTACTAATAAGATATATAAGAGATGTGAAAGTACTAAGTTGACTTTTATCAATGGTACTTTTCCAAACTGCCCTCCACTGTATCTTAAACTATGCTTAAAAAGTGATCTAATTTTTAAAAAAAGCTGGAATGGATAACAAATCACTGATGGAAAGTGATCCCATAAGCAAATGTTATTGGTTTAGTAATAGTAAGTTTTATGGATTCCGTTTTCACATTCACTACTAAGCTCTTTCATGAGCACTGAAGAAAGGTCAAATACGATGATCTGAAACTGTAATTATTCAGATTTTCCAGTTAATATCATCATATTGGGTAAGAAAGATTGTTTACCTTCCAATAAATGGAATAGCCCTTCAGTCACTTATTTATTACAGTGCTGACCTTTTAATGGTGTTATGTGGATATGAGTGCTTCTCTTTTTCTGACTTTACTATACACCCCCCGACAAGAGACCCTTAAGCTATTGTTTCATTTACATGTTTGAGATTGAGGCATTCAATAAGTCAATTAGTCAATCAGTTGATCAATAAAAAAGTCAAGATTGACCCTTATTTGTAAGGGTCAATTATGGCTCTGTGGCCTGAGCAAAAAAAAATATACTATAATGTCCTTTTCCTTAAGAAGTTTATAATCTCAGAGTGCCTGGGTGGCTCAGATGGTTAAGCATCTGCCTTCGGCTCGGGTCATGATCTCCAGGTCCTGGGATCGCGCCCCACCTTGGGCTCCTGGCTCAGCGGGGAGTCTACTTCTCACTCTCCCTCTGCCTCTCTCCCTGCTCATGCTCGCTCTCTGTATCTCTCTGTCTCAAATGAATAAATAAAATCTTAAAAAAAAAAGAAGTTTATAATCTCTTTGGAGAGACACACATGCAATAAAGGAAGAACATTTAGGTGCTCTTGTGTAGAGACAGAGTCTAATAGAAGATCAGAGATGGGGAGAATCATGGCAGGCAGGTAGCAGTGAAAACTTCATGGAGGCAGGACTTGAACAGGTGCTCAGAGTATCAAGAGCATTTCCTTAGACAAAGAGAAGATGTGTTAGAAATTGCAGGAAAGCACATTAGAAGAACAAAGATAGACTGTTGAGAGACACTGAGGAAGGAGGCTTGAATGCAGTGGAGAAAGTCTGCTTAGGAGTATTCATATATTCTTTCATCTGCTCATTTATTCAGTATTTCTCTAGCACCTACAATGTGCCAGACACCATTTTAGGCACTAGAAATAAAGTGATGAATCAGACAATTCTCCGTTCTTATATAATTTATAGTGTAGTTTGAGGAACAAATTATGACTCTTCAGGTAGAGATCAGTACTCTGAAAATAACAAAGTAGCCTTTGACGGGGGTAGGGGAGAGCTTTTGGGGTAGGCTAAGAGGGAAGAGCACATGGAGAGGATGGTAATGAAGAGACCTGAAAGGAATGAGGGAGCATCGGGAAAGAAAATTTTGTGGCAGATGAACTGGCAAGAGCAGAGTCCAAACTGTGGGTTCAGATCTGGTATGACCGAAGACTGGCAACACATATAACAAAACTGGAGCAAAATGAGCAAAGGGGGAGGAGGAGGGAGGATCAGAGAAGCAGACAGTGGTCAGAGCATGTAGGATGCTATAGGTCACGGGAGGACACTGGAGAGTTTCGAGTAGGAGTGTGACCATACTCGATACTTGATAAAGAGCACACTTTGTTCCCGGGGACAGCAGACTGTAGTGGGGCAAGAGCAGAAGAGGAAAACCCAGTTAGACTTCTGGTCTGGGAAAGGCAGAACATTAATCAAGACTGCTGGCCATGGAAGCTTAGCAGCAGTCAGGCTGGGAACATATCTGAGATAGGATCAACTTGAGCTGTTGATGGATTAGAAGTGTGGATGGAAGGAAAGGAGAAACGAAGGTGATTCTTTATTGCCATTTATTGGCGATGAACTGCAGCTGGAGTAAGGCAGCCACAGAAAAATGAGAATTTTGTTTTGGACAGGGTTACTTTGTCTAATCCTATCAGATATGGCAGACACTGGATATAAGACTGCAGTTCAGCAGGGAGATCAGGGCAAGGGATACAAATTTGGAAATCATCTGAATGGAGAAGGCATTTATTTAAAGCACAGAAGGCCTTATCTATGGAGTGAATGTAGATAAAAGAGGAAGGTCAGAAAACTAAGACCTGGTGCACACTAACATATGACCTGGTCAAGGAGCAGTGGGATATGAGGTTTGATGGGTAATTATTGCAATGGGTTGATTTGTGTCCCCCCTGAAAAGATATATTTAACTCCTAAGTCCCGCACCTGTGAATGTCACCTTATTTGGAAAAAGGGTCTTTGCAGATATAATTAAGATGTAAGATGAGATCATACCAGATCTGGATGGCCTCCATTTCTAATCATTAGTGTCCTAATAAGAAGAGACAGAGAAACATGGAAATAGACACAGGGGAGAATACCATGTGAAGATGGAGGCAGAGACAGGGGTGATGTGGCTATGAAGGAAAGAATGCATGGGACTGCCAGCGACACCAGAAGCTAGGAGAGGGGCACAGAACAGATCATGCCCTGGAGCCTTCAGAGACAGCACAGCCCCTCCAACACCTTGATTTCAGACTTCTAGCCTCACACTTCTAGTGAGAAAATAAATCTCCGTTGTTTTAAGCCACCCAGTTTGTGGTATTGTTATAGCAGCCCTAGGAAACGACTAACAGTGATTTTTCCAAATCGTTGAGGTCCTTACATACCAGGGTAGTGTTTCCCACAATGTATAAAACACCATTTCTATGTAGCACATGTCCTCTTTTTTTTTTTTTAAGGCTTTTTAATTAAGTTTGAGAAATGCAGGCTTAAAAAAAGTTTCTTTTCTTTAGAACTTCTCAGAGCTTTTATGCTCATATGCGGTGTGAACTGCTAAAATGGCTATAGTACAGTAACATTTCTCAAACTTTTTTAAACTTTGAAATTGTGTGTGTGTATGCAAGTGCATAAAGCATACTTTGGAAAATGCCCCACAAATTAATTTTTCCTGAGAACTCCTGTAGACTCAAAACAAATTACAAATATAGGAAAAACACTATACTGATTGAGTTTCCTCTTAATGAGTACTGATGGAATTTTAGTGGAAAGGTATTTTGAGACTTAGTCTAACACCTACATTTTATAGTTGTGGAAAACTGATGCTCTCGGTGGTTAAGAGACCAACTTCACAAACTTAAATGTCCTCCTACAATTAAAAAATGTACTTCTTTAAAATATATTTAAATGTATTAACTTTAGTTTATCTTTGCTTAAGAAACCCTCCTATGTATCAAGTACATTCTAGGGCCTCCCTAAGTTTTTGACAATGGATGGGTAAGACTCCTCCCTAGAAGGTGCTGAGAACCATTCTGGGTGCAATAACATCACCACTCTTAGCCTTGATGTAGACATGAAGGAAGTGGATTATGGATTGATTGATTGATTTTAAAGATTTTACTTATTTGTCAGAGACAGACAAGGAGCACAAGCAGGGGGAGAGGCAGGCAGAGGGAGAAGCAGGCTCCCTGCTGAGCAGGGAGCCCGAAGCGGGGCTCGATCCCAGGACCTTGGGATCATGACCTGAGCCAAAGGCAGACGCTTAACTGACTGAGCCACCCAGGCGTCCCTATGGATCGATTTTAAGACTTAATATGCAGGGCGCCTGGGTGGCTCAGTTGGTTAAGCAACTGCCTTCGGCTCAGGTCATGATCCTGGAGTCCCGGGATCGAGTCCTGCACTGGGCTCCCTGCTCAGCGGGGAGTCTGCTTCTCCCTCTGACCCTCCCCCCCCATGTGCTTTCTCTCTCTCAAATAAATAAATAAAATCTTTAAAAAAGACTTAATATGCAAACATAACTGTAATGGTCTGGTATGTTTTATGAGATCATCGTAATAAGGGCTGACAGACATGAGGAAGACCAAGTTATTCTTAAATGGTGATTACTTTCATTGTGTGACATTTAAACATTTTTGCTCTAAACACTACCATCTTTACTTTTTTCCTATATCCTCAAATTCTGCTTCTCATCACTTTAACCTAAGAAAATTTAGACTTATCTGTAACATTACTAGTTGCATTAATGGAGGTTCTATGGTATCTGTTTTATTACTGGTACACTAACCATAAAGAGTTTCTCTTTTAAAATAGTCTTTTCTTTATATTTTCAGATAAGCAAATTTGATTGCAAGAAGTATATGTTGTATATAAAGCTTGAGTTTAGACATGAAATCGCCTCTCTGGGAATATAACTATGGTATTATTGTAAATCACGTTGAAAGAGACTCTGAACCAACTTTAGGATAATAATGTTACGTAAAGTACATGTTTAGAATAACCCTGACTCTAAGAGATTCAATATAGTCAGGGCAGTGTTTTGAACCAAGGCAGTGCCAGTTGCCTGAACCTTGAACTTCAGAAAATGTAGGCCTAACTTCTTTAGCAGAACATTCATAGGCCATCATGCATGTCCCATGAAGACTTTCAATCCAGAGTTCACATCTCCTTTTCTCTTTGAGACTACTTTTCAACTTTAAAGTATATTTCAAATCTATCTGTTTATACAGTTAAAAAATGTCAACATATAAAAAAGTGTGTAACTTTCTACCATGTACAAGATGAATTACAGATGCTCTTTTAGAGTAAATGAGAAACGGGTATAAAGAATCTTAAACCCTATTGGCCACAACTAAAGGACTGTTTTTTTGCTTTGTTTTGTTTTGTTTTAAGATGTCTTAGGGTAAGTAAATTCTCTGTTTTTGAATCATCTAAAGTAAGTTCTACATATTTGGGCCATTCTGCCTTTTTATCTCAAACTGCCATAGAATCCACTGGGAAATGGGAATATTCATTTTTGCTCTTTGCTAAATCATCTGGACAGAATAAACCAATACGAATTCCAGACTCTGATGTGCAGGCAAACCACCTTAGAATACAACCTTCTTTGATCTTAAAGCAAACATTTGGCCAGAAAAGGATGCACTGTAGTAGTGAGTAAAGATTTTACTCTTACTTGCCTGGTAGCAGGCACTAGACTTTATTGTATGACCTTCCATATGGGAAGTTCAGTGAATTTGGGGGGGAAGAAAAAAGGATTCTGCTAACAACTGCTTTACTCCTAAGTCTGACAATTTCCAAAGAAAATCTGAAAATTTCCAAAACAATGTAAAAAAAGAAAGCCATGGATTTAGGGAAATTTTAGAAAAGAAGGTAAAGGTAGATAAAACTGTAATAGTAGTTGTACAGAAATTCTATCTTAAGGCTCTAAACCATACGGTTATATTTACCCATTAATAAGTTCCATATCCTACTTTCTAGAGTTCAATGGCAAGGAAAATGTTTATCTCAAATATAAGATGGATTGATTCTGGCAAGGCAGACTAAATGATTTTAATATGACATTCCACATAAAGTTTTTAAATAGAATTTGTTACATGCTCCCAAACAATGAAACAGCCTTTTTTTCCACATTTTTTCAAGAACTTGGTTACTGCAAATACTGCAATCTGTAGGATGACATTTTGTAAAGTAAATAAACATAAAGATCCTAAACGAGTACTAAAAATCCTAAACAAATACTGTTAAGTAACAAAATGTTCAAGTAACAAACACACTCTTGTATTTGTATCAATTAATCTTTTTAAAGATTTTAGCAATTCTTTTGTGTCAATATAAAGACATATATCTGCCAATTACTATCTCTTTTGTTTTGACCCTCAGCAATATAAATTTCATCTTACTTTGAAGTAGAAGAATTACATGATCTCTTGTCCTGTCTCCTCATGCTGTCCTAAAATCTCAGATGACTGATAACATTTGCCTTCTATGTTTCAATCTACAAAAGCAGACAAGTGGCTGTCCACAAGGCTTATTCCAGAGCTCTGTGCACACAAATACTGAAGATGAATTACAATGCATGATCAATAATCCTGTCATGTTGAATTAAGTATGACCTTTTCTCATTTTGAGATTCTTGTTCACCTGCCACGCACAGGTGATGCTCTCTGTGTGTTGTATTGTTTGTCTATTACTGAGTAACAAATCACCCCAAGTCTAGTGGTTTAAAACAAAAAACAACAAATATTTATCATCTCATGGTTTGTGGGTGAGGGAACTGGGTGCTGCTTAACTGAGTGCCTCTGGCTCATGGTCTCTACTTAGGGGTTGCAATCAAGTTCTTAGGTGGGCTGTGATCAATTCCAAGTTCAACTGGGCAAGAACCTGCTTCCGACCTCTCTCAGTGGCTGTTGACAGGCCTCAAAATATCCATTTGTAACAGAGCTCATGTGAGTCCCTCCACAAGGCTGCCGAATGATACGGCAGCTGACTTCCCAAGCAAGCAATCCAAGAAAGAATGAGAGGGATCAAAAGCACATCAAGAGAGTGGGAGAGCACCCAAGACAGAAGCCACAATCTGTTCATAACCCAATTCCACTCAGTCCAGCCCAGGCTCAAGGTGGAGAGATTACATTAAGTGCAGGGCATCAATGGGAAACAAACTATGTATTATCTCATTTTTATTCTTTTGGAACTCTATGAATGAGGACAGTGAGGCTTAGAGATTGATAACTGGGCCCAGTGGCAGGGCCAGGATTCAAATCCAGGTGTGTATGATACCAAACCTATTCTCTGAACCACAATACTATACTGCCTTCTCAGATAAGGACTTCAGTTATGACTCAGGTCCTTGTCATAATACCTGTTGTGCTATAAAACACCTAAGAGTTTCTTGCATTGAACACACTCATGCAAAAACCTGCCAAGATGCCAAAAGCCCTATCATCATTAAAACATGTAATTATCTTCTCTTCCTAAACAGTAGGTTCAGGAAGCTTCCTGTTATATTAATATACAAATAGTTCCTTGAAAATACAACAGAAGTGTTTAAAGAAAAACTGGCACATTAAATTCATCATATAAGAAATCACTGCCTTAGGGGCGCCTGGGTGGCTCAGTCGTTAAGCCTCTGCCCTCGGCTCAGGTCATGATCCCAGGTTCTTAGGATCGAGCCCCACATTAGGCTCCCTGCTCAGCGGGAAGCCTGCCTCTCCCTCTCCCACTCTCCCTGTTTGTGTTCCCTCTCTCGTTGTGTCTCTCTGTCAAATAAATAAAATCTTAAAAAAAAAAAAATCATTGCCTTAATGTACAAACCTCAGTGGCCATATATAAAAACAACAGACTACTTCCTGCCAGGTCCATAACAAAAGAAAAGGGAAATGTAATTCCTAAAGGCAATGTATGGTATGGATCTCACCTGTGGTACCTTTGAGACTAAGACAGTCTTCACTTGCTTACCTTCACATTTACATTACTACTGCTACAACTGGCCAAGTACACAAGTGTGAGATGATCCACAGCTGTGACACATATCTGATTCCCATTAGGAAATCCTCAGTATTCAAAATCGAACCAATGGAACAAAGCACCATTTAATCAAATGGAAGTTAGTGTGAACAGACTTTTTTCTCTCATTTTAAATATATAGAACTGCTCCTCCTCTTCATTCAGGATTTTATGGTGTATACTTGATCAGTGAAACCTTAAGGAAAAAATACCATCTGTCTGGCACATTTTAAAACAGATTTATCCTACTGAGGAAACCAAGTGGGAAAATACAAAGTCAGTCCTCTTAAAACCCCTTGCTGCCTCCCAGCTGGATCAAGGAATGTAAGAAAACCCTCACCGTCCTCCTTCTGGTAAACAAGTAAAGGAAGTTTGCTTTCAATTAGGAAAGCTAAACTTGGATATTATTGCCTAAAAATGGCAATAGCACCTGCTCAAATAGAAGATGCTGAAAAATAATTAACACTACCCACGAAACAGAAGATATCAGAAGTCAGGGAATACGGCAAAGCGTGTGAGCTCTCTCTCCAATATCCATTTTTCTTACCAATAAAATTCCAGTTTAGTTCTAGGAATGATATGAACATCCTCAAGCCATCATTCCCAAGACTTCCTTCCAGCTAGGGGTAGCTCAAGAGATGGGAGTGTAAGTTATTGGGCAGGATCTCTAGGAGACTTCCTTAAAAAATGGGACAGACACCTGTCCCAAATTCTTTTTCCTTTAATTTTTTCACTTTCCCTTTCTCCTCCATCACAAATGTGTTTACTGGAGCTCCAGCTACTATTCTGTAGCCTTGAAAAATAAAGCCAGTGCTAAAGAAAGAAAAAGTACAAAGACAGAAGGATCTGAATCATTTTATGACTGTTAAGCTTCCATCCTAGCTCTAAAACAGCTTACCTCTGGACTTACTGATGCTGTTATTTCTAGTTTTTCTTACTAGGAGACAAATATAGATCCCAGTGATATAGACACCAACTTTACACTGTGCATGTCTACCATCAAATCAAAAACCAAAATTTACTTTTTAGGGTATAAACTCAAGAATTTGAGGATAAGCTCAAAATGTTAAGTGAATAAGACTAAAATTTCCAGCAAGTTGGCCATTTTAATGTGGGGACTGAAGAACAACTAATGGAATACAATCTCCTGTAATAGCTTAAGGGTATATGAATGGTGAAAAATAAAAATAAAATAATCATAACGATCAGGTTATGCTGATCACCTGAACATATATGTATTCAACTTTCACTGGCAAGTGTCTTTTCTTCCCCTCTGTTAGATAGTGTATTTGCATTTACAAACTAGAAGAGCAAAAAAAAAAAAAAAAACCAAAAACCTAAAAATGTTGAAAAGCATATAATGGGCATGGATTCTAAACTATAGTGATAAAATTTTACCTAACCAAACAGGTTCACTTAGGATGTCTGGAAATATGAAATTCCAAATCAATTTAAAATTGTGAATATTTTACGTATATGTAAAATATGATAGTTCTGTCTCCAGGAAACGCCAACCTGATTCTGCAGATTAACTCTGATAAGCAGACAGGACCTTCCTACCTGTACATATTTATATTAAATCTTCATCAGTTTCACACTCATTATTTGTTCATTTACCATGATTTTTATTTATTTATTTATTTATTTATTTTTAAAGATTTTATTTATTTGACAGAGAGAGACACAGTGAGAGAGGGAACACAAGCAGGGGGAGTGGGAGAGGGAGAAGCAGGCTTCCCACTGAGCAGGGAGCCCGATGTGGGGCTCGATCCCAGGACCCTGGGATCACGACCGGAGCCGAAGGCAGACGCCTAATGACTGAGCCACCCAGGAGCCCCAACCATGATTTTTAATAGTACACAGACACACACACACACACACATACTTTCTTAAAGATTTAATTTATTTACTTATTTGAGAGACAGAATTGGGGGAGGAGCAGAGGGAGAGGGACACGCAGACTCTGTGCTGAGTGTGGAGCCCAATGTGGGGCTCGATCTCATGACCCTGAGATCATGACCTGAGCTGAAATCAAGAGTCAGACCCTTAAACAACTGAGCCACCCAGACACCCCAATAGTACATATATTTTAAGTTGCCATAAATCACTTCTGGAACAAAGAGGTATTTAAACTAAAAAATACTTCAAGAACCAAAGGCAGTTGTACCAAAGGCAGTCTGATCTAAACTATGTAACTAAGAAAACTTACCTGAACAATAAAATCATAGCATTAATAGCTAACACTGACCAATGATATTTTTATATGCCAGGTAAAGTTGTAAGAACTTTACATGTGCCAAATCATTTAATTCTCGTAACAATTTTATGTAAAATAAGCACTATTTTAATCTCCATTTTACAGATGAACAAAATGTGGTCCACAGTTTTAAGTACTTGCCTAAGTTTACACATCTAATAAATGGCAAATTTTGGTTCTAATCCAGGAAATCTGACTCAAACACCCATCCGCCTAATTATATACTATATTTCTCTCACTAAGAAGAGAGTACACCTATGCCATGCTACAATGTTAAAGGTTTTTCTATAAAATGGGACAATGCAGTACTATTAAACAAATGAAAACAAAAAAAGGCCAACAATCTTTCTCTCTCTAAAAATCTGTGGGAAATTTGCAAAGCAGAACTGGTGGCAATTTGGGTAGAAATTACATAAATTGGTGATCCATAGCCCAGAGACATTTGTGAGGTTTGTATGAAAGCTATTATATAACTTTTTTTTCTATTTCAGCCATTTACTTTTCTTGTCAACTAAGCAACACTATTGTATTTGTTTTTTGTATTTGCTTTTTATGCATCCAAAAGAAGCAAATGACTGTAAACTAGAATTCCTAAGGAAACAGCCATCTCAATAGATAAAAATTTCCATTTAAAATTCCCATTTCTCACCTATATTTGTAGGTCAGAAAGGTTCAGAAGAAAATCTGGCAGTTAGTCAAAATGTTTTATGTAACCAATCCTTACCAAGCATCATTACTAATGCACTGGAACTAGCAAGTAGATTAACGAAGGCGGGTGGCTAATTTTCTTTAAAAAGAAGAAGTTATCCGTAAGTACACACTGCAATTGAGATGTCCCTGGAATACCATATAATGTAGCAACACGGTCCCAAGACATCTGCTCTTTCTCTGCTGTGAAGTGTACTACCTGAGGACTCCATTAAACACGGCGATACAGGCAGTGCATTAAACTTTTTTCTTATGTTATAATGTGAACAAATGCAGCCAAAGCATTGAAACTCTTTCTTCTTGTGTTTTAATGGAAACAAATGAAATTATGCAAGAGAATGGAAGGATTGAGTGATCTAAATTGTTGGTAGTAAATCAAATGTAGACTATTATCATATAGAAATTCCAGGGGTATGACCAATCCAAATGACTTACCACCTCATTTACTATATAGGTTATCACCATGCTTGGATGAAAAATAATGAGAGTTCTGCTGATGTATATCTAGGTTTTTCTAAATAAAAGACACTGAGGAGTTCAAAGTCTTCAGGAATACCAAGACAGTGACACTGAATTTAACCATATACATTAAAAATCTATTAAATGTAAGTATGCCAAACTAAAAATCCAATCATATTCTTTGAACACTTGGGGGTCCTACCTATTCTGTGGAAACCTAAGAGTCAAAAGCTATATGGATTCAGAGGATGGAGGCAGAAGAAGGAATGAATTACCCTAATACCAAAAGACAAAGATGTTACAAGAAAAGAGAACTACAGACCATTTTCTCTCATGAACATAGATGCAAAAATCCTCAATAAAATATTAGCAAATCAAATCTAAAAAAGTATAAAAAGAATTATACCTATAACAAAGTGGGATTTATCCCAGGTATGCAAGGCTGGTTCAACATTCAAAATATCAATTAATGTAATCATATCAATAAGCTAAAAAGGAAAAATCACATGATCTTATCGGTAGATGCAGAAAAATTACTTGACAAAATCCAATACCCACTCATGATAAGCTCTCAGCAAACTAGGAATAGAGAGAAACTTTCTCAACCTGACAAAGAGTATCTTATAAAAAACCTAGAGCTAACATCACACTTAAGGTGTCAAATGCAAAGCTTTCCTACTAACACAAAGTACAAGGCAAGGATGTCCCCTCTCAACCATTCCTTTTCAACATCATACTACAAGTCCTTGTTAGTGCAATAAGACAAGAAAAGAAAACAAAGGTATACAGATTGGGAAGGAAGACCTAAAACGGTCTTTGTTTTATTATAAAGGGGGAGATAGTCAACTCTAGAAAATCTGAAAGAATTCACACACAAAAAAATCCTGGAACTAATAAGCAGTTAATAAGGTTGCAGATACAAGGTTAATATACAAAAGTTAATTTCTTTCCTATATACAAGATCTCTATATAAGTACAATATATGTATATGTATACAATCTATATAAAGAAAACTAAAAATGATGAACAAAGTCAAAGAACTAAATAAATGGATAGAAACCTTAAATACATTGATAGGAAGACTCAATATTGTCAAGATGTCAGTTCTTTCCAATTTGAACTATGGATTCAGTGCAATCCCAATCAAAATTCCAGCAAGTTATTTTATGCATATCAATAAACTGATTCTACAGGCTATATGGAGAGACAAAAGACTCAGAATGGCCAACTCAATACCGAAAGGGAAGAACAGAGTTGGAGGACTGGTGCTACCAGACTTCAAGATTTATTATAAAGCGACAGTAATCAAGATAGTGCAGTACTGGTGAAGGAATAGATGAATAGATCAATCGAACAGAATAGAGAGTCCAAAAATAGACCTCCGTAAATATAGTTGGATTGATCTTTGACAAAGGATCAAAGACAATACAATTAAGATGGTCTTTTCAACAAATGGTACTGGAACAACTAAATATCCACAAGCCAAAAAATGAATGGAGACATACACCATATACCTCTTCACAAAAATTAATTCAAAATTAATTACAGACCTAAAGGTACAATGCAAAACTATAAAACAGTGGGAATATTCTGTATATTATAATGAGAGATACATGTCATCATACATTTGTCCAAACCCACAGAATATATAACTATAACACAAAGAGTGAACCTCTGTGTAAACTTGGATTTTGGCAATTATAATGTATCAATATAGGTTTATCAGTTTTGGGGGAATATTAATAATGGGGAGATTATGCATGTGCTGGGTCACAGGTATATGGGAAACCTCTGTATTTTCCTCTGAATTTTGTTGTAAACCTAAAAATATTCTAAAAAATTGTCTTTTTTTTTTTTTAAAGCTATATGGTGGTCTCACTTTACAGCTCTTCATTTCTTCAAAGAAAACACTTAAGTATATTTTTAAATTTATAGTGAGTATATACAGACATACACACTTTATTTAAAAAAAGTAGTCTTCTTCATGATAGGAGAGCTTTACATAAAAATGAATTGTTTCTAGCCTTGCCTCGACTGTTGACTGAGAAACTGGGAAAAGTTAGGGATGATATTCAGAGAGGAAGACCACATGCTAACGCAGATCTTAGATATCTCTGCAGTAGCAGTCTCCCTCTGATGTAGCATTAAATCTGGGATTGCGAAAATCCATTAGCTCATGGATTGGTGTAAAAATTACCAATCTAGTATTAATTTTTAAAGGATTCTTGAACCATAGTTAAGAAAAGACATGTATGAGTCTTGTTTATTAGGGGCAGCAGGAGAAGGACTGAGACCTTTGGGGAGTGTCATAGACAGTTTCTACATGTATCCTATAGACAGGAAACAAAATTACAACTGCTCTATTTGAGGAACCATTTGGAGCAATCATAAAAAAGTGGGGTGAAGTTCCAGAAAGCAAAGAAATCTGACTGGCATTTTCTTCTCTTGGGGGACTCTATCTCACTATTTGGTGATCATTCCACAAAGCTTCCTTGTATTCAAAAAGCTAATGACCTGCAATGGTCATTAGTATAAAACTCTTCACAAAAAGTTGGGCAGAGTATTATTAATATTAGGACTTGGCATTCCTTCCTTCATTTCAACTGGTTAATTTAATACAGTTGGCCCTTGAACAACATGGGTTTGGATTATGTGGGTCTACTTATATGTGGATTTTTTATAACAGTATTGCAAATGTGTTTTCTCTTCCCCATGATTTTCCTTTTTTTTTGTAAAGTTTATTTATTTATTTATCTATCTATGTTTAAGTAATCTCTACACCCAGCGTGGAGCTCAAACTCATGACCCCAAGATCATGAGTTGAATGCTCTTTCAACTGAGCCAGCCAGGTGCCCCCTTATGATTTTCTTAATATTATTGTCCTTTCTCTAGCTTACTCTATTATAAGAATGCAGTACATAATATACATAATATACAAATATGTGTTAATCAACTGTTTATGTTATTGATGAGGCCAACAGTAAGCTATCGGTGGTTAAGTTTTTGGGGAGTCAAAAAGTATATGTGGATTTTCAAGTGTGGGATATCAGCACCTCTAACCTCTGAAGTCTTCAAGGATCAACTATATTTTCAGAGGAAGTCTCAAAAGTAGAATGGAAAGAACTGACTAAATTATGATCATCACTTCTATTTTACAGATGAGGAATTAAAACATCAAAAAGTTCTATATCTGAGAATTGGTAGTAAAACCATATTTAGAACATGTAAGTTCCTGGTTCCAGAGTATAAACTCATACTGTCAATTAATGTACAATACTTTATGAGACAAGGTGAAGATTTAATGAAAATAATATTTGTTGGGAGGCTATCTTTTTAAATCAACCTTAGTAAGTTGTGTTGGAAGAATGAATAATACTGTGAAAGACTATTCAGGTCCTAGAATATATAAAAATATAGGGACATGAATGAAAACATTTGATAAAGAAATTGTTACAAAATATCTGTGTGTGATAAAGACCACAAAGTACATCTGTTCAAATCAAATAGTGAAGCTGTTGGAAAGGCTAAGGAAACACCTTTCAAATAAAGTTTGAAAAAGAAATCACAACAAAGCAACATTGAAAAATCTGGTTCTTATTACTCTGCTATTTTATCCAAAAAAAGGCAAGTGGGAGGGGGAGCACAGTAAATAAATATCAAGGATCCTTTTAGTGGCTTTATTTTCTGTTTTCTAAAGTTCTTCTAAGGGAACCACATAATTTTTAATTACATACATCTCAATAATCTTCAGTAAATGCAAAAAAGAGAAAAGTAGAATTGAGAAATATGTTTATCAGATCATCAAAATATCAGAATTATAGTTACCAATAACACTTTAAGTATAACTTACTGAAAAATTAATCATGAATTACTTGACAAACAGACAAAACCAGAATAATTAGTCTTGAAGAAAATATTCGAAGATAGCGCATAACCCCACAGGCAAGCAAACTATTAATAGAAAGTGAAGTGAAAAAATTTAATGTAAAAATAAAGACTATTTGTTTTGGAAACTTGCTCCTAATTACAGAGATTACGGGTGCCTGATTTTGAGTATGAATAAGGAAGTTACAGTTCTACAAATCTCAAAAAAAAAAAAAAAGGAAAAGGGATGCAACGAAAATATTCTAAAGTAGAATTATGCCATAATTAAAAGCAGGTAACTTGATTAAAGCTTCATGTAGACATGTGTTTTGCTTATAAATAAAGCATAATGAATATTAAAGAAATGAACTGATATAATTTCCCAGATCAAATATAGCATTGGGACCATCAAAACTAATTAATGGTGTCCAAATATCACATACTGCAAGGCAATATTAATAGCAGTATCTTCTTTTTTTTTTTTTAAAGATTTTATTTATTTATTTGACAGAGAGAGACACAGCGAGAGAAGGAACACAAGCAGGGGGAGTGGGAGAGGGAGAAGCAGGCTTCCCGCGGAGCAAGGACCCCGATGCGGGGCTCGATCCCAGGACCCCGGGATCATGACCTGAGCCGAAGGCAGACGCTTAATGACTGAGCCACCCAGGCGCCCTGTGCAGTATCTTCTTTTTGGTCAATATTTAATAGTTTGCTGAAAGAATGACCATATGCTTCAAGGGGTTCTTCGAACAGAACTTAAACTGCCCCATCCCAGTCTTACTTTCCTGGGCACACATATGGCCAAGGATACCCATTTTTCTTAATGGCTGATAAAGGTTAGAGATACACCACGTCACGTGGAATAGAGAAAACCAACTACATAACAATACCTTACAAATCTATGACACTGTTTTCAAATTGGTATGATTCAGCGGTCTCTAAATATTTTGGTCCTGTACACATTTTTAAGTTGCTATCTAAAATTTTTATTGTAAGTTACATGGTTATAAAGGATGGAATTTCCACTGTATTTTATCTGTTGACATCATAAATAGAACAATTACTTATGCTTTTAGATGCATCCTGTAAATACCCCATATCATTTATTAAAAAAAAAAAAGTACTCTTTTACAATCTGGAATTTTTACACTATTTCTTCTTATTTCTTCCCTTATTTTTATCCTAGCAATATAGCTTATGCTTAAAACTTTACTGATCACTCTATTTTACTTCTCTGAAATATATATATTTAAAATAAAAAAAATGCTAGAATCACAAATCTGATACCTCCTAGAGATTACATTATAATTTTGAAGTCCCTTCAATGTGAGCTCATTAGATATCACATTAGTTAAGGACTGCTCATTTTAAGTCCACATTTTACTGGATACATCAGCAGCATTTGATAGAGATATTCACAACTCGGACTGAATCACTTTTTTCACTTTTCCTTTTGGCACACCTTTCTGACTCTATCTCCCTACAGGCCTCCCTTTGCTAACTTGGTTCCAGCCACCCTGTCTTCCTTGACCTTTCTCAAATATAACCTAGCTCCCTTCTACATCAGCCCTTTGCACTTATCCTTCTAGATAACTGTGTGACTTCATCACTCTGCACATTCAAGTCTCTTCCTAAATGCCAACCTTAGTTCATCACTGAGGCCTGCTACCATGCACTTTATCCAAAACAGAGCACACCTGCTCTTCACCTGCATCACTAACTCATCACCCTGATCCCCAAGGCATTTAACAACCTCAAATATCACACATTTGTTTATTGTCAGTCTTATGCCTGACTAAAATGTAGGCTCCCTAAGAAAACCCCAGGAAAACAGGATGTATATACTTCTGTCTCTCCAGGGTCTAGAGCAGTACCTGGCACATGATAAGGACTCACTAAATGTTTGCTGAATAAAGAACAAAACAAGAAGACATAATTACTAAATTTATTTTAGCAATTGTATTTTAGGAAAATACTATATTTTCAAAAATTTCAACAGTCACATGGTATTTTTGCCTTCACAAAAATAATATGTACAAGGGATTTATTTATTTTAGAGAGACAGAGAGTGCCAGCACGTGAGTAGGGCAGGTTGGGGGGAGGGGCAGTGGGAGAGGGAGAGAGAGAATCTAAAGCAGACTCCCTGCCTAGCATGGAACCTGATGCAGGGCTTGATCTCACGACCCTGAGATCATGAACTGAGCCGAAATCAATAATCAGATGCTTCACTGACTAAGCCACCCAGGTGCCCCATGTGCAAGGGATTTAAAATGAGTAAAAGAAATTGCAAGTTATTTTATAAAATACTCAGTACACTAGTTTTGGTATTCTTTAAATGTACATCATCGATCAATAAAATACAGTATCCTGGGAAATAGATGTTTGCATCAGTAAATAATGGATAACAGAGTGGCTTTATCTTTATGGTACATAGATATAATCAAGATGAATGGGGGAGTAAAAGAACTAGTAACAGTATTTTATAAAATTATTTGAAAATTATACACATTCTGAAATCTGTAACATGAAAAAAAATCTGTCCAGCTTCTTAATTCCTATCACTGAAAATTGTTGTTATTGAGAATCATTCATGTTCTAGACTTTGTCAGATTTAATGCAGGGAGAGCTCTGGCCGAGTTGCTTTCTGGCACTGCTCATTTTGTGCTTCTGAAACCAGAAGAACTGACATATTGACATAACTAACATAGTTACTGACATATTGAAATCACTCTGAAAGGCAGTATTCTGGATTGCTTTATCAGTCTAGATAATATTGAAGTCCTGAAATAGCCTGGAATCACAAGGAGCGCTTAATTGGATCTAACGAAGACTCCTTTTGGTGGTTTCTGAATGTAGAAGCTCTGCAGGAGCTCAGGTAGTTTTTTTTTGTTTGTTTGTTTTTTAAGATTTTATTTATTTGACAGAGAGAGACACAGCGAGAGAGGGAACACAAGCAGGGGGAGGGAGAGAGGGAGAAGCAGGCTTCCCGCTGAGCAGGGAGCCCGATGTGGGGCTCAATCCCAGGACCCTGGGATCATGACCTGAGCTGAAGGCAGTCGCTTAACGACTGAGCCACCCAGGCTCCTGCTCAGGTAGTTTTTAATAACCAGTCCTCTGGTCACTCTTCTCAGTGTGTTTCAATATTAGCTACATCTGCCTTTTAAAAATTACTCTTTGAATCCAAGCCACACCATGGAGATATAAAATTATCTCCCAAAAAGAATTTTGCCCTTGTCTACAGATACTTCCTTATCTGTCTCTAGTTGAGAAGTGGCCCTGTACTAGTTACTATGGCGGCAAAATAAATTACCTTACAACTCAGTGGTGTAAGACAACGATTTATTACGCTCATGAACTGTGGGTTAGGGATTGGAATACGGTGCAACTGTAACAGCTTGCCTTTGCTCCATGATATTTGGGATCTCGGCTGGAAGGTCAGAAGCTAGAATCAGCTGAGGGCTCGCTCACTCACTCAAATCCGGTGACTGATGTTGGCTGGAGGTTGGAAGTTTCAGCTCCTGTGCATGTGGGTCTTCGATGTGGTCCCCCCAAAGAGGGTAGTTTGAATTTTGTCACAGCATGATGGCTAGATTCACAAGTGATTATGTCAAGAGAGAAAAATGGATAGGTGGAAGCCTTATTGCCTTGTTTGATCTAGCCTCAGAATCACTTGGTGTCACATCCATTAGATTGGATTTGTTGAGGCAGGCAGAGTTGTCCCAGGTTCAAGGGGAGGAAAAATAGACTCTGCTTATTGATGGGGTGCAGCAAGAGAATGCTGGACTGGGAGCACCGCTATGATCATTTTTGAAAAATACAACTGCCACAGGTCCTAATTAGATACTATTTCTTAGCATTCTCAATTTCCTGAGGGTGTTAATCTTAACTCCAGTTCAGGTAAGTGTTGAAGTAAGTCAATATTCACCTAAGTTACAAGAGGCAATACACGTCTCTGAATTGCAGTCAGAAAGAGTAACTCCAATCATTATGGGACTCAAAAGGCAGGAGAAAGCAAGGTTGAAGAATGAAGAATATATGGAAGATGAAACAAATACTAATAGAGATAAGATATTTAAGAGAGATTATTTTCTACATTAGTCTTTTTTTTCAACAAACCACTTGCAAGTGGACTTGCTTTTCGTCTTAAAAAGGCAGAATTTCTTTAAATTACATCACATCATGTCTCCCTGAAAAACATGCCCTTGCCTACAACATACATTTTTGTCCTGTCTCAGGGTGGCTTCCTCAGCAAGTAGAAAACGAGAGAACCAGGTGCATGCACTCATTTTACCCTACTGACTTTAGATCAATTCCATCCTTAATCCTGTGGGTTTATATTGTTCTGTGAGAGTTGAGCAGTGTGAAAATTCTCCTAAAGCCTCAATGTAAATGTTTCTCTAATCCCATTAAAGCCACAAAACAGACCCAGATGAATGAGTAGGAAACTGAACTACAGAACTCTCTCTGACCTCGATACCACTGTCAGCCTTGGCATTGACTTCATTGGTCAGCATTTCCTTCTAAGTATGGCATGGCTCAAATGATAAAGCAAAACTTTAGCCTATTCCTGTCTAGAACACCCAAGTCAAACCTGTATGCCCCTGCAGCCAAAGCTCGGGAGAGGATTCTGAACATATTTTACAAAGGAAAAAAAAAAGAGTTGAAATACTGGACGTATAAAAAACAGACACAAAACAACAAAACCGTCTATTTAAACTGGTTTTCTCTTCTTAAAGCTATGACACAATTAATATATTATATATTTAAACAAAGGAATATAAATCAAGAAGCAAAATCCCCTTCTACCTCTTAGAGAAGACAATAAATCACCTTTGTCTTTTACTTGTTTAAATATATTTTCTAAGACAACATCTATACAGAGAGATATACAGCAAAACACATTTGAATATACAAGATGATATTATTCAGGGCATTTTGCAGCCATATTGACAAATGTAGATAAATATTCTTTTAATGGATGCACAGCATTCCACTGTAACATAATCCATTTAACCAGTCCTCTACTGATGGACATTTCAGTTAGTTCTAATTTTGAAAATATTCAAAAGTTAAACTCTATTGTGTGATTATGTGCCGTGAGCTATGACAAAATCACAGCTTCGATTTTGATGAGGATTCACTGTTAAAGTTTCTTTTGGAGCTTACAAGGCAGTTGACAGGGACAAGAAAGTAAGGATGTGCATGTATAAGATGACGCTCTACTATACAAAACAGAGAAGTCAGTCAGTTAAAAGGTGTTGGTAGTAACATTCAGGGCTCGGGTTCTTGCTAATGAGGCCCTTGGGAAAATATAAACACTCCTCCTGAATTCAGATCTCAAGCCTGCCCACCACATTCTTGTTTTCAGCTTCAGCTTCTGGCACTAGAGCCTGGAACTGAGGCCTTGCATCAGATGCCAAACTAAATATTTGGGAACAAGGATTATAATAACCTTTGTTTGTTTGTTTGTTTGTTTTAAGTAATTTAAAAACATATAACATAAAGTAAAACAAAGAAAAATTAGGATGGGGAAATAACTATGACACAGAAAACTTGAGAGCTTTCAGAGCATTTTCTTGGATATTCATTCATATATTATTCAGATTATAGAAGTAATTGTTGGGGTAAATTAGCATGGCCTTTGCAGCAGAGAAGGAAGGGGAGATATGAATTCCTTCACGGACATTAGTGAAAAATGCAAAAAATAAAATTACCTCAAAGCACCGGGTGATGGCAGAGCACAGAGTCATTCAAGTTCACCTTCTACATCTCCAGGTCTAGCTACGTTTGCATGACTGACTCACCAACGGGCACCCTAGTGAGACCTCACCTGACCGTGGGTGCTGTTGTTGTGAATCATGAACTTCTTCATGCAGTTAAACCCTGCCTCACTCTCTATTTTCAGAGGAGGAAAATAACTGCCTTCCCCTGAAGGCTTTCATATTAAACATGTCAAAGCACATTATTGATATGTGAAAAGAACTCTGACATAATTAGCATAAAATATTTCAGAGTCAAAAGACTACGCTTTACTTAAAATGACAGATTGGTCTCAAAGGCCTAACAGAATCTGTGGACTTATTAAAAGAACATGCTAGCATCTCCTCAATTAGTCTTTACAATGCTTGTTCCTGTGACGGGAGAGTGGTTCCCTCGGGGAGAGCAGTAGTGACGGAATGGAGCCGTGGGAGGTGCTCTGGGATGTCGGCAATATTCTGCTTGACTTCAGTGCTGGCTACACAGGGGTGCTTCCTTTGTGAAAAGCCACTGAGTGGTGTGCTAAGGGTTTATGTTAAACTAAAAATAAAAAGCTTTTATAAAAGGAAGCTGCTGAGTAGATACAACCCCATATACATAGCTAATTTCTCCTGCTATTTAAAAGATATCAGTAAGTTATTAATAATCAGCACAACAAAATTTAAAAAAAGGATGTTTCTACACTGATGAATGAGCTCGTTTTACATTCCTGTGAATCATTGTTACGTATTTCCTAAATACAACTGTTTTCTTAATATTTGAGAGTGATGCAATCAAGGGTGAATTTACATGCTTTACTTATTTTCATGCACCTCAGTATAATTAGTACTATGTCTGAAAGAAAATGTACAATTTCCTCTAAATAGTGACAGTAAAAACTTATTAAGCTCTTACAGTGTGCAATGTGTCAGACACTAAATGGAGGAGTTAACATTCCGGCTACCATTTAATCTTAAAAGAACCAGTCTCTTCCCTGCCAAGAAACACCATCCGAAGGTGGCACATTTTGAATGCTCAATAACGTTAGCTATTATTTGAAAAGAATTTCTCTTCCTTTATAGTTTGCACGTTCTGTCATTTATTTAAACATAGCTGAGGATCTATGATACACCAGGCATGTTGCGATCTTGAGTCCTGTGCTATTTCTTCAGCGCATCTATTTGAGGGAATTATGAAGGACATAGAGCTTTGCTAATAAAGTTTTAAATTTCTTTTAATTTCATAGCATATCTGAGACTTGACAAAGAAAAACACAGAATGATCGAGGAAAGGCAGTACCCAGGAATCTCTCACATTTCAACATTTTAAAATCATCAGCTCCTTTGTAAATGAGATTTATTTCCCAGCCAATAATTAATCTGTGATATCTATTCTCTTCGGTAAGATACAATTTGGTATTTATTGATTTACCAATTACTCCGTGTTTTCACAATAAACCCAATTAATTCATAAACTCGATGGGGTGGCAAACTTTTTTGTAGAGAGCCAGATAGTAAAAAATCTAGGCTTTTCAGGCCATATGGTCTCTGTCACCATCACTCAACTCTGCTCTTGTAGCACACAAGCAGCCATAGATAATATGTAAACAAATGTATGTAGCTGTGTTCCAATAAAACTTTATTAAAAAAAACAAACAGGGGCGCCTGGGTGGCTCAGTCATTAAGCATCTGCCTTTGGCTTGGGTCATGATCCCAGGGATTGAGCCCTGCATCGGGCTCCCTGCTCAGCGGGAAGCCTGCTTCTCCCTCTCCCACTCCCACTGCTTGTGTTCCCTTTCTTGCTGTGTCTCTGACAAATAAATAAATAAAATCTTAAAAAAAAAAAAACACACAAAAAACAGGCAGCAAGCTGGATTAGGTCCATTAGTCATGTTTGGCCAACCCCTGCTTTATCCATCAATACCTTTTATAGCGCTAGACAGATAGCTGGCCTCAGTAAATACTTCTTACTTGATAGAGTCAATGACATTGGAAAAGGAAATGCAGGAAATGGGAAGAGAAGAGGCATTAATTCTGAGTTCTCCAAGAGGACACTTCCATATTCCCTGTACTTCTAACCTGGAATGCACCTCTTCCACTTTTAAATTAGATTCTAGAACTAGAGAGAATATTCTTTCTACTCATGTATAAGGAATTTTCCCATATTAGGAAAAGAAAAATTTGACCAAAAATTCAAAGTGATTGGGGAGAAATGTGGAAGTCAGTGTGGTATCTTTCCCCTTGCAAGTAGAAAACAGGTATTTGTAGATAAGGTAGGGAAATCCACTGGAAAAAAGAACCTATTCATAAAAGAATGCATCACAGAAACCCAGATATGGGTGGTCCAACCAGGCAGAAGTGGTTGGCAGTGGGATTTAAAAAATAAGATTAACACAAGATGTTAAGTACTGAAATCCCTCTAGTCACAAACATGTGTGCTTTTAATGACATTCAGAGCCACTCTGTAAAATGAAAGAACAGAAGTTAATTTATTTCATCGAAAACATTATGAAAAATCCTAGAGTACCCTAGAATTAAGAACCTTTTATTATTTTCTCATGGCTGAAAATCATGTTCATCTGCCAGGGACAAGTAACATTCATGGTTATGGTGGAGACAGAAGCCTGACAGCAGCATGACAGCAAGGGACTACACCAACACATTTTTTTTTCAACATAAAGTTGACATATGAGATGCAGACATGGTGCAGGGGGTCCTTCATAAAACAAAGAAACAAAATAAGTACAGCTTTTCCTCAGACTCTACTGAACAGAACAACTATTTCAGTAAGCGGAATCACCCCAGGCTCAGTCCTCACTGTGACCTCCACTCTCATTTATTCAGCAGATACTTATTGAAGGACTATAAAATATCAGCCACTGGGGGGCTGCATTGGAACATAGGGCTTTTTTCCTTCTCTTTTCAAGCAGGCCACTCTTCTTGGAGAGAAACAGACAACAACCATCTAAAACAGTAAATAAAACAATTTCAGCAACTGATGAAGTGCTAGAAAGAAAAGGCTAGAAGAAAAGGCATTGGCAGTAGAGCATGGCAGGTGGAGGGAGAAAAACATGGAGGGATGTTAGCTAAGATGGCCAGGGGTGGACTTTTTGAAGAGGTAACATTTGGTAAACCTTGAATGTAGGAGCCTCTCAGGGAGAGGACATGACTGTGGCCAAGGTCACACTTCCCTGAGAGGGACTCAGCTGAGCCCCGCCAGTCACCAACAATCTCAGCAACTGGGGGAACTAGTATGTTAGTCCTAAAATCCATTTTCATTGCTTAATAAGTTCTTGTTAACAGTTCCTTGAGGATTCTGTTTGGTCTTTTGGTCTTCTTTTGTGGGGAAATCTACAAAAGGAAAGTTGGTGAGATGAGCTGTAACCCCTTTTTTAGTCTGTCTCAAGGCCACAACTAATTCTCATCTCCCTCCTCTACTCTTTGGTCTAGATTTCTCTTACTCTTGGTTGAACCCTGCTATTTTCGGGGCTTACTGATGAAATAAACCTGATTCACATCCATAAGACCACTAAGATTCTGTTGGAGTCAGTCGTTTGGTTACCACTACTAGGCGGTGAGTGCTACTGGTACCTACTGGGTAGAGGCCAGGCATGATGTTGAATATCCAACAATGACTGTACAGTCTCCAAAAATAAAGAATTATCTGGCCCAAAGGATCAATAGAGCCAACACTGAGAAACCCTGGTTTAGAGGTCACCAAGTATATTACATTCATCATTTCGTTACATTCTTGGGATTATGGGGGTTATTAGTATCTCTTCACTACAGATGGGGAAATTAAACTCAGTGAAGGAAACTGACTTGCCAAATATCCAAAAGAATGCTACCAGTAAAAATGAGTATAGTAGTTCATTTCCATTTCATGCAACTTTTTCGGGTACAGATGGCAATCACTACCCAAACTTTTTATCTTCATTAATCTCTTCCCTAGAAACCAAGAGATAGCAAGCTTGATGTGCAGGCTCACCTCTGTCATTCACTGATAAATTCGTTATATTAAGAAACTAAGCCTTTCATTATATTAAGAAACTAAACCCTGTCATTTTCAAATTTACACATTCTGAATTTACACCACATTTATTCCCAAAGCTTTATTCAAATAAGGAACTTGTACATTGTATAGTACTACTGGTAGATTTAATATATTTACACATAGTATTAAAGAAATCTTTTTTGTTTTTGTTTTTTACTCCTGAGAGATAGGCTCAGGAAATACTGTCATCAGTGATAACACACAGATCTGTCAAGAGGGAGCATGGAGTCTAATTGTTCCAATTGTTCTCTCTGGTGTCTTAATTCTGCCATTTTTCTAATGGTATGACCTTGGACAAGTTACCTAACCTTCCTCAAAGCTTAAATTTTCTTACCTGTAAAATAGTAACTTACTGTGAAGCTTCCTTTAAGGATTAAATAAGATAGTGCATATGAAACATGGTGACTGATAAACCATGCACACTGAATAAATGGTAGTTGAATTAAATATTCGTTGCCTTTTGGCTTCCAGCACCTATTTCACCTTCTTTTTTTTTTTTTTTTTTTTTTTTTATAATTTGTGGTTTTTTTTTTTTTTTTTAAGATTTTATTTATTTATTTGAGAGAGAGAATGAGAGAGAGAGAGCACGAGAGGGAAGAGGGTCAGAGGGAGAAGCAGACTCCCTGCCAAGCAGGGAGCCCGATGTGGGACTCGATCCCGGGACTCCAGGATCATGACCTGAGCCGAAGGCAGTCGCTTAACCAACTGAGCCACCCAGGCGCCCCCTATTTCACCTTCTTAATGGCAACTTGAACTCCAGTTGGGGAATTAATTCTTACCCGATGGATTTGGTATGGTGGACTGTAATTAGGTGTCTTGCCTTCCTCTAACCAAAGGGCAGGCATGTAACCCAAACCAACCCAATCAGATGTTCCTTCTCTGAAATGTACATACTGAGTGGAGAAACAACACAGAAAATGGTTAGTTCTGTCCTCTCCTAGTAATGCTACCCTGACTAGTTTATTTTTTCATTCTAACACCATTATTAACATCGATGCCTCTGAATTTCCAAAGATGACCTACTTCCCTTGCGCATGTCCATGTCTGGTGTACAGCCTCCCATCAATTCTGCAAGCCTCTGGTAACCTTTCAACAAAATCCCTTTTCCTAAAGTTAGCCCGATCCAGTTCTTTTGCTTGTAACCCAAACACTGTAGACACAGAAAGTAGCTACATCTTACATCTGCATAAATTATCTAATCTAATTAATATTTAATTAAAGTAAGTGCAAATAAGATTTAGTGACTTCTCTCTGCTTTTAGAAGTCTGTTTTATCATTAATTTGCCTTTTGGTTTTAGCCCTAATACATATCCACACACAGTGAAGTCTACATAGGAACTAAAGACTGTTTACCCAAAAGAAAATTCTGTGGAGCAAAGGTGCTGTTTAAGCAGTCATCTCTGTTTGCTCTCTGTTGGAGCACTTCTTGGTAGGGCTTCAAGAAATACAAGGCAAGTGAAAAGAAACTGAATGACTGATTGATGTCTGATTGCCTGAGTCCACAATTCTATAGGCTTACCTGAGATCTTAAATAAGAATCTTTTCAGATACAGAGGCTTTCATTATTTTTGGCTTTCCTTCTGTGTCTTGGATGTGGTTGCTCTTTGGGTATAGCTATGGGTCAGACTCTGTGTGGTAAATCTGAATGTGCAATTACTGGCATGAGGGTGAGAGGAGAGGAGTGGAGCAGAGTGAAAGTGCATGTTTCTTAAACGAGGAAAGAAATGAATAATCACTTTGGTTTTTGCTTTACAGATGCTTTGATCCACTTCATTTTTCACTGTGGGAAGATAGAATGGCGATCTCTGAGTTACTTTAGTGTTCACTTCCCAGAGTAACCTTTTCAAGGCCACGGAATATCATGCCTCTGTCAGCCGGGTTGTGACATGAATAAGCCATTAAGATGGCATTTCAGCACAGGGGACAAAAATATGTTCTTTCCCATCACTTCGTATACAAAATTCAGGGCTCCGTTACTTTCCCCACATTTCAGAATAAATGATTCTCAAGGCAAACAGTAACAATTCTTTGAGCCGGAAAATTTGGAAAAACTAAATGCATATTTAAGAAAGTCAAAGACTCCCTGGTTCTTGAATAATTAAGCTGAACTCCAGATTTTTGTTAAAAAATAGAAGGAGAAAAGAAGTCCATTAGCAGATACTAAAATGGGTAACAGTTCCTACTTTCAGTACTATTGAAGCAGCTTCTACCAATTACAATGCATAGTTTCGGTTGTTGTATAGCACCATTAGCAATCTGTCATCTGTAGCAAGTTTCCAAAACTAAAATGGCAGATTAATTTATAGCTCTAGAGAAGCTGCTCTGCTAAACTTCACTTAAGGCCATTACCTGCCAGACAGGGCATTTTTTTCTTGATCTACGTATGTTGAATGAAATATATGCATTAGAATCTTTTAAAGTGACATAAGCATTTTCATGCATAGTTCAATAATTAGTTCAAAACTTTCCTAAAAACAAACAAACAAACCACTAATAGAAGACACTGAAATATTTAGTGATAATATATTCATTTTCCTAGGAAGTACTTTACCAGCTGGTGGTAAAGAAGCAACTGATTCAGGGTGGTCTTTGATTATTCTTTCTTCTTAGTCGTATGCCCTCTTTTCTCAACCTATTAGTAATTCTACGTTGTGTAAAGTTTAAGGATGCTGGGGGCAAGGGATTTATTTGTATTATGGATTACACTGTACTGAACACATATGGAGCTCATTCATTAAAGATTTCTGAAGTGACAGTTTCAACATCATGTCTTAATGGTAATATTCTTATTCTTAATAAACACTGACGTGCCATCAATTACTTCAGTAGGTACTTTTTAAACCAGAATCTAATTTAACAATTTATAGCCTAGTTCAAAACAAACTATGAGATTTAGAATGTGCTCGTTTCAACCATGAATGCAGAGTGAATGTTCTTCAGTGTGAAGCTCTACCTATCCATTCATTCACTCCGCACCGGGAGTGGAAGGATGAGGCATCTCCGTGATTCCCACTATTACCTACATAAAACTCTACTAGCTCTTTCTCACCAGACAAGATGAATGCTAACTACTTTTATTAAATTACAGGATTCATGCAGATGTTCAGATACAGCTAGCTACTTTATATCTGTAGGGTTTTTTGGTTACAAGCAATAAAACTGGATCAGGCTAACTTTAGGAACAGGTTTTCTTGAAAGGGTATCAGAAGCTTGTGCAACTGATGGGAGGGTGCACACCAGATATGGAAATGGACAAGCGCAATTTTTCTCCTTTTATAAAACTGACATTTTTCCATTCAAACACAATTTAGCTAACACACTCATTGCCTTACATATTTTACTACTGTTGAGAATTTTCTTCTTCCTTAGTTTAAATCAGAGTTTACTGTATTACAGCTAAGAAAACTATAAGATGGTATCACACTTTTAAAAATATGATTCCAGGGGTGCCTGGGTGGCTCAGTCATTAAGCATCTGCCTTCGGCTCAGGTCAGGATCCCAGGGTCCTGGGATCGAGCCCCGCATCGGGCTCCCTGCTTGGCGGGAAGCCTGCTTCTCCCTCTCCCACTCCCCCTGCTTGTGCTCCTGTTCTCACTGTGTCTCTCTCTGTCAAACAAATAAATAAAATCCTTAAAAATAAAAAAATGTCTTTACGGTTATCTTTTCTTAGACATAAGTGTGGAGAAAACCACTGGTCTAAAATGGAAGCTCTACAGCCCAAAGAAATGGTTATGTATTAATTGTGGTTAATGGTTATTTATTTATTTATGAAGGCGTATTTTTCTATTAATATGTTATACAGGTCATGAAATATGTACTATTTAAAGCTAATGTAATTGAATAATCCTTCATTACATTTGAAAATCTTGGTTTAGTACTTTGAGATACAGTGATTTGGCTCTAGATGTCATTTAACACTTAGTTTTGATGGCTGTAAGAGCCGAAAAAGATACCTCAAAATCATGTAGATGAAATCTGAAACACAGCATAGTTAGCTCTACTTACTAAATCATGAGACTTGTTTTTCAGTTTCACCCATAGGTTAAGTTCCGTGAAATTCTGAAAACACTGAATTGAGTATTATGTGACACTAAAATTCTGTGAAAAAGTTGCAGTCTTTTACGGTTAGGTTTGGTGTTTTGGGGAGATGCGAGAAGAAACAGGAGGCCGGATCATGGAGAACCCTAGAGGCCACTGCAATGACTCAGGCTTTCCTCTGTGTGACATGGGACCATTTCAAGGTTTTATGCAGAGAAGTGAGAAAATCTGACTGAAGTGTGAAAAATGACTTTGCAGTGCAAGAGTAGAGGTAAAGATACTCATTAGGGGGCTTGTGAAGAAGGCCATGCAAAAGCTGACAGTGGCTTAGTCACTGGTGATAGCAATCAAGGTGGTCAGAATCTGGATATTTTTTAAAGATCGATTTCCCTACACACTGGATAGAGGGAGAGAAAAGTAATTGTTAAACGTTTTAGCTTCGATATCATTCCGCTGGGCAGGGTTCTCTGATCCATGAGGACGTGATTAGGTCCCATCCCATGTGCCTCTCTAGCACACTGTCCCACTTCTCTCTCAGCACTCTGACGTGTGGCCAGTTCTGGCTTTCCCCTTCTCCTTCTTAGGCTCTGATCCTTGGCAGTGTAGGGATCATGTCTATCTTATTTATAGTATATACTTAGTATGTAAATGTTGAATAAGCACTTGTTAATGAGTGAATAGAATAAGTAAAATCTTTACAACAGAACTTAATAATACTGTTGCAATGAAGATATTGGGAAATTCTTTCTTGGTGTAAGACTGTACAATATCTTCTTATTTTTCTACAGTGGTACATCACCAATTCTATAAAATAGTTCATCATCACTTGTATTTTATTAAGAATTATTATAGTTAAATAGTAGTATCTTCCTTAGCAAATGGTAGTAGCTCTTAAAGGACTTTATCAAGGCATCTAATATTTTTCACAGCCTAATGCATGAAAAAGTCTTAAGAACCTAAAGTATGTATGAGAATTGCTATGACTGATTTTATTTTATGTGTCATCTTTGCGCAGAGGCCATGCTAATCTTCTCCGTGTCAGCCCAATTTTAGTATATGTGCTGCCGAAGCAAGCACTGACTGATTTTATTTTAAACGTGAGATTGGCCAGATTGTATACTATTTGACACTAATAGGTTGAGTGTAAAAATAAAACAATTACAGCTTCAGGGATGGGAGTTGGGAACATTCCTGTCTTGACTGTTGATAATGCAGTTCAAATCTCTATAGAACAGATCTACTGGCAGTCCTTTGTTAAGTTTTTGCTTAGTTTTGTACAGTATATACATATTCTGAGAAAAGTTCGTGAAACAGAGCTTTAAAAGCCTAAAGCAAAAGAGTAGCACAGCTTTTCATGATTCAAAACCTGGTAATGAAGCCATTAATTCATTTAGCTCTTCACATACTCTTTGTGCTTGCCATGTATGAGCCTAGAAAAAAGAACTAATACCTTATCACTAAAATAATTTTTGTTAGAAACTTTGATGCAAAGAAGATAAGTATCTAAAAGGAGCAGAACCCTCATAAGACACTGGGTGTCATATATTCTGTGTAAAAAAAATCCTTTTGCATTATCTGCTTAGAAGTGAATTACAAGGGGCACCTGGGTGGCTCAGTCGTTAAGCGTCTGCCTTCAGCTCGGGTCATGATCCCAGGGTCCTGGGATTAAGCCCCGCATTGGGCTCCCTGCTCAGCGGGAAGCCTGCTTCTCCCTCTCCCGCTCCCCCTGCTTGTGTTCTCTCTCTCGCTGTGTCTCTCTCTGTCAAATAAATAAAAATCTTAAGAAAAAAAAAAGAAGTGAATTACAAGTGTACTTAGCCAATGGTGTCTATCTCTTAAGTTTCTCAGGGTGGTTTTACCATGAGTTTACTGCATTGAAGGACTGGTTTTCAGCTGTCTAGGTACAGACTTCAGATTTGCCAAAATACTAAGCACAGATCTTTCTCTCAAAAGAAGACTTGTATTAACTCACGTTCGCAAGGCTGTCTATAAACACTTCCCTATACTGTAAACAAATCACAATCAGAAAGCTGCCTAATAAGGAGAGGGTCTGAGCAAATGGTGTTAGATTACATAAATGTTTAATGGCATTTCTTCATTCATGAAACAAAATTTTCTTGAACATCTGCTATGTGCCAGGTTTATTCTGAGATATTGAGAATACAGTGGTGAACGAAACAGATGAGGTCCTTTCTCTCTTGGAGCTTATACTTTAGTGAGGGAGACAGGCAATTAACATGGATTTTTGTTTTTATATTGATGTGTCGCTTAGATGCATCTTAGATGCCACTTAGAGTACTGCCTCATACACATGATGAAATTTAATGAATGAATAAATAATGCAATATAAACTATTAAAATAGTTTCAGATAATGATATGGGGTAGGAAGAAAACATAATGGGGTCATGATATGATAAAGTAGGATTAGTAGGAGAGAGAGTAGCTTACCTAGATTGGTTGGTGTGTAATAGGTTAAATTACTATTTGGCAACTATTAACCCATTCTTTTTCCCCACGTCCATGGAGGATTAGTTTTCTACTCCATTGATGTTGAATTTGACCATGCAACATGCTTGGCCTCACGGTGGGTGGAATGTACTTCTCTGCCTTTTGAACTTGGGCTTGGCCATATGACTTGCTTTGGTGCACAAGATGTCAGAGGTGACACAATCAGAAACTTCCAGTGTTCCTGTATTTCGATTTTTCCTCTTGCACTTGTGCCACGGACATAAGAAGAACATGCCTTGGATAGCCCATCATAGATACCCTCTGAGTTTTGGAAACTCTGTTCAAGTGGTTTAATTTCTTTCACTAAATTCAAAAACTTTGATTCCTGAATGTCTATGCTATTTTCATTAATCTGTTGACTACTAACATCAGGGTCTTAAATATAAAAGAAATATGAGTGAACAAGTTGCATTTTGGTGGGAGTGTTGAAAGGAAGGGAATTTTATTAACTATGAAAGTACACAATAAAAAAAGGTAGATGTAAAACTTTTTTTTTTAAACAGGATTTTTTAGTAATTTAACCACTAAAATCAACTAAGAGCAGAAGGAGAGCATGTTTGTTTAGTCCAGTGGCTAAGCTCCACCCCAGACAAGATATTTTCATTTTCAACACATGATACATAAGAAAAGGAAAATGTGAACCACAGGAATGGAATAAATATTGAGGACAAAAGCAAAGTGTTGAATATATTATAGTCACACTAGATCTTAAATGAATAAGCACTCTAAACTATAAAGGAAAAACTAAGCAACAAAGTTATTTTATATGCCAAATGTCCCCACAGATGAATAAAAAGCAGACATTAAAATTCTTGTAAAATGGCAAAGAAATTATGATTAATATGTTCCTGGTACAAGGTAATGATCACATTATACATGCAAAAAAAATGAAAATATGAAAAATCTTCATGACAAGAATAGTGGAATCATTTAATGAATCAACCCCAATGTACACTGAATGCTGGATATAGGATTTATCCTGAAATATTGTACTTCAACTCAAATGTTCAGAAAATTATCTACATTGGAAAACATTATCTGGAAGAGACTCAAACGGATTGGAGGGATCTAACTTTGAAACTTACTAGCATAATAATGTTCTGACTGGCAGCCAGCTTTTGAGCAGCCATAATCTTCTATAGCCCAGAATCTCAAAGAAAGATAGAAGTAAAAAGGACCAGTGAAAATAGACACAGCAAAACCTATGTACTTATTACATAGTTAAGGATTAAAGACTCTCCTTTTTCAGACACACAAAGAATATATGTGACTTAATTTGATAAAAAGTATTTTGCTGTCTAGTTTCTTATTATTTCCTCAATTTTACACTCAGAGTTGAAAAAAATAGCAGAGGTCATGGATAACAGGTTCGACAGCAAGAAAATGGAGAGGATGTAGAAGAAACAGATCCACTGATAAGAATGTGATGTATATACCAAGAACAAAGATGTTTCCAAGGACATAAGAGACAACCGAAATTTAATCTAGGTGAATTCAGTAAAAAAGACAAGTTAATCAAGTTCTTTCTACTTCAGGAATCTTTGTGGCCATCACTCTACGAAAACAAGTACTATAACTAATGTATATAAGATGTCCCCAAATTACCAAAGGTAAAATTGTTGATTAACTCAAGAACAATCACTTAATCACTAAAACCTACAAAAAAAAATCTATTTATATATACCTTCTAAAGCTATCTATTTTTAGCATAAGTACATGGAACGAAAACCTTATCTATCCAAAATACTACATAGCCTATGAACAGTGTCACATCATTTGGGCCTAACTGTAGAAACCTCAGATTATTTGAGAAAGTATGAAATTGTGGTGGCCAAGTGGCAAACTTTCTACAAGATGTCTGATGAACCTGGCAACTGCTGAAGTCCTGTTTTAGTAAGAATGAAACCCATGTAGTTTGACTTCAAAGGATCAGATTTAGAATTAGCCATGAGACTAAAAAGCTGGAAAAATATTTCTACGGTAACCATAGCAACTTGGAAAAAATTTCCAAAATATGTAGTGGCCACTTGTAATGTTCCCTGATTTTTGATACCCTTCCTGTGTTTGATGAATTTCTAGCCTTATGAGGTATGACTCCCCTAGGTAAAACCCAGAAAACATAGTTATCTATCCTGCTTTATTCCCAGGGCTCTGCTAATCAGAGTCAACTGGGATGGACTTTGATTTAGCAGACTGAGAGGAAGGAAGCGCTGTATAGCATCCATTTTGCTCATAAGGATGAGACACATTCAACTGTTGGCTACTGCAATGGTTGCATTAAGCAACGGGCTCTTAGAGTGCTTGATGGGAATGTCGCAGCAAAGGGGGACTTATCTTTAAGCAAGTTGTGTGGTACAGTTTTGGTATTGTTTCTAGAAGCTTGACTTTGACCCTGGTTCTCTAGCTCTCAACAATTTGGTCAACTACTCAATTTCCTTTTAATAAATTTTTTACTGCTTAACTGCCCAGAGACAGCTTCTGCTGCTTAAGAGGAAAACCCTGGTCGATACTAAATGGCTACTAAGAAGTGGCTGAAGGCAATTTAGCCTCAGGACAATCAGGAAGATCTATGGCTAGTTCTGGCTCTCTAAGGGCTGATGGCTCTAAAATTCCAGCTGTTTCTGAAAGAAAAAAAAAAAGTCAAGTCTGGCAGCCTGCAGTTAGCAAAGTAACAAATTATTAACTATAGTCACTTGAAATGAAGTGACCAATGAAGGCAAGACTTCGGAAGATCCAGTGGCTACTAACATGGAACAACAATATAAACAAGATTACTGACTGGCTGTTAATTCCACAGCACAGCTTTTAAAAAGATAACGAAATGTTCACAATTCCAAATTCTCAGTTCAAGGCAAAAATCACAGCCAAGAGCTACTCCCTAATGTTCCCAGGGAGGGAAAAGGCAGCGTCAGTGAACAACATTGTCTACCTTCTACAAACCAGGAGTGCTCCTGGGTATCGCTGCTTTCAGTGTAGATAGTGGGATGCTGAGGTGGCCCACCTCAGGCAGAAACACTTAGATGCAAGAGGCAGGAGGAGAAGGTTACTGATCTTATTAGGAGAGTTAAGTTTAATCAGAATGCTCTGGCCTGCACTGACCATTGGTTTTGGCTACTGGATCAAATGATCCATATATCAGATAAGTATCCAAAAAAATTCCAACTTAATAAAATTATAAGATATCTAGGTTTAATAGAGGCCTGACTTGAACCACTAAAACAAAAATTTGTAACGTCTTTTCCAATTTCTAGTCCTAAGTCACTTTGCAGACCCAGAGCTCTCTGAGTAAAGGACAGAGTGCAAGTTCCTGAAGACATGTATCGTAATGACATCACAGGTGTAAACTGTAAACTCTCAGCTTGGCCTCTTCCATCAAGGTAACTGCACTGGAGAAAGGGATAGACCAGGTCTTTTGGGTACTGTTGTAGAATAGCTCTGAACTAACTCTAAAAGACGGGGGACCCAGAACACCACTGTGGGCTAGTGGTCACAAAGGACGACTGTGGGAATCAAATGATGAGTGGATGGAATTTTAACCAGAATCTGCCTCACATCCAGTCCAGGAGGACATTAAACACACAGAGTATATCGTTGGCACTGGAGAAGGAGAGTAGATTACCAGAGGCTTAATCAGATAGTGGTTTCACATGCAGTTGCTCCTGCAGATGTGCATTCGTTGCTAGTGCTCAGCACCAGGTATACTCAGACTATTCATCTGCACATGACTTTTTCCTTCTTTCCCAATAGAGAGAGAATACCTGTAAGAGCTGTTTTCATAGAGCAATAAATCATTTCCTCTTAGGGTTATACAAATTATTTGGCTCTGAACCACAGTATATTTCACAAAGACCATTACTGTCTCACCAAAACACAGGACAACTACAATGATGACATTACATCTCCAGGACCTGGAAAGCAGGAAGTAATAAGTATTCAAGATCCTTTGTACAGATATGTACAACATAGCTCTAAGTCCAATATGAGTGTAGTAAGGTGGGAGATACATCATTATGAGAATATAAAAGCTACACCACAGTGAAGTTTCTGAGGGCCCTGTGATCTTGAGCATATCAGGTTAACATCTACAAAGTTAGATAACCAACAATACCTTATGCGTCCTGCCACTAAGAAAGAGGCACAGTGGTATGTGGGTCTTTTTGAAAATAATATATATCCCATTGGGAATCTTGCTTTGACCTATTTATGAAGTGACCTGAAAGCCTCCAGCTGTTGAGTGAGCGCATAGGACAAAGGAGGCTTCCTAGTTGCCCCGGCTCCAGAGCATCTACCTGGCATCCATGACCAACAGAGTCAGTGGATTTAGAGACGTTAGTACTCCATCACAGTGCTAGATGGAACCCGTGGCAAGTTCGGATCAAGGGACCCTAGCAGAGATCTCTAAGGTTCCGGAGCAAAGTCGTCAGGCAGGAAACTTGTCCCTTTGAAAGGGAGCATTTAGTTCATTACCAAGTGCTACTAGAGTCTGTATATCAGGCTGCAGAAACAATAAATGTGACCTGATCTGCCCTAAATGAACTTGGTTTAGCTGATTCACTGAACTATTAAATCAGGCAGGCTCAGGAGTAAACCATATTAAGTGGCTGTGACATACATGGAATGAGACTTGAGAAAGAAACAGCAGAAGTTATGTGATCAGACCATTCACACTCTCAGCTGCACTTGCCGTGTGGTAGGCTGCTACAAGAGATTTTAGGCCATTCCCATTATGGATACGTCTTGTTTTTATAAGGGATAGCTGAAGTATTTTGTTATTATTTTACTTGATATTACTGTTAATACGGTTAAGCATGGAAGAACAGTGTATTTTAAAGGTTAGGTTTAAGTACTGACAAAGGGTATAAATTGATGTTGAATAGCCAAGCAATGTAGGATAGCATACGTTTGCCGTATTTTCTTGTTTTGGCATTTTGTGAAAACTCGTAACATATCAGGAGATATTCTGTGTTTCTAAGTTTGGTCACTGCGAGGTAGAATGCCCAAAGAATATTTTCTTAGCTTCTTTTCATACCCAGGATATAGGCATGTGATCAAAAGTCTACCAATCAGGTTTGCCCCCATGAAATTTCAAGAAAAAATGAACAATCTGATAAATGAAACTCCATTTGGGACCTTCTGAACTGGTGAGGGTAGAGGCAGAGACTTTGGCTTTTTGGGGCCAACATCTAGAGGTTGTGAGATGCAGTGGTGTAAGTGGGAAAGGGAAAGCAATGAGTTGGGAGGGGGAGCATTTGGTGGGCAAGCAGCAGCAATGGGATTTCCTCATTAGGTCAGTTCTATGTCATGGTTTTGGGCTTTGCTTTTGGAAGCTGAGCTTCAAAGCCTGTTTCTCCCATCCCAATAACCTCTTAATAAATAAACTTCTCTTCTGTTAATTGGTCAGAATCAACCTCTGTTGCATAAAATTAGGAATTCAATCCGAATTTAAAAAATACATAGTTTTCAAATAGACCAAGTTTTCAAATAGACCTGTCAAATATTTATAGGACCTTAATTAGGTTAATCTTAAATTCTCTGCTAAAGGGATGCAATGATAAAAATTAGTTCTTAGAGGGTAAATTCATGTGAATGTTGCAGCTTTATGTATAGAACTAAGGATTATGGAATCTCAGCTGAACCAATCAATGATGAGGAGAATGAATGAAAAACTACTAGAAAAAGAACAAAGGATAATAAATATCTTTAAAAAGAGAAATAAGAGATATACACTGGTACATCAATCCCGCAGAAAGAAAAGTAAAATATCTTGCCTATCCATTTAGTATTCCTATTTTAAAAAAATAAGAAAAATTGTCTGACAATTTAGTCAAAGACTAAGTGAGACATGTGATTCACCCATAATCTAATGGATTTCATTCAAAAATAATGTGATGATAATAAATGATGTATCTGTTTCCTCTCTGTTACAGACTCGAGTTCACATGTATTAAATAATTGGCCTTCCTTTAAAGAGTGAGCACAAAGCTTCCAAAGCAAGACAGGAGCACAGAGAGGTCATGTCAGTGCATATGAATCAGCAACGAACAGAATGTCAAGGAGGTTTTCTCTGTTTTCATACGAGAAGAAAAATACCGCATCTCTTAGAAAATGATTTTTTCATGCTGTTTCCAAGGCACTATTAGTTACAAACCAAATTGTTATTTTTGCTATTTTTTCAAAGGAAAGAACTGATGGCTGAGGAGATGCATATGATGGAAAACAACTACATAATAAATCAAGTAGTTTAAATATAACAACTACCAAGTGTCATTTAGTAATAATACCATCTCCTTTGTACTGAAAGAGATTTTGATAAAGAAAAGAAATAAGAAAACAGTCATTTTAGAAGTTTCAGTTAAAAAGCAGCACATAAAAAATAACTCATTTCTTAACAATTTATACATTTGAAAAATAAGTCAAAGCCTGGGAAGCAACAGATATTCATAAATATGCAGGATAATACAAAGAACATTAACCTATTATGGAGTAAGCCCACACAATCCTATTGACATAATTTCTATAGTTCAATTGTTTGAAGTACACAGAGAAAGTGATTATATTTATAAATATTTCATAAGAAGCCCTTGTAGATATCAGTGCAAGGCCTGAACTGTTATTGTTCAATCCTTGTATCTTTCTTGTAAAAGACAATAATTTCTTCTCTCTACCTAGCAAGACTGAATTAGGAATTGAGAGCCACTAAGAAGTGTCAGAGAAGTAAATACTAGGATTATACTGCTTTAGCTCCATGCTGAAATAGAATAAAATGAAGTTAAAAAAAATATTATCCATGCCAACATAACTTTAAAATTCAACAAAATTGGCTTTCAAACAGATTATGTTGGGATCATGCTCAGTTTTCTTAATTTGCTGCATAAAAAACTTGTTTGCAATAATGACTTGTATATTTGGATCTATTTTAAAGGACTGAAATAACTCTGACATGTAACTTTTGTTTCATTTTTAAAGGACTGAAATAACTGACATGTTACTTTTGTTTCATTTTTTAATTCTTAGAGGAAGTGTAATTTTAAGGGAGTTTGGCATTAGCCTGTATGTGAGTAGAAATGTGTACTAATTCCAAGAATATACCCATAAGGACTTTAATGAGAACTAAAAATAATAGGCTAAGGGTTTTAAATACAGTGTTATTTGGACAAAAGATAGAGATAATACTACCTAGAATAGTAAAGTTAGACTGGTTTTAAAAAAAAGCAAGACAAAGTTATTGTTACCTTATCGCTGCTATTATATAAACTCTTGGTGGTTTTAACTTCATAGCCCAATTCATGCTGCGCATTTTAGAGAAACCTCATTTTAAGACTTTGTCAATCTTTTACCACCACCTAATATTTCCTAATAAGATCAGGAAAACATCAGGCCTGTTTTTTATATAAATCAAAACCTTAAAACCCTGTGGGAATGAAATAATATTTAAAATAATCTAAACCAATAGCCTTTGCTAGGGAACTCAAAAGTTCACAATAGGTGAAAAATCTACTTAAAAATCATTTATAAATTGTATGCAATACATAATTGCAAGCAATTTCCCAAGTGAGGTGTGTGACTGCACACTCTCCATGCTTTTCTGTTTTTCTTCCTAATTTGTCTGGATGGAACTGATTTCTCTAATTTATCTAGATGGAGCCTGTACAAGTAGAAAGGTGTATTAAAAGCCTGCTAATGGAGAAACTGACAATCCTAGAAAGCCGTCTGAAAAATAACGTGTAAAGCAAATTATCTAACCAGACTTAAGGAGTTACTGGAGAATCTCCCTACATGGTTTACAGTCAGACAGAATCAAGTTAAAATCTTGACTTTCTCTTCTACTGATCTTGGGCAGTTATCAAATATCACTGACTCTCAATTTTCCTTGTCTGTAAAGTGCAGATATTATTTTAGGGTTGTTTTAAGGATTATGTGAAACAGTGTAAATAAAGCAGCTATCATGGCATCCTGGACAAACTCGGTGCTCAATAAATGGTTGTTGTTTTGTATTGTTTTCTGATATAGAACATTTCTTTTTTTTTTAAGATTTTATTTATTTATTTGACAGAGAGAGACATAGCAAGAGAGGGAACACAAGTAGGGGGAGTGGGAGAGGGAGAAGCAGGCTTCCTGAGGAGCAGGGAGCCCGATGCGGGGCTCGATCCTAGGACCTTGGGATCACGACCTGAGCCGAAGGCAGATGCTTAACGACTGAGCCACCCAGGCGCCCCCGATATAGAACATTTCAATTCAACAATCTAGATTCCACTTAAGTTGACCATTTCTAGGTATTCCTTTAACACTAAGATCATAGTAAGATCATGTTTTCTGGGTTTCTATATTATTGAATTTCCATAGTAACTTTTTCTTCAGTTGAACAACCTCAGATCTTTCAACCTCTTCTCCTAGGTTATATCCTCAATAGCTCACTATAAGAACTCTGATTTCCATGAAAATACCGATAGCACTGGCTATTTCCAAATCTGTATGTCTTTGTTATTGTACCATTTGAAATGGATGAAATTTTATAAATTTGGAAGGTAAAGTTTTTATGGGTTAACTTGAAATGGAGTAGGCTAAATTCCCTTTGGCAACAAAAAATGAGGTATGAATGAAAGGACAACAAGTATATGTGAGGGTATATTCATTTTAATATGCCTTGGTCAGATAAAAGCATTTTCTTATATGAGACCCAAATCAAAAGTTAGAAGGGCAGATGCTTCTTGAATAGGCAATATACAGCCTGCCCCAGAATGAGTACAGTAAGTTAATTAGGCTAATCAATTAGAATGAAAATGAGGCAGAAGGCTGGGGAATGCCAGAAAGTGTCATTTTCCATGTTAATGCATAAAAAGTATATAAAAGAACTAGTATGATGCAACTTATTTATGCCAAGAATTCAAAACCCCTCAAAAGATTTATCAGTTATCAAGGAAAATGTTATGCACAGTGTTGACAGATTTTAGAGCTGTAAGAGACATTAGAGATCTGACAGTGCAACTTCCATATTATTAAGAGGAGAAAAATAAGGCACCATAAGATACTAGATAACTGTCTTGAAATCATGTTTAATTCAAGTAACTGTAGAACTGATCACAGAGTTCATTTTGGCCAAATACTACCTTTCAATAATTAGTTTGAGATGCAAATACTCAAGAATACGTAGCAAAACTGGATTAAAAGAGTCCTTTTAAAATTAAGAAATTCTGACAATGCCTTGAACATAAAAACTTTGAAATGAAGATAATTCCTCCTTAGTCTTCTCTAAAGATCTAAATTAAAAGGATCCTCTAAAGTGAAGATTATTTTCCTGGAGGTGATTTAGAAAACACAGGCCATAATTCTGGTTCTTCAGGGGAAAAAAAAATAATCTTTTATTACATTTGGACAAGATTTTATTTTTTAGGAATCACTGCTTGGCTGTGAGTAGTTGTTGCTTGCTGAATGTTATTCACACTTCCTCCCTCATAGCAAGCTCATGTGTAACAGTCTTAACTTGTGGGATGGGTTGGAACACTCCATTCTAATCCAAGGGCCGTAGGTCATTATAAACCACAAATTCTTCCTCCCTAGGGAAGTGTCAAGGGATGTGGTCTTTCCTATCTCATTTTTCTAGAATCTCCTTTAGTCTAAAATACAGTTTATGCTACTAATCACCGGATTTAATATATTATAATAATACCTTACCTGGCAATTAATATCAAGAGAAAAATCTTCCCCAGATTGGCACCTATGGAATTTCAACTGTCTAGTTACAATGAGGAATAATGAAAGAATAAATATTTTAAAAATGCCTGACAGGAAGGAATTTTCCCTACAAGATGATTTTGATGGTCTAGAACAGGAGTTGATAAGCTTTTCTCTATAAAGGGTCAGATAGTAAATATTTTACATTAGACGGTCCTGATAGAATCTCAAACTGCCCTGCTATTGCAGCATGAAACCAGCTAAAAAATGATACATAAATGAAGGGGTATGGCTGCGTATTTCAATAAAACTTTACTTACAAAAACAAGTAGCAAACCAGATTTGACCCACGGGTTATAGTTTGCAACCTCTTATGTAGAATTTATAATGATTCAAGAGAGTTTGGACCAAAATTTAAATTTTAATGAAATACAGTTATAGCCTTTCCAATGCAAATCACTATACTTGAAGATACCTAGCTGACTCTCAAATTAAATATATCTTAAAATCTTTCCAGGTTTTCCTTTTACTTTTTCTTTGGATTGTACAAATTATAGTGAAAATTTCTAAATTTATTAAAAAAAATTAGACAATTTCAGGGGCACCTGGGTGGCTCAGTTGGTTAAGCATGCGACTTGATTTCAGCTCAGGTCATGATCTCAGGGTGGTGAGATGAAGCCCCACACGGGGCTCCATGTGCAGCAGGGAGCATGCCTGAGATTCTCTCACTCCCTCTGCCCCGCCCTGTGCACATGCACGTGCTCGCTCTCTCAAATAAATAAATAAATAAATCTTTAAAAAAAACAAGACAATTTTTATCATCTGTTGGAAAATTTGTAAGAGTTGAGGCTACAAAACAGCAGCTTTTCAATTCTATGCTAGTTGTGAATTCAATATAATAATTATTTTTTCTGGGCTTAACAAGATAAGAGTTTATAGAGGATTAAAAAAAATCCCTATTCCTTAGAATACTTAAAAGAAAGTCATTTTATCACTGGAACAGATCCATTATTAATTTGAATTATTTTTCTGATTGATCATTTAAAAAGCTCTCCTTGTTTGGTATTTTGATTCCATACTAATTTTTGGTTGCTACTATGACTTGGACTAACAATATAAGTACTATGTATCCAACTTAGTAAATAATTTAGTATGCAATTTCAGTGTAAATTATTTCACTTAATTAGTACATGTATAGGTAGCCCCTCTGTTCTATAGATGTTTAGACTAGATGAATAGTATTTATAAAATTTGATATCTCTATTGATTTAAGGAAAACTGGTAAATGGCATTTAAAAATAAAACATTTTCTCAGTATAATTCTAATTTTTATATAATTTTAATTCTAATTCTTTGTATAATTGTAATACTTAAAAGGACTGGATAACTGATTAAAAACTTGTTGACTGCACACACACAGAAAAAGCAATGTTACCACTATGGTGATATTTGATTCTACTGCATCTTACACTGTAGGACAAGCTATAAGTTTTTTAAAAAGACAAGCATTTGGATTTTTCATTCTGTGTTCCCCTATCTTTTAAAAGTAAAGGACTAAAAAAATAAAAAATAAATAAATAAATAAATAAATAAAAGTAAAAGACTAAAGGGAAAAGAGTCTTCATTTCAGCCTTTAGCGAATTTGGTAAGGGTAAGATGATGTCAAAGGAAAAACTGTTTAAGACAAAAGACATACGAAGACAGGAACACAACATTAGACTTCTTCCTTCAAAGATTTCTGAAAACTTCAAAAGGGGAAGATTACTTCACAGACTGGAATGTAAGCCCAGTTGGAACTAAGGTCTATAGGGCTTTTGAGGTGTCTAATGCTAAAAATCTCAAGTTGACTCTCTAGTTAAAAAAAGCTGGAGAGGAGAAAGGAAAATTTTTGTTCTGGAAAAGTGTTCTTCTCTGATGCAAATAGAAATCCATCTTACAAAGGAAGAAGTAGAGATGAGTTACCCGAATTTAGTCTTTTGGAAAGAGACAAGAAGATTATGAATTTGCTAAAAAACTTTTGTTTCTTCTAACTATGACTTTATAAGCTATGAGATATCTTATTTTTTGTGAAAAATTTCCAAGCCCAAAGATATTCACACAAATTAACTTGAAATACTGAAACCCAGTTTTGGAAAGAAGAAGAGTATAGACAATGAATCTCAATTTTTAAAAAGTTATATAAAAAGAGGTCTAGTAATTAGTTGGTGCTCCATTTCAGATATTTTATCCATTTTCCTTTTTTTATAGCTTTTCTGTTTGAAGAGATGGAAACATTCAAATATTAAAAGTATTCCACAATGTGCTATAAAAATAACTCCCAAATCCCCAAGTGGAAGTAATAAACTTCCTACTAGTATACTGATTAAATCAGTTCTAATCTTCTGTGAATCTAGTAACAAGAGTGGAATAAACTTTTAGAATCACACTGTAAACTTCAGAAGAAAGAGAATGCCAAATATTAATCTGAAAAGCACATTTTTCATTAGCAAAAAAAAAATAATGCTACTAAGAGTTTCTGGTATTTTTTTCCTAATAATGCAGTGAAAATGATAAAAACCATAGCACATATTATTGAGTCCTTACTTTAGCTGTTCTATTTTAGTATATGTTTATTATTAGTGACAATTCTGTAAGGTAGGTATTACATTTATTTCCCTTACCGTATACAGAAACAAGCATAAAGAAGTGGAAATTTGGTGCAAATAGAATCAAATGTCCTGATTTTGTTGTTGTTATTTAATGAATGTTTCTACATGTGAGAACTGGTTTATCTAATACAAATGAATACTAATTCTTTAATAGGATTTGTAAGAACACACAGATTAATTGGCAGAGTGCATGGTCAATCCTCTTCAAGGATTAATTTGCTCACATAGGGACCGGATGAGGGCATTTCTTGCTCTCATCTTAAACATTTCTTATGGCAGCCACATGACTCCTTTTGATGGGAAAGTAATAGAATTTTGAAATTTTCTAAGAAAAATCTTCCATTTTGATTGAAAAAATACAAATCTAAAATAATGTCATGAGATCGCTTCTTGGCCTTTTGGCTAAGATCAAGTGTAAAATAATGTCACTAGTGTGTTTGCTTTTTTCTATAATCTCTTGTTCAGATTCAGAGCTCAAGTAAAGACTGGTCACATATTATTAAGAAAACCTGAAAGAAAAGGATACACCCACAAGACATCCTGAAGTTACTTGAAGTTTATGTTCTTTCACTATTGCAGTTGTGTGCATATGTGGAAAGCATCTATAGTTCCTTTGCTGCATGACTACTTTTAAACCAGACTACTGAAAATAAGCATTTTGGGGATACACATGAGAAATAGCAGTTTTCTGAGAATATATCACTTCCTAAAAAGTCAATTGACTATTTTTGGCTCAGAGTTTTCTCTTCAGAAGGTTAGGCACCTATCAGGAATTTATTTGGGTGAAACTGCTTTTAAAAACACCTGGATAGGATGCACAAAAATTTAATCCCACACAAAATGCTTCTATGAATGGATAATTCACTGGAAAGCTTCATTAGCAATTTTTCCTCTGCTGACAAATTCTCCTTTGTTGAAACCTAATGGTAGCTATTGAGGGAGGAGAATTTTCTTTTTATCATACCAAATTTGACTTCAAATTAAGAATGTGGAATTAAGCTGGTGTCATGTGCTTTTACTGTACTCCTAGCCTTCTACTTAACTGCCAACTGAAGGGCAATCCTACATTTTGTATTTATTTTGCCATTTGACCACCAATTAAGTTTAGATATCATGTGTCAAATTTCCTCATACACACACACTGTTTTATGCTTTATTTATATTTTTATTATATATTACATAACACATATGGTTAAATGCTACATGTTTATATTACATATATATACCTAATATTATATATAATCCCCAAGTACGTTACTTCTGTAATATATAACATATTATATGAAACATATAAAAAAGATAAACCATTGTGTATAAGAAAATTTATTTTATAACTTCTTATGTACTGTATTAGAATATGTTTATTACAGAGATTACATTAAACATCTTATGTGTTTCTTATCTTTCTTACTTAAGACTAAAGATCTGTTGCAAAGACTAAAAATTAAGTCTGACCCATTATTTTCAGCCACTGCTCAAACTCACACCTTAATAAGACCACATTGCACTGAAGTGACATTTATTTTGTAAAGCTTCAATATGTATTCTGAATTTTTTGAAGCATATTCTGAATTATGTTTCTGAAATGGAACTGTGACAGAAGAACCTTAACTTGCTAACTGTATTGAAGTCTACTAGAACCACAGTGGTGTTAACACAGTCAGAAGGCCTAAAGGGTGTATGCAAATTTCAACAGCTAGTGTAGGAAATTAACAAACTTATGGCAAAAAACCTAAAAATCTAAAACTGTCTACTTTCTTCATGAGGTAATTAAGTTGGAAATGCTATAGGTCATTTCTAGGAGTCTAGCGAGAAGTTATTCAGTGTTGCTTTTTGTTGACAGATGGAATTTATCTTTAAAGATAGAACTATCAGAATATATAGTTATATCAGAAAAAGAATCTTGGAGATTCTTAAATTAGATGACAAAGGACATTTTAAATATTTTAAAATGTCATGTTATTGTAGGAAAGCCAGTGTTTCAGTTTATGGAAGCACAAAGTAAAACCCTTCAGGGGATACTTACTCTTTTCTGTTCTTTTACATACTCTATCAGTTCATCTCTTGTTCTCTTCACTGCCTCTTCCACAGCCTTTTCACTTCGCTTTTGCTCTTCTATTATTGCTGCCTTGACAGTTTCCTGTTTGTGGGAGGAAGAAAAAAAGTCAGGGAGGTATGCACTATGACATGTTTGTGTCCATTTTATGTAAACAAAAACTCCTCTGCAATGGGTTGAGCTCATTCCGCTCAAAGTGTATCTTTAAAGAGGAATAAGAATTTGCAAAATCTTTTAGGATGTTAGAGATTTCACAGAATTCATTTTTCTAAACCAAGTGAAAGGGAAAAGAAATGGAATAAGTCATTTATTGCAGGGAGCGCCTGACAGACTCCAATGGCTTCCTTACCAACCTTTCATTTGATGTTTACATGATTGATTGCCTTCCTGTACTTTGCACTATCCACATAAGACTTCCAACTTGTGTTTATTCTTCCAAGAACACCCTAATGCTCTAGCTGTTTTATTCACGTTTAATTTTCCCATCATACAGTAATCAAGTGTGGTCTGGTGAAGATTTACAGCTAGTTTGGTCCTTCTGCCAGGTTAAGATGTTGAGAGCTGGACACCATGAATAAGAGGTAAAAATTCCACCCTGTGTGCTAATATTTGAAATGAGGAATCTGGGGAGAAAAGTGGTACTTCCTGTTATTACTGAAATTGTAATCAAGTACCTTGGAGATTTCAGAATTTCAGATAAGGAGAAAAAAGGCTAAAATTCTGAAAAACAAGTACAACACTTTTCAGAAAGTATATTTTCTGCTAAAATAGCATATCATGGATTGGATGAATGCCACAAAATAAACTTCTTTAACTTGTATTTATCTATATAGGTAGCATCCGTCTTTTACAGGTGATCAGTTAGAAAATGCCTTGAAATTTTGCAGGAGTATTTGCTTCACTTTGTTAGTCTTGAGGACTCTTCACTTTGTAGTGTATACTTGTTTTTGTTTGGTTTTTCCCAATTAATTTTAGATATGTGCATATAACCCAGGAAATATGAAATAATATTAAGAATTTCCTGTTGTGAATATATTTACTGTAGAAAATTTGAAAATACAGAAAATTATGAGCACAAAACAATACACACGTCTCCACGCTTGGGTATAGAGAAGGTGGGGCTCAAACTGTACATACTATTTTCTAACTGGCATTTTACACTTAAAATATATTTTGAATACTTTAACCCACTATACATTCCTTCATAATATGATTTACATTCCATTGCAGGGATATGCAAGAATTTATTTGATCAATCCTTATTCATGTGTATTATGGTTGTTTTTAATAAAATAAAGCAGTGATGAACATCCACGTATGTATTTTTGTGGTGCATGTTAGATATTTCTATAAGATGAATTCAAGAAGTAGAATCATTTTGGTCAAAGAATATAATTTTTGAGTTCTCTTATAGTTTCTGACCTTTTGTACACTTTTTTTTTTCAATAAGCAGTCCATGGAAATGGCTGTTTTCTTACATTCTTGATTACATTTTAGTTTTCCTTCTTTGAGGGAGAATGACATTAAATTTTATTTTGTATTTTAAAAAGATTATTATGTGATATTCAGCATGTTTCTAGAAATATTAGCAGCATACATATCATTTTTTATCATCTGTCTGATCATACCTCCTCTTTCCACTTCAATACTGGTATGCTCATAATTTCTTGGATTCCTTTTGTAAAACAGAAAATGAAGTCACAAATCTGCAAATCCCTAGAATGGTGGTAACTTTGAAAATGGTTACCATTTTATCTTCAATCACTGAATACATTAAGCTCTAGTTCCACTGATAAAATAATAGAGTACTAAGTTGTTTCCTTAATTATTTGGAGACTAAAGTTGAAAACCTATGATAAATGTTCAAAGACAAAAATGAGAATAAAATTATTTAAAATAAAATCATATGCTATTACAGTTCTTACTGGTATCACACTAATTTGAAATTTGAAAATTTTCATTATTTTGGAAAGGCAAAAAATATTGCTAAGCTCCCTGAAACACAACACATTGATAGTTCTATAGTAGACAGTATGAACATTCACACTATGTGGCTAAATTAAAAGTACAAAAAGCTCCACATCAGTTCAGGTCAGGTTTGCCAACAGTTGAGTTATAAAATCCTTAGCTTTCAGGGCTTTTGGAATTTTAGAACTGAAGATAAGAACTACAGATCTGGATTATTTGAATGTAAAAGACAAATCCATGTCACATTAAATATAAATCAGAATTTCTAAGTAGCAAGGGTCGTGTCAGTAAATGTGACCAGGCAAAAACATCAATTTAAATAAAAGGGACAGGTGCAGAAAAAACATGAAGAATTAGCTAATTTGTTCTTCCATTGGCTTTTGGGGGGCTGAGAGTTTATTATCTGCTCAATCCACATTTTTGAGGATCTCTTTGCTTTTTGAGATGATAAGGAACAATTTTCAAAAAAAAGTTTCTTAATTCAACTCTCTCTCCAGTTGGGAATTAGGTGACAGTCGAGGTTGTGAAATCCATCCTTAAAAATACTTGCCAAGAAATAAATTCCTTTGAATATAATGCAAAAAGTAAACCTTAAGCCATCCATTTTCTAATTAGACCAAATGCTGACTTATAGTTGGAAATAATTAGTGGATTTTAGGTGCATGTATACAAAATGCCTGTGAATTTCTGCCTAGATGTTTTGTTGAATTCCCTATGAGACATGAGAATTCGTCTAAAATAAAATATACCTCACGAGGAAGATGTGCCAACAATGAGCATATGCAAATAGGTGATTATAACGAGTATTTTCCAGAATATTTTAGGAATGGTTACACCATTGGAACATGGTATATTCTCTAAGGCAGGTTTCTCAGCCTCAGTACTACTGACGATTCTTTGCTGGGAGTTGTGGGAGGGTGTCCTGGGGTAAGCAGCATCTCTGGTATCTACTCACTAGATTGCCGCCAGCTGAGAACCACTGCTGTACGGTAAATAGTTTGGAGGGAAACACATCCACTTGCATATATGTTATGATTTGTCAAAATATATCAGTTATGTTTCTCATCATATCTTAAATATTTTTATCTAAAATATATGCAATAAAAAGATAAAATCTATGCAAGAAATTACATCCAAATGATTATATAGCTAGGTTTTAAATGTGGAAGAAAGAGTTCTATATACTAATTTCTTAAAAAACTGGATGACTGGATAACAATGAAATACATCATGATGAGTATCATTTAGGGCTAAAAGTTTATGTGACATTTTATTTAAGATTTTTAAGTTCTCCTTATTGCTTAGAAGTATAGTTATGTTTTAGTATCCATTAACCTTCCATACATTTCAGTAATCATAGGATAATGAACTAATAAATGACCTGTGGATGTTTGTTCTTTTTCAGTGTAATTTAGTTAAGGATTATAAACACAGTTAAATTATTTATGGAACAAATTTCAACAATCAACTCAATTCCAGTTTGTGGGCTATATACCATAGTATCAGAAATTCTCTGGGGGCAACTGTGTTTCTTTTTTTTAAATATACAATATATGCATATTTCATAATTATATATTTAAAATGTTGCACGTGGTTGTGAAAATGTACCTTAGAAAATGAGTGTTTGAATCATGAGTCAAGTTGCCTTACTATTAAAAAAAGTGAGACTTCATGGAACACTACATCAAAAACTAATGATGTAATGTATGGTGATTAACATAATAAAATAAAATAAAAATTTCTCTTTAAACCTGAAAAAAAAAGTGAGCCTTCCATTCCTATACAAATTTATGAGTTCAAACTACAGTTCCATCAGTGCTTCTCAGACATTGATACAAATGCATAAAATGTCTATATTTCAAAATCCACTTACTGTACAGTTGAGAAACTTTCACGTAACTTTCAATTGGAAGTAATTAATCTACACTGTAATGATATGCTAAATGTAAAATATCAGTAGAATAACCTAATTCTATAAATGTTTCTCAAGTAGTGAATATGCTCCATTAAAATCATATGCTCACTGACTGATATCAGTATTTGATAGTATCTACCCGCACTAGGCATTTTTAAAGATGAAATATGTAGAATCTCATAACATATCAGCATTAATGAGTTTTGCAGCCATTTTTCATGATAGAGATATCTAACTTTGAACCACATTAAAGCAAAATGTTATCCTCCCCAAAGAGAATTCTATTGTCACTAGGTTTATATTATTAAAAAATATCATCAAGGCACCTGGATGGCTCAGTCGGTTAAGTGTCTGAATCTTGGTTTTGATTCAGGTCATGATCTCAGGGTTCTGAGATCGAGCTCTGTGTCAGGCTCCTTGTTCAGTGGGGAGTCTGCTTGAGATTCTCTCCCTCTGCCCCTCCCCCTGCTCATGCATTCTAAAATAAATAAATAATCATTATATTTTTAATTTCAACAGTAAAATTTGTGAAATTTTTTTCTCTTGTTATGTAAGCATCTACATAATATTCTTGATTAAGCCTCTTGTCCCATTAAACCTAAAATTACTACTATATGATCCTCTACAGAAAAAGCATGCCAATCCCTGATTTAGGTCATGACTCTCCAAGTTGGCCAAGAGCCCAAGTTGGGCTCAGCTGGGCAGTTCTTTCAGTCTTGGCTGGGGTCTTCCACATATGTGAAATCAACTGTTGGGGCTGATGTGGCTGCCACTACTGAGTTGCCTCAGGTAGAAAGGTTTGTTTCTCTTTCCTGTGGTTTCCCATTCTCTAGCAGACTAGCTCAGGGATTTTTTACCTAGTATCTGGACAGAGTTGTCAAAGAAAGAGCGAAAATATCTTCCGATGATCCTATGTTACTGTAGCCACATTATATGGGCCTGAGCAAATAAGCATTATGAATTGATTCCCAAGCTGTTATCTAATTGTCTAAACAGCTTCTCAGTATATTCAAAGATATTAGGCCTTCTATTATGTTTATTTTCTTGGAGACATATCTCGTGGACATATCTCCAGACTGGATTGGTTGTTCTCTAGGTCTGTTACATAACTGTCTAATCTGGATCTCCCTCAGGCATATTTCTGGAAATTCACTACATCTTTCTTCAACTGTAACTCTAGCATTCTGGATATCATTGGATTTTTCTTTCTTGGTTTACTCCTTTGTTTTGACAGAGCACCTCCTGCAGGAGATTCTGGAGAAAAGGCACATGGGAAATAAAAATTTTGATATTTTCTTTGTCTGAAAAATGACTTTATTCTACCCTCAAACTTAATTTATAGTTTGGCTAAGTGTGGACTTCTAGCTTGGAAATTTCTGCAGTTTTAAAGGTTTTTGAGAAATCTGATTACATTCTGATACCTCTTCAATTGCATAAGTTTTTCCTTCTCTAAGAACTTTTACACATGTTCTTTATCCCCATTTCTTAAAAATTTCATGACAAACCTAGTTATAGGTCTATCTAGAAACTCAGGTCTTACAATATAGAAACTCATGCCCTTCAATTTGGGAGATTTACTTTAATAATAATAATACTAAAAATACATTATTTCTTGCATTCTGTTTTCTGTTTTTCAAGAATCCTCTGATTCAGCTAATGAACCTCCTAAGCTGACTGCCTAATTTTCACTATTTTCACTCCTATTTTCTGCTTTTTTCTTTTTTTTTTGTATTTTTACACTCTTGTCTCTGGAAGCCTTCTACAACTTCATCTTTTCTTTTTTTTAACTTTCTATTATATTTTAGATTTCTAATCTTTTATTTGACTTAAAAATAGCATACTCTTCCTGTTTCATAGATGTAAAATCTTCTCTTACCTTTAAGAACCTTAATGATAGTTTTTTTTTTAAACCTTCCACACTATACAGAATGTTTTATTCCATTTTTCATGGGAAGTTATCTGTTCATACTTGACTATTTGCTCATGTTTAAAGAGGAGAGCACTAAAATGCTGAGTAACATCTCTGTGCTTGCAGTTGTGGTTTATGGACTATGATCTTAATAGCAGAGTAATCTGGCTTGGTTGTTTCCTTGGGGCAATTTCTGATACCAATATATTTAGGTCTTTTATCTTGGGCTGTCTAAATTCCTCAGAAAAGAATCTTCCAATTTCCTGTCTGGTTGTCAGCATTCTGAGAGCTGGGATAGGAAAAACGGCTACGGTTCTCCATAAGCAGGATGAAACTTTTCACCTTGCTCTCCTCCCACCTCCATGTTCACTTTGCCTTGGTGATCTCTGTTCCCACAGACCCTACATTTTATTTTTTTCCAGAAAAGTAACCCCAGTTTTCTATCAGAAGTGGAAAAAATGCGTGGGGGCCTAACTGCTTATTAAATAGACTTCCAAACTTTCCTTCTAGTTGAGTCCTCACCTTCATTCCCACTTCCAGAAGTTTCTGGTGCCACAAACAAGTAAGCCTTTAGGAGTTTCTACAATATATATTGGTCTTCTCAGTTTCTAATTTAGGGTTCCATTTCACTAGAGTTTTCATTTCAGTGGCGTTTTAGAAGGGAATGGATAAAAATAAGTATTCTGTCTGCTTGTTTTAACAAGATATGTGTTAGGAAAAATGTATTAATTTTTTTGAAATAATTTTAGATTTACAGAAACTTGCAAAGGTAGTACAAGAGTTCTCATATTTATTTCATCCAGCTTCCCCTAATATTAACATCTTACATAATTATGGGACATTTATCAAGATAAGAAATTAACATCACACAATAATAATAAATAGATTGCAGATATTATTTGTATTTCACCAGGTTTTCCACCAATGTCTTTTTTTCTGTTCCAGGATTAATCCAGGGTAAAATGTTGCATTCAGTCACCGTATCTCGTTAGTCTCCTCTAATTTCTGACAGTTTTTCAGTCTTTCCTTAATAGGACATTGACACTTTTGAAAAACACTTTTCAGGTATTTTGAAGAAATATGGATTTATCTCTTTTTTCTCATGATTAGACTGGGGTTATGATTTGGGGGAAGAATACCATAGGGATGAAGCATACTTCTCATTATACAGTGTCTGGGGAATGTGGCCTTAAACATAATTTATCACTGGCAGTGTTAACCTTGATCATTTGTTTAACATGGTATCTGCCAGGTTTCTCTGGTATAAAGTTAACATTTTTTCACTTTCTATAATTTATTCAATTAGACATGAACAACTAAGTCCAGTCAACACTCAAGAGGAGATGAATTAAGTTTCATCTACTGGAAAAGAGTGTGTATCTACATTTATTTTTAGACTACAGACAGTTTCTTCTATAGCCATAGAACTGTTACGTATTTCTAATTCTTCTTGCTTCAGTTCTGGGATTTATATTTTTCTTGATAAGTTTTCATCTCATCAAAACTTTACAATTGATTGGTACTAAGTCATTTATATTGCTTATATCATATTTAAAATTTGTATTGCATCTACGTTAGGTCACTTTACTCATTCCTCTGACATGTTTATTAATAACATCCTTCTTCATCAATCTTGTCAAAGATTTGTGAATTTTACGTCTTTTAAGAAATAATTTGAAACTTTCCAATTCATGTTGTAAATTTCTATCATAAACTTTATTTCTTTCTATTTTCTTGGATTATCCTATTCTTTCTTTTCAAACTGTATTAGTAAATTGGGTGTTAGCCCATTCTTTCCCAGTCTTTTCTATTTTCTAATATATGTATTTAAGACTATGATTTTCCTTGGAAGTGCCACTTAGATGTTTCTCATAATTTTTTAAGTAAATAACAATTTTATTTAATTTAATTTTTAATTTTTTTTAAAGATTTTGTTTATTTATTTGACAGAGAGAGACACAGCGAGAGAGGGAACACAAGCAGGGGGCACGGCACGGAGAGGGAGAAGCAGGCTTCCCGCGGAGCAGGGAGCCCGATGCGGGGCTCGACCTGAACTGAAGGCAGATGCTTAACAACTGAGCCACCCAGGCGCCCCAAATAACAATTTTAATAATGACATTTTTCCTTTGTGTTTAGGTTTAAAAGAATTTACACATATTGAAATGCACAAACCTTAAGTGTATGTACAGCTCAGTGGATTTTCACATACATACACACTCATTCACCTACGGACCAAGATCAAGATCAAGAATATCTATATCCTACAGAAAGTTTTCTCATGCTTTTGCCCACCAGAGAGAACCACTATTATAATTCCTATCAAACACCTCAGCCAGATGTGCTTTGTCATGTATCTCACTCTTCCTCACACTGAAGCAATTTATGCATTTGACAAATTCCCTACTTCATTGTAAGGTCCTTGAACACAACAGCAAAGTCTCATTCAGGTTTGTAATCTCTACAAACACTACCATTTGTCGTGTTCATGGCAAGTATTTGATATACAGTTCCCTGGACATGCCATGCTCTCTCTGGTTGAAGTCATTTACCCTAGCCTCCTCCTGTGATGATCAAATGTACTCCTCCTGCACAACTCAGTTTGAGCATCATCATCTGTAGCCTTCCCTGAAATGAGTTAGACCTTCCCCATCTTCTCTGGTGAGTTTAAACTCTGCTGAGTTTAGCACCCCTTGTATACCTCAAAGCACTCCACAACTCACAATTGTAATAACTGCTTTACTTGTCTATCTTACCAACTTGAGATCTCTTTGACATCAGGGATTATATTTATTACAGTTCGTATTCTTCATGACTAGAACTCTAATATAGTATCTGGTACAGAGCATAGATGCATAATTCATCTTCAATAAATAAGTTAATTTTTTTCCCCAATGCAAAGAACATCTACTTAAGGGTAGGGACTGTAACTTACATTTGTGTTCCCCAGAGCACCTGTATGGTGGATACACCCTAGGTTAAAGCTTCCCAGACTTTCTCAGTTCACAGCTCCCTTGCTGCCTCAATAATTTTTTCTACGGTGCCCTCTAGGCCAAAAGAAATACCTACTTGTTTCATTTACTAACTAGTTAGGTCATAACATAGCAGCCATTTGAAAAGATGATACACAAAAATTGAAACACAAATACTTTAATTTCATCTTTAACCTAAATTACTTATTCATGAGAATTTTGTACATAGCAGGAACTGACAGCTCTGTAAATCTTGGCATAAGATCAGACAATGACTCTCTCATTTCCTGTTCCACATGGATATTTCCATGGTACTTGCAACCCCCAAATCTAACTTCACTATGATATGATGTACTAGAAAGGAATGTAAGACAAATTAGTATTGTCAACCTAGTTGTGTACCTGGTTTCCAAAAGATCCCAAGTATCCGTGTGTTGGCCTCTAATATTTAAAACATCCTGCAGCACCCTTGTAAATTCACTGCAGCATCCTAGGGCACCTCAATGCAGTCTGAAAACTAGTGCCTTAGGTAATCACAATAAACATCCATTCACTCACTGTTTATTAGCCTCAGCACTCTGCTAGGTGTTAAGACGACAAAGGTGGTTAAGACGGTTGTAATAATAATGATGATAACAGTAATAATAACATATCAAAACACCAGCAGCCATCTGTACAACACCACCACATACTATATTCCAGACACTACACTAAGTAAGTGAATGAATTTCAGCTGGGTCAATAAAACTCATTAATGATACTTACAATTAAAGATTCTGGGACCTAACAGAGATCTGTGTGAAAGACACAGCAGAGTTAAGCAAAATATAATGTAAAAAGTATTAAAATAAAATTACAAAAGCAATGATAATTTGGTGCTTAAAGTTAACAAAATAGTGTTATTTTTCATCCTCATATTTCATCCTCAGAACAAGTTTGAGAGGCAGGTATACACAGCTATATACTTGTTACATGTTTTAAAAATGGCAATATAAATACTTTAAAAGGGGTTTTACAGTAATTATTTCTAAGAGAGATTTTCAATGATTATAAGAATGTCCGATTTTTGGAATGTTAGTAACTAGTTATAAATCTGAGGAGTTGGAAATTGCCATGCACCTATAATGACACAAAAATAGAAACTGAGATCCCTAAACTAAAAAAATGACAGTAGAAATTATATTTTCAATACATACATTCTTCAATCTTCCACCCGATCCATTCTTCACAATCCTGGATAAAAATGATACCCTTTTTGCTAGATACCTTGTGATTTGACAGCTTTGTATCGTACTGAGCTAAATTTTTTTACCTACTTCTTCTAACCTGTCCCCCTTCAATTAAATTGAAAAAAACTCATTTTATGACAGTCCTTCAAATAGGTGAAGATGTTACCATATCTTTATTTTTATCTTCTCTGAACTAAATACTCCAATTCCTTCTATAGTTGTGACAAGGTTTCCTGCTCCGTTATTGGTCTGCCCACAATACTTTTTTACATGACATTTATAGTCACTAAAGTTGTTTCACAAATCTATCTCAGTTTTCACTTTAAAACGTTTCCAAGGGCCTCACAACAACTCTGTAAAGCAGGTATTATAAATCCCACTTTACAGACCTGAAAATGGAGCCTCATACATTTTTAAAGTGGTCAAGGTTAAGTCAGCACAGGCTAGGACTCACATTTAACCCCACCTACTTCTTTGCATATTTATTTTGGTAATCAATTATTCTTTTGATGACAGGTAGCAGAAAATTCACAAACTGACTTAAAAAAGAATTTGCAGCCTCACATGAAAGAACATGAAAGAACTAAGGGTAAGCTTCCATTAGTGTTCAAGCAATGTGATCAAGATGGAAATTTCTCCATCTCCAGTTCTTAGCTCTGCCTTTGGTGTAGGATCCATTTTCACAAAAGTTCTACACATATGGTCCCAAGATGGTTATTAACAGTTCCAAGGACTTTCCTATTTTCTTACTGTGAATGACAGTGTTTATATACCTGAGGAAGCAAGTTCCAAAAATGGAGCCTTATAGCCTTGACTCAGAAAATGTGTGAATTCTTAGAACCTGCTAACACAGGGGTAGGACATAATCATTATTAGCCTAAGTAAATTAGGGTTTCTGCCTAAATTAGAAAGTAGGTTAAATCTCACCTAAACCACATGGCTAAGCGATAAAAAGTATCACTTTGGGAAGAGAGGAGCAGATGCCAATAAATGTCTAAGATGATCCCATTCTGATTTGGAAACATTGCTCTTAAACCATGGATATGGAAATGAATGTGATGCTTCCATCAGACCAGTGAAAGACAGTATACTACTTTACCTAAAAATTCTATCTGGACTCATGCATCCACGCATCACCTAACTGCAAATCTATACTAGCTGTTCAAAGTAATCATTTGCTGAAGCTAAAAGTAATTACTATTTCCTTGAATAACAATAAGAAGAATCATCTCAGTTTGGTACCCAACAGACAATCTGATTAATATATGTTTTTAAAGGATGATAACACCCAAAGCACTATTTCTGGTGACCCCACTTTTGGTAAAATGTACCACTTAAAAGCAACCAAAACTCTAAAAGAGCCAAATTATGTTGATGGAGATCAAGTGTATTTTTTAAAGATTAACATGTGTTCTTAAAACAGTCTTGGTTCTATACCCTCTTATAACCTATTGCAGTTTTTCAAGACTCATCTCCTACTTTCAGGGTGCTTAAATCTAGTGGACAAAACAGAGAAACATCCTTTAAATATAATATGCCTGGGCAGTAGTAAAGTTATATATTGAATGCCAAAGAAGAAGAAAAAACACTTGTTTTAACTTAAGAAATGTAAGAAGAAGTTTTCTGGAGTGAAAAAAAAAAAGCCAAGTTACTATGTTAGGAAAGTGATGGTACCTCAGGGTGAAGGCACAGTATGTCTAAAGGCCCAATCCCATCCAGTAGCATGATATGTGTACCAGCAGTTTGGTACTAAAAGCATGAAATGTGACAGAGAATAGCAGAAGACGTACTGAATAGGTAGGGACCAGGTCACTGAAAGTTTATATTTCATGTTCTGAAAGATTTATAGTTCATCCTAAGTAGCTTGAATGTTATCCTATGGGGTTATGGGGAGGCACTGAAGAATTTAAAGCTCATTCATTTTTTATTCCAAATTGAAAGGGGACAAAACTGGAAGCCAAGAAATCAATGTAGGAAGTCAAGGTAAACAATCAGAACTGCAATGAAGTCAGTGATAGCAGGCAGGCTGGAGGTGTGTGTGCTTAAGGATTATTATCAGGTAAAATGGAAAGGTTTTAATGATTAAAAAGGTATCAAAGTGGGGAGAGAGGGAGGATTTAGGAAAATCTCCAGTTGTCTGGACTGAGCAACTTGGTAGATAGTTATCTCATTGAATGAAAATAGGAAATATAGCAGGAGGGAAAGGTCTTGAGAGGCAAGAAGGTAACTGATGCACTATTTGTTACTTGTCCCTAATTGCAATAATTTTGACAAAAATGTAATTAAGATTTTACCTTTAATTAACTCGATGGCTATCAAAGTTTTATAAATAAAAATTTTAAAACAAACTAATGAATCAAAATTAAGTCAGTCAATACAGAAAAATTATTTCAGTGTTGTTAAATTATCTGGCCTGCTAAGCTAAAATAGAAATGCTACTTCCTTTTTCAAAAGAAGGGTCAGGTGGCAATGCTGAATTTCTTAAAGAAAATTTAACCACTGATTGTAATGTCTGTGGCTTTGGGGGAAACACAACCCCAAATTACAGTGGCTGTGGTTATAAACTATTATGAAGAGCTTCCAATGTCAGACATAGTTTAAGCGTCTGTATGCCCTGGAGTCCTTTTACAGGACTTTGCTAGAACAGCAAAATTAATGACTCTTCTCTTTTTGCCCATTTTTGTGTCAATAACACACGTACTTTCCTTTTGTTAACAATTTTCAAGGGACACAGAATTAATTTAATATGAAAACCGAAAAAGTCAGTCATTAACTTTCTTCTGAATATTTCAGAGAAAAAATGCACAAATCTACAATCCACACTCTGATTTAGCCTTAATTTATGATGAAGGCCAAACCAAGTTATCTCTCAAATCAATTCAGAGAAATATGTGCCCCAATCCTTACGAAGTGTGTTTTTTGTCATAATTTAACATTCATCTCTTCAGTTAATGTTAGTATTAACACAGAGAAAATCTACAGGTAAATTATAAAGCCAAAGCTGTTTGTCTTCCTTACCTTTGTCAGAGTAATTTTAGTTACTTAAGTTTATACCATTTTTCGCTTTGCCACACTCCACCTTTTCCTTATTTCTAGTGTGACTTAGTGGTCAAAGATGCTAATTGTTGTTAATTCTAAATTTTATTTCCAAAATTACTTTAATTAAATTTGAGTGCTATGAAATAACCTCTTAGAATTAAAAAGATAGCTTCCAAGCTTTGATAATGTCAGTCCCTTCAGTCAATACTCAAACAGTTTGCAGTTCCCTGGACAGTACTTCAAGCTGTATGGATCACAACTAGCTGCCGAAGAAGGAGGGGACAGAGGAGTGCTGGCCTCTGAAATCAGACAGGAGGTGGGCAGAAGATGGTGGAGCTGCTGTTTAGACTCATGGCCCTGAACTTTCTAGAAAATGGAGATGAAGCTTTGGCCACTTAATCTGGGTAGCAGTGTGATACAGAAAGCACTAGTAACTTTAACACTTTTGCAATATCATCTGAAATACAACCCTCACAAGTATGAGACTATTTCTACAATTAAACAGTTAATCTGAAGTGGCCATATTTTTTCTAGGTAGAAGATGACTATATGACTATATTCTATCACCACCACCATCACGACTATTGTGTTACTATTACTATTATGGAAGAAAAACTTCCATAAAAACAGGTTTTTAGCTAGCAGCCTAAAATATTTGTAGAGAATAAAGCCAGGTAAGTGAAACTTAAACATAGAGAACTATTATTGTTTTCTGTCTAATATTCCAGGTGTTTTCCTAAAAGTAGTAACAAGGACATTAAATATAAATCTGAAACTCACAGTTAAAATCCTGTGATTATAAGGGTATGAACAAGCTCAAGAGGCAAAATTTCACATTCCTAGCACTAGTAGTCTAGGGGTAAAGTCTATTTATAAATTATATTTCTGGTGCTGCAACTTAGGTAATTTAGGATAATTAATTAACTTCAAGGAATTTTTTTCAGACCAAACTGTAGTACTTCATTGCTTTTTCCAATGTGCCTTTCTGTGGAATTAATGTGATTAATTAATGAAATGATATCTATATACTTACTTGAAAATTGTGGATGAATACAATTAAGTCATCTTTCTGAGTTAATTGTATGATATTTTAGATCCTGACATTTAAGGACAATGATTAGTTTTCTGGAACACATTCTGTAAGCCACATATTAGGCTAGGGCCTCCAGAACATAAATATGATTGAGACACTTATGAAGTTCTCAATTCAGTGGGAAGGTCAGTCAAATAAGTAGGTATTTGAATTTGATATATGGAGTAAGAGAATTATAAACTGCAAGATAGGAGGTTAGGGCCTTCTCCAATAAATGACAAGTATTCTCTGAGTATTGGTAATAGTAGGAAGGAAAATAAGTGTACACAATCTTGCTTTTACAGCAAAAAGGGGCACTTTTAAATACAGAACAGTCCAACAATTTCTAGTACTAGTTTCTGAAGAGCTTCCATACACATAATGTATAAGATGAGGAGGCTTATAAATCTTGAGAAGTGATCTCCTTTATTCTTTTAACATATTTATAAGATTTGTCCTTGTTAGGTCCAACATCAACGTATCTTCCATTGAATGCTTTGGTTTTCCTGTACATGAGCAATACCTTCCTGTTTCTTTGCATATCTCCTATTGTTGATAAAAATGGACATTAAAATAATATAGCAACTCTAGAAATCAGATCTCCTTCAGCTCCCAGGAGTCATTGTTACTGCTGTTACCTGTTTAGAAACTTTTCTGACCTAATTCTGCAAAGTCTGTATTCTTTGTCATGTGTAGCCACTGAGGTCTCTGCTGGATTAGCTCAGTGGTCAGCAAATAATTAGACAGTGAATTCCTTAAATACCTTGCATTAGATAAGTGAGCCATCATTTGCCAAGGGAGTGTGTGTGCTGGGTAACACCTTTAATACTGCCAGTTTTTAACTCTGCCTTAGCCTTCACTTTTTGTTGAATACAATCAAAATCAGTCAGTGGTGAGAGATTAGGGCCTTCTCGGGTCTTTCCTGGGCAGGTGCACAACCTTGTGTATGTGTATGACCTTCAAGAAATCCAGGATTATTTTTAAAAGTCGGCACTTTTCCAAACCACTTATAATAATGACATTTCCCAAATTTCCCTTTTAAGTTTTTTGGCTAGGCTCTTGTTTGACCAAGTGGTATTTCTGTCTTAAGCAGAGGTTAAACAATTGCCACTTACTATTTCTGACAAACATTATGAGGATAGGGCTTTCCCACTAAGCAAGCTCTAAGTAAATGGGGACTTTCTGGGAAGCTACCAGATAGGTCAAATAGTAATAATTCCCTGTAGATAGGTTTTTTTTTTTTGTGGAACTCCAAATTTAGTCTGCCCACTCCAGTGGCTTCTACACTGCTGGTTTTCAGAGCTACCATGGTTGTGAGGCTACTACTTTTTTTATTATGTTATGTTAATCACCATACATTACATCATTAGTTTTTGATGTAGTGTTCCATGATTCACTGTTTGCGTATAACACCCAATGCTCCATGCAGAATGTGCCCTCCTTAATACCCATCACCAGGCTGACCCATCCCCCCAACCCCCGCCCCTCTAGAACCCTCAGTTTGTTTCTCAGAGTCCATAGTCTTTCATGGTTCATCTCCCCCTCCAATTCTCCTCCTGTTATCTTCTTTTTTAACATATGTTGCATTATTTGTTTCAGAAGTACAGATCTGTGATTCAACAATCTTACACAGTTCACAGCACTCACCATAGCACATACCCTCCCCAATGTCTATCACCCAGCCACCCCATCCCTCCCACCCCCCACCACTCCAGCAATCCTCAGTTTGTTTCCTGAGATTAAGAATTCCTCCTATCAGTGAGATCATATGATACCAGAGAGCCTACTACTTTTTAAATCTACTATGGAAGGGGGTGGGGGTAAAGCAAGTTAAAAATCTACAAAGCTTGCTATTCTTAGTGAGCTTTAACTATTTTTGCTGAATAAATACTCCTTGGTTATTGAAACCTTTGGTTAATATCCAGAGTTCTGAAAAAGTTGATTTTGATAATTTTTGCTAGTGTTATCATTCCCTTTATGGAGAAGCTAATTTGCAGACATCTTTAGTCTATCATTCCTGAAATGCTTAGACTTTCCATTTCAAAGAATATCAATATTTGCCCAATTGCTTTTTAGTACATTAAGTTTACAAGTTCAAACATTTAATCTACCTAAAATTCGTTTTAGTGTACAAGTCCAGAAAGAAATGGGCAGCCATTTACAGTTATTTTCAATCTTTTCTAGGTTAATCAGTAAGATACTTTTGAGAATCTAATAAAAACTATGGATCATTTCTGCAGAAAAATCTGCACATATACATAGTTTTGCATAATTTCATAAATGGGCCCCCTTCCATGCAACTCAGATCAAAACCCATGATTTGCTACAGTAACTTATCCTACCTAATTTGTAACATCATCTTTATTGATTTATGAATTACAGAAAATTTTATGTCCTTCTGTATTCCATCCTAAACCATTGGTCTGTCTGTTCTGTATCCATAACAGTACTATACAGTTTTAATTACACAAATCATCTTTCTGCCGCAGAGCCTTTGTACTTGCTATTCCCCTGCCTGAAACTTTCTTTCCCCAACTATTCACAAAGTAAACTCCTCACCTCAATGCAGGCCTCGGCTCAAATGCTGACTCCTTAGAGTCCTTACCTGACTATCCTATTTATATATTGGTTCCCTGACTCTCCAGACCTTACACAGCTTCATTTTAATTCATGACACTGATCACTATCTCACATTATGTTATGCCTTTAATACTTTCCTGTCAGTCTTCTTCACAAGAAGGCAGGAAAGTTGTTTTTCTTACTACTTTATCACCAGAAATAAGTACAGCCCCTGGAACTTGGCAGGCAGTCACTTCAATTATTAATGTGAAACACTGAAGAGTAAGTTTGACCAGGTCAATTTGTTTGCTTGCCCTACTGGCCTAAATAAACAAAAGATATATGAACTTCATATGGCTCCCAAGAGAAGTAATTTGTCAGTTTTCTAGACCAGAACTCTGAAGCTCTAAGGGGCTAGTGGAATGACAACTGTTTGGTTGTAGTTTCTTACTACAATTACATGAAAATGAAAGCAGCTATTTAAGAAGACAGAATACATTTGACATCACCACTTCACATTTGAAAACCTGGGCGTTAACTGGAAACATTTTTTTCTGTTATATATGTTCTCTGTTCAATTCTTAGCCACAAACCAGTTAAACACACATATATACACATACCACACCCATATCCTCTCTTTCTCACATGCACCTAAAATATGCAAACATTTCAAAGAAAATAAATAGAATGCATTTACTCATGACATGCTTGGATTATCTTCACAGTACTCTGAAACTGTGGCAAACAAATGTTAAAGTATATCATATATTGTAGTGTTTTCTGTAGACAAGAATGCTCCTGACAAACCAGCAGAGAAGTATGCCCTTTATGATATATACTTTTCTGTTTGAATGATGAACATGTGCTGATTTATTCATGCACTCCTGCCCAATTTCATGGTGACTAATAGCCCACATCTATGTGAGGTTAGAGGAGTGGTCTGTGGTCCAAAAAGTTTTAAGTAAACTCTCCCAAATCAGAACTTAACCAACAATCTTGACCTTACTAGCATAGAATTCCAACGAACTGAACTGACAATTAAACATCTTATATACAATACGTGCTCAATATGTATTTGATGATACTAACAACAGAAGAATTAGAAAGTAATCATTACTCTAATAGAAAAAAGCAAAGAAATAAAAGAATAAGATCTGTCATTACACTACTGTTTTCTTACCACAAATACTACCTAAAGATATGCTTAATTTTTATAACAAATGGGTAGCCATGTGCTCGAGAATAAATTTAAGTGACATTTTTTAAAAAATGTATAATATTTATCCTGGATATTAAAAGCACTGACTTTTTTAGGGCTTCATTAAGATTAGCTAACGAATTACACAAAAATCTTCTAGGTTGTTTGGTAAATGTTAGTTGTTTTAGCTACATTTATAATGCATGGTTGAATAAACAATGGTAGCATATGTAACACTTTGATTATGGAAAACAAAGACTTCTATAAATGTTATTTTTTGCTTTTTATACTTGTTTAAGGGAAGATTTATTCAGGTATCTCACTACCTATGTAACAAAAAAGACTAAAAACATGGAAAATAGAGCCATGAGAATTCAATTATAGAAAGTGAAAGTACTGTAGTTTTTAATTGTTCAGATAAGTAGACAAAAGTTATTTTGTATGTAGGCCATACTTGTTGATATGTTATACCTTTTATGAAACGACGGGGATTATGTGTGAGGTCCTATTAATTATCAGTATCAACTACACATATACAGATATATAAATTAGACATAATTAATAGAATCAAACTGTTTTCTACATATATATTTATTTTGTATTGATTGTGTATGTGTGTATTTGTGAAAAAAGAAAAAAAAAACCGAAGTTTATATAGTTGCAATAACTAAACATAAGTTTGGATTCTGACTTTTTAAAAAATGATAAAAAGATAAAATTATAGTAGAAGTACACTGATATGTTAAAAATTATTAGTTTAAAATATTATTACTAAAGGCAAAATAATTAATATTGATATGTCCACTAAGGTGATTTTAAGATCAAATAATAAGGAAGCTTTATTTTGAGAAAAAATAAGGAAAAAGAAAGTACTTACAAAGAGTTAATTTTACTAACCTGACTTATTTTTCTTTGTTCTTGTATAGCTTTTTGAATTGCCTGAGATACTTTTTCTTGATCTTTTGCATGCTCAGTCTTCCATAACTCTCTTTCTTCAGCATGGGCTTTTTCCAAATTTTTTCTTTCTTCTTCTATGGCTTTTAAAACTGCATCCTTCATTGCTTCTTTCTCAAGCTTCAAAACAAATAATGATTCAAATGAAAATATTTGAATGAGTAACTGCATAAGTTCTTGAATAAGAAAGATCTGGGTTAACCTAAAAGGTATAAAACTTGAATTCTATAGGGTTTAGTTCTGACACTGTTGTTTTTATGCATACTTAATAACTGGTATAAAATTAAATCAATTACTTGTTTTTGTACAGATATTCATACATTATTTCCAAGGCACATCTAAACTTCACAGAAACTAAGCCTTAACTTAAACTAGTAGTTTTCAAACTATTTGGTCTTAGAATCTATTTACATTCTTAAAAATTATGGCATACTTTAAAGAGCTTTTGTTTATGCCGGTTATACATATTATGATTACTGTATTAGAAACTCAAACCAAGACAAAATAAAAATATTAATTCATTTTATATTAACATTAAATGCACTGTACATTAATGAGTAATATCTTTTATGAAAATTAACTATATTTTCCAAAGTGAAGAAGTGAGAAAAATATCTGTGGATTTCCTTAATATTTGACTTAATAGAAGATAGCTAGGTTCTCATATCTACCTTCTGTTTTAAATCTGTAGGATGACTTTTGGTTTAAGTACATAAAAAAAACTCAGTCTCACACAGATACATAGTAGAAAAGGAAGGAGTACCTCACAGCCAGTTTAGATCTTTGTAGATATTGGTGATTCTATACCAAAACTTAACAAAGGATAATTCTTAAAGGGTAGTCGCAATAAGGAAAATCACATAGGGGCAATGAAATTTCTGTATTCTGCTACATTTTCTTTTCTTGCACTTTAAATGAGTCCTTTATCTATGCATGAATTTTTAAAGCACTTTTATTTGGAAAATACTGATTCAGTAAATTATGCATCTCCTCTAGATGTTGACACATCTCATTATATCATAACAAAAATGAAGGTCACATTTGTTAATATCACCATCAATCTCATCAGAAAAGTCTTTAAGTAATCTGAAATCAGATACAAATTTTCCAAAATTCCAATTTTGCTTTAAAGCTCAACTTATCATTGGCAACAAAAACTGTTAGTTTTCTGGAGATGCTGGGCTCATTCTGTTTACTTTGGAGAAAATGTCTGCCAAATACTAAAGTCTGCATAACCCTTGTTATTCAGTAAAATGGTTTTCCATGAAAACTGTCGACTTCAGTTGCAACTCAAACACAAGAATTTCTCTCAAGAGAAACCATCATACTTCGGGATGCAGTAAAGTCCACGGTCCTCCCACCTTTGATGCCCAACCTTAACACTTTTCTCTTTCTTCCAGTTAGCCAAATTTGAGACAAGTTATCAAAGTGAGTTACCATTTTCTGAACCCATTTTACTTTACAATTCTTCTCTGGAACTACTCTCTTATTATGCTTACCAATGCTGTCCATTTTGTTAAATCCAAATAACATGTTTTTGTTTTGTTTTGTTTTAATCCCTATTTTTCTTGACCTCAAACTGACCTTCTCCATAGTTGACTATTTCTGTTATCCTTTTCTTGGTTTGCACAGTAGCATGCTGCTTTTATTTCTATTTATATGACTGACTCTCTTCAGTTCTTTGTAACTTCCTTCTTTCTCTGGATTTTAAATTTTAGAGTACTTTCAGGGCTCAGACCTTGTACCACTTGTTACTCTATACTCTCTTGTGAGGTGATTATACATAACAATAATTTACATGGTTACCATTACCATCTGTCTGCTGAAAAAAAGAAACAAACCATATTAGCATCTTCAGGTCATTCTTTTCTCCTCTGAGCTGCCAGGTAGATTTAGTTGCCTACTTGCCTTGTCATCTGAATATATCACAGGCACCTCAAACTCTATACCAAAGAAATAGTACCACTTTCCATGTTGTTTCTGAGGCAATACTCTGGGGGTTCCCAACTTGGCCTCCTTCTATATTATCCACACCAAAAATATATGCTGATTCCATCTCCTATTTCTAGAATTTGTCTATTTTTTTCCCTTAAACTATTATTACTACTTTACTTCTGTCATTCACTATCTTTTATACAGACTTTGGACACACTCTATTAATTTTTTCGTTGCCTCTAGGCTTTCTTGCCTCTAATTTTCCCCAAATTAATGTAAATTATCATTATGTCATACCTACACTCAAAAATTTCAATGTGTCTGCCCTTACCTATGGAATAAAATTCAGACTCACAATTCAGAATACTAGCCCCCTTCAAGCTAATTTCAAAAGTAATTTATTGTTAAAAACTCCTGGCACAGAAGTACTATCTATATACTCATAATAATTTAATGCATTCCACCTTGCCTTATTGGTAATAAGTAATACTTACGTGTTTGTAAATTCTTTTAAGACAAAAATCACAGTCATCCTTTAAGTTCCACCCTGGCACGGTGATGTGCAAATATGAAACTTTCAAAATATTTGCTTACTAAATTTAAATTTAAATCCAAATCTCAAAAGTTAGTGCTATGTATTTGTTGGCATATATATATTTAATATGTATGGATACACAACTTAGAAGAGGTATTTCAAAGTTGGCTTTAAAAATCACATATCTTTTTGTAAATATATATATACATACACATACATTATTTGTGATGATACCTATTAAATACCAAGTACTTATTAGTGTCCCAACATATATTCTCTTTTCATAATAATCTAAATATGCAGTATTTCAATGTCATTCTAGTCCTGTGTAACACGAATTTAACAATATGTATAGCAGCATTCTAAGTTTAACAGGAGAAAGAAGAAAAAAACTCTGATTTTTCTGTAATGAGGTTTAATACCAAAAAAGTAGACTGCCTAATGAAGTCAGTTTTTAAATTCCACTTACAAAGAAACCCATTATTTCAGATAGAAGTACCTTTGTAGCAGATACTAATGCCTCTTTATTTCTTTGCCTTTCTTCTTCCAAACATTTTTCCAATATCTCCTGTAAGTGATAAGACAGTTGGGTAGACAGTAAATGTATTATCTGAGGAAATTATTTGAGGTAATAGAACACATTCTTTCTACACTCTGAGCAAACTTAAAGTATTACCTTTTGTTCTTGGGATTGCTGAACCAAAGCTTCCTTTATTTTTTCTTTCAACAGTTCCTTCTCCGTATCTAGCATTTCAAGGAGCCTCTGATGCTACAAGGAAAGATAAATGGATTATGATTATGGCTCTGAGACCAATAATCTATCAACAAGGAGTATAGCTGGTGGAATTCATTCACCTGGTTGTACTCAACTAGTCACTAGAGGACACAATGGGGAGAGTGTTAAAACAAAGACTTACAAGAAAAAAAACCCACTGAATTCACCTTTTTCCAATCAGCCAAGAGATCTCTGTGTGGCCCCAAACTCAGCAAAGTACATGACATGAGATCTAACTTAAGCACAGCTACTCCAAATTGGAAAATGAATCAGAAAATGATAAAATGTCTTTATTCAAAATTAAATCTAGAAAAATTACTCACTAAAATTATTAGCTTGTAGCAAAAGAAGCAATCAGATAATAACTGATATTTGTTTGATGAACAACGATCATAACATATTATTTGTGTTTCTAGTAAAGCACTGTTAAAGAGACTGAAAGTTTTATTACTGTTCTCACTCTAATACTTTACCACAGATTCAGAAAAAAAATCAAAACAGTGAAAGGAATTTATGTGATAGCTAATGTTACAATGTACAGAATTCATGTATTTACTTTTATTCCAATGTGCTAGCAAAAAAGCACACACAACCATTAGCCAGTTATCATGGATTGGGCACTTGGAATTTAGAGTTTTCTAAGAAAATCCAACTTTTGTAGCATCAATATCTTCAACACAGAGAAGCCAGATACTTGTTCTGGAATGGCGCTTTTATGAGGAAATAAAACCAAAAAGAAAATATATATTCCTCTTTACACAGATTTCTCATTCAGTTACTAAAGGGCAAAGAAGAATATTTTCTCTGATTTCTCTGATTTTGAAGGCTTTTTAAATATGAACTTATTTGAAAACCCAATATTTTAAAATGGATCTATGTCTTTCAAAGTTGTTCTGAGTTAAACTATTTTTTAGGGAGGCAGTCTACATGAAGAGTAAGTGACCAAACAGCCATGTCTAGTTAAGAGAATCTATTATTCCTATTTTTAATTATAATGTTACTTTTTACCTTTATCTTCCAAGAAAAATCACATGATGTGCTTTCTCATTATAAAAAATCCAAACTGTGATACAAATTATGACTTGATTATGAGAAATTATTGGTACCATATGAATTTGTGAAAAGCAGCTGACAAATCAGTAGACTTACCACACACTATGTACTGAGACTTTAATTTTGTATTTATTCTTTGTAAGTCTAGATACACATAAATTTCATCGAATCAGAAAAAAATACCTAATCCTACTTAAAATACACACACGAGAAGAAGTTTAAAAATGTTATACCAAGCAAATAATTAGATTTAGAAATGATAAATACAATTCTCGTATGAGACCAAAAATATTCAATTTAGGCTTTGTAGGTAGGGGTAAACATAATGAAATAGAAAACCAATAAAAACTATTAGAATTAAACTAAAAAACAAACTTTTCAGAGTCATTAATAATTTCTGCTTAAAAAGAACTGTTATAAGTCAGACTAATGGGAATCATTGAGTAATTAATTGTAAGTACGCCAAGTTTCTCCAGTGGTCCAAGGTTAGTTAAAGAGGGTACGTTAGCTAAAATTACAATGCAGTGTTTAGAAAATTCATTCCTGAACATTATTTCTTCATTCTGACAGTAGACTATAATAGAAGACTATTCTTGAACTTTCTTCTACAAGAATAAACTCGAAATTACCATTGGAAAGAAGTATCCTACATAAAAAAATACTCTAAGTAAAATCATCGATTTACTTGAGAAAATATAATTAGATTACTGACTTTTCTTATACATATAGGTCATAGTAGCTAACATTTTCGGGGCATTTTTAAGGTTTCAGGCATTGTTAAAAGGCCTTTACATGTAGTTGTACCACATTAAATTCATAACAAATTGCTAAATCAGGCAATATTCTTCCTCGTTTCAGATGAGTGGTTTGAGACTTAGAGAAGTTATGTAAACTGCCAGGTCTCTCATGAATCACTTCAGCAATAATCATATCAGTATACTCATTATCAACAGTAATAATTACCTACTAGCTAAATGTGGCCTCAGTATTGCCTAGATGTTAACCCAGTAACTAAAAGCTACTTATTACAAGTTGTATGTCAGGTAAGGCCTCACTTGCATAAGGCTTTAATGACTAGGGGTGCCTGGGTGACTCAGTTGGTTAAATGTCTGCCTTCAGCTCAGGTCATGGTCCCAGGGTCCTGGGATCGAGCCCCACATTGGGCTCCCTGCTCAGCGGGAAGCCTGCTTCTCCCTCTCCCATTCCCTCTGCCGGTGTTCCCTCTCTCGCTGTCTCTCTCTCTGTCAAATAAATAAATAAAATCTTTAAAAAAAATAAAATAATTTGACTAATCTATACTTCTGATTTTGTTCTTTTCAGAATAACATTAAAATAAGATCATTTTCTGAAAAAATATTAATATTAGGAGACAGGATTCAGAAAGATGCTGAATGACATGAGAGAAGTTAACTCTTAAAATTAAACAGTTAATTTATAAAATGCATAATCTACAAGTAGCTAACCAAGAACAATATAAACGTAAAATATATTATTTTTATAAAGGTGTCATATGCTGATTGTGAAAAATCACCCAGAGTTCTATCACCTAAATGATAGCATTTAGGCAAAATCCTTCTGGCAGGCTCTCTGTGTATGTAAATGTACAGCTATATGTAAACATTTTATATAATAAGTTTATAACTATCACGGTCTTTTTGAACAACAGTATTGTTATTCCTATATAAACATAATTATGCTATTATTTTTTAAAGATTTTATTTATTTATTTGAGAGAGAGAGAATGAGAGACAGAGAGCACGAGAGGGAAGAGGCAGAGGGAGAAGCAGACCCCCTGCTGAGCAGGGAGCCCGATGTGGGACTCAATCCTGGGACTCCAGGATCATGACCTGAGCCAAAGGCAGTCGCTTAACCAACTGAGCCACCCAGGCGCCCTATGCTATTATTTTTATTACACTAATTATACATTTTACCATGTCCCACTTACGTATTTATGTCTATAGTATTTCCCTTTTAAAATAATCTTGATTTTTGTGCATGTATCTTGGGGACTTGTACAATTATGGCCTTATGAAATATTCCTAGGGTTTGTATTGACAGGTTGATGACTGAGCATGGTTTATATTTTGATGCATGCCCTCAAACTGTATTCCAGAAAGAAAATGTGAAATTACATGACTATCAATAGTAGGACAATGGACAAGGTAGATTCTCCCGGAGAAAGGAATCATGGACTGGATGAGCAACTAACCAAGGAAACTGTTCCACTCTTGGCATAGGGATACCAGCTTTGCTATGAGCCAATCATGGCTGTTTATTTCATCATTTTCCCTGTTTGAAAATGGGAATTTTTGTTGCATCTTTTCTGTTCTTTCTCTTCTTTTTGAATGCACTGATTATAGTTATGGGGGGGCAAGGGCCCTTCTATTTCCACATTATCTCTGTTTTTTTCAAAGTTCCTTTTTGGGGGTTAGTTTGAGTCAGTAATTTTCTCATTTAAGATGGTTCTCCAATGTTTGGTCATCTTTTTCAGTTCATGCATACTAAAATCTCAAGACACAAAAATGCTGGTAGGAAATTCTGTGTATGTGGGGGAGCTTTACTGAACTGCAAAAAGGTGGCTTTTTCATGGCTGTGGTGGCAATTCCCAAATGTCAGGTCTATATATCACCATTTTCTCTTAAGCTGCTCTTTTTGCCTAGAAAAAAAATTCCCCAATCTTCTCATTGGTAGGATATGGGTGAAGAGCGTGTGGGTGAAAAGCTCACTGTAAAACGGATTCTGGTTTAATCTCCCAGTTTTTAGTTCCTGTTCTTTATGAGGTTGGATTCTTAGGTTTTATTACGCCATTGTCCTGCTAGGACATACAGTAAGTATCTGAATTAAGAATGATGTGCATGGAGATTTTCAACCATTCCTCCTGCTTTTAAGAGCACCTGGTGCCCCTATTTCCTGAGGCATTCTAGGGTTTTGCTGGACAGAGCAGCTTGCTTTATATGGGTTTCACCTCAATGGGCTAAGATTACAACGTGTTAGCCCTCTGCTGAGTCAGTGATATTTGCTTGTATCTTATCCCTGCTAGTTTATTGTTTCTATTTATTTGTTTTGGTCCCTTTTGGTGTCATTTTAGTGATTTCTGAGGGGAGAGAGGTACAGAAGGTAGAAGAGATGAGCATATGTAGCTCGCCATATCTATCTAGACTTAGAATCACTTTTTAAAAACATTGAATTATATCTGAGTTTCTGACTCAACATTATGTGCCAAGCACCGTGTTAGGAACTTTACAGGTATTACTGGGAATCCTGACAACAACCCAGAACTGTCTTATTACTTATAATTGACAGATTTTCAAACTGAGTTTCAGAGAGGTTATATAAATTGCTTACATTCACAGGACTAATTAATAGTTAAACTGAGACTGGGACCCACTAAGCGCTGAATATAAAATCCACGGACTTTACACTAGATTCTCTAGAATCAACATACAGCTAAGGGCTCTCTCTGTTACATCTCCAAGGACTGCTTCTTTGACTTCCTGAGTTTCACTCATACACTTGTACTAGTCACCTAGCCTTATAGTTACGTTTTGGTCATGGTATGGTTTGTCTCTTCTCCCCTTGCTCCCATATCCGGCCCCTTAAGGGAAGGTAACGGAGATGGCAAGATCACAAAAACTAGAAGGAAAGGGGACTCATTTTTGACAAATTAACTTTTATTTGGGGGCTGGGGAGCAAGACTGTAGGATATTTAGGTAGCTGAATCTCTCCCATTGGAATCCCAAGAAATATACACAGTGAGCCAAAAACTTTACTCAGCAACCAATGCCTGTATCAGCTAACACATTTTCTTTTTCTCAAAGACACACATACTTTCAGGGAGAGTTTTCTGAAAGAATAGGTTAACATATAAGCTACAATTATAAAAACTGCATTATGTATTCCTGTAAGATGAAAAAAGGGTATTCTTCTGTTCCATTTATATTTCGGGGGCATCTCTCTGGGAGGCAATGTATCTCATTAGAATTAATATGGACATTGGAATCTTATTTCCAAAGTGTAGTGGTTATTCTCAAATATAGGCAATGGAATCAGACAGATCTGGAGTCAATCACTAGTTCTTCACTTATGAAAGGTACAACTTAAATGTTTCTAAGCCTCTGGTTTTTTCTTTTATTATGTAAGGCTAATAATGCCCAACTCACAGTTATGAAAATTAAATGACATAATGTAGGTAATGTATCTGGTACTCAAAAATGTTAACTAGACTTCCTGTCAAACAGCTGATAAAAGTATGATAATAAAGTTCATTTATGAAAAGGAAATTTGTTTTCATATAAAAGATTAGTTGCCGCTCAAAAGTAAAGGCCTCAGAAGGAACATCCACACCTTATTTCAATAATAATTTCAAAAATACCTTTCACTAAAATACAGTGTTAACTTTTATAATCCATAACAATTTCATTTCCGTGGATATTGGTAACTAGTAGACCTTATAATCAGGGCTTTAGTCCTGTCACAGAGTACCTGAATTCAGGGAAAAGAAAATCCAAGACTAAAAGCAGTAGTTCTAGACATTCCATTTTGAAACTTTTGAAATTGTTTTCTTATTTCAATATAAATTAAGATTGCAATGTATTCTTGTTCTCAACATGACTGCTGTCTTTCCTATTTCTAGACCTGAGCGAGAACAAACCCTCTCTGTGAAATCTGACGATGACCATTCTGCTATATTTTAAGCATAATGGATAATAGCACTAACTATGGATCCAAGGACACAAAAACATGGATTCAAATTCTAGCTCTCCTTGTTAGCTCTACTCTAGTCATGTGGTATATGACAACTTTTTAAACCTGAAATTCAGTATGATCTCCTGAAAAATGAAGATTAGAATCCACTTTATAGGGTTGTTCTGATGATTAACTGATCAAATACATGAAATGTTTTTGATAAGGCATCATACCTATTGTAAGTGTTCATAATCTTTAGTTGTTAGAGTTATGAACTTTGATAGAAAATTTGAACAATATCCTGTGGATGTTCATTTTTTATTATTTCTTTTTAAAAATTGTTTAGATGATCAATCTTTAAGATAGAAATTCAACTACATATTTTAATATCTTATTTTTATATTAAATTGTCCTACATTAAAGTTTACCCTTATATATCAATTTATAAATTATATATAACTTCTGTATCTATATGTAAATTTATAAATTCATGCTTTTTTCAACCATGCATACAAGAAATATTTGCTTGGTGCCTACCAACACAAGATACTGTACTAGTTTCTAGGGATGGTGCCCTCACGAACATTAATGTCTAATAGACAATCCATAAATCAATTTCTTACATTTCACTTGCAGAACTATTTTATAAGAAAAAAAATCTTCAAGGAATATATTAACAACTAATTTTTCCTCTCAGTGCAAAATAAATTTTTAGGTAGAAAGTGCCAAAAATGCTTTAGAAATAAATAAATAAAAATGAACCCCCCCACCCCCAAAAAACCTACAACACACAAATTTTAAATGAAAAGTTAGAATAGAAAAAATATAACTATAGAGTACACTTCTCATGATGAACACTGAGCAATGTGTAAGATTCTATTATTACGCTAATACAACTGCTACTTCTATTTCCATTTTTCTATTGTGGTAAAATATATGTGCAACAAAAAAAAATGTCTCTTCTTTTTTAAAGACTTTATTTATTTGAAAGAGATCATGCAAGTGGGGTGGAGTAGAGGGGAAGGGAGAGGGAGAAAGAACCTGAAGCAGACTCTGAGCTCAGCACGGAGCCTGACGCAGGCTCCATCCCACAACTCTGAGATCATGACCTCAGCTGAAATCAAGAGCCAGATGCTAAACCAACGGAGCCACCCAGGTGCTCTGCAACAAAAAATTTCTATTTTAACCTTTTTAAAGTGGACAAGTGGCATTAATTATATTCACAATGCTGTAGAACCACTGCTAATTTTTTCATAATCCCCAAAAGAAATTCTGTGCCCATTAAGCAATGACTTATTGCCCCTCATCCCAGCTTCTGGTAACCTCCAATATACTTTCTGTCTCTAAGAGTATGACCATTCTAGACAGTTCACATAAGTGGAATCAAATAGTAGTCATCTTTTTGTTTGGCTAATTTCACTTAGCATAATGTTTTCAAGCCTCGTCCACATTGCAGTATGTACCTGAGCATCATTCCTGTTTATGGCTGAATGATATCCCATTGTGTACATATACTACTTTTGTTTTATCTATTCATTTGTTGATGGACACTTGGTTGTTTCCACCTTTTGCCTATTTGAATATGCTGCTATGAATATTCATATGTAAAAAATTATTTGAGTCCCTGTTTTCAATTCTTTTCCGTATATACCTATTAGTAGAACTACTTGGTCACATAATAATTTTATGTTTAACTTTTTGAGGAACCACCAAACTGCTTTCTATAATGCCCCTCCATTTTATATTCCCACCAGCAATGTGCAAGAGTTCTAATTTTTCCACATTCTCTACATTTATTTCTTTTTCTTATTATTATTATAGTCATCTTAGTAATTGGAAATGGTATCTCACTGTGATTTTTTTCATTTCTCTAAATACACTGAGTATCTTTATAAATGCTATTTCTACTTTTGATACCCTATTACTCCTTTTCAGCTATTACTAGTATTATCTGCACAAATAGGAAAATGATTAGAGCTCTTTTTGCCACCTTTATAGGACTGTAGTAGAAAGTGCATTGAACTTGAGGTTTGCTCATTATCTGAGATTCTGCCAAAAGTAGGGATGACTTTCCTATCTGGGCCAGAGATTATTGCAGTTAATCACTGTAAACTAGAAATTATAATGTTAAGAAACAGCTTGGCCAAAAGATTTCAGCTTTCCTTTATTCTACCTAAAATAAAGTATGAAGCATATCTGGAGACTGTTTGTATTACTCCTGCCTTCTGCCTCAATATAGAATTACCTAATTGTCCAAAAGTACCAGCACCCTGGAAATGGCTCACATGGTTTTTGATGGTATGAAGAATGGTAAATACTTTCTTATGCACCTTACTAGCTGACCATTCAAAGGTGGGGATGTTGTGGACACATTTGTTATATAACTCAGAGACAAAGCTGAACCAACTGGCAGCATGAAATCATAAGAAAATTAACTGAAATCTATACCAGGAAATCTCATCTAAGAAGAGTGAAGAGTTTACTACATTCTGCTGATCTAAATTATTCTGTTGACAGATTCTTAAAAATTAAAATTTTAGGGTTTTTTATGATATTAAAGAAACAAATGCAAACTAAACAGTTAGATTAATCTTATAGAGTAGATGCTTAATGCAAGGGTCTCAAGGACAGTCCTTTGAAATTTAGCCTAAAACAAAAGGCATTCAGAAATAGATTATGCTATTTCCTCCTTTTGGAAGAAGTTCTTCCAAGTGAAAAATGTTTGAGGCAGACTCAAATATAAATATGTAGGTTATGTGGTTTTTACTTGATTCCTATAAAAAATATTTAAAAATCTCTTCTTTCTTGGAATGTGAGTGTCACAAGAGATATTGTAAAGAGATTTAATCACTATCACACACATGGACAGTGTTTTGTATATTAAATTTTAGACTAAGCAATCATGGAAGCTCATGTTCAGGTATACAGTTATCTATTTATGGCAGGTCCACAAACTTCACCTTATTTTATACGTGGTATGTGTATGTAGTATATATTCTGTAATGCAAACTCAAGAAGCACCATCTTTCACTTTCTGTAAAGCACAAACACTGAACAAGATCAAGTGGTCTGGTAGGAAAGTCTTAAAGCACAAGCTCATATATTCCTCCATTTAACATGACTTTACAGGCACTGAATAAATTTAATAAATGTCTTAATGTAAAGTGAGTCGAGACATTTCACCCATTCATGGATCAACACATTAAATAGTGTTTAGAAAGAAAACCTAAAAAAGATAAACTATGAGATTAAATCTACTCAAAGCAGTTACCACAAGTCCAATAATATCAATAAACTTCTTAAAGTGAATAAAATAAAACTATAATATAAGCTACACTAGATTTATTTCACCTAAGTAGACATATTTCTAATAGGCATGAAAAAATGTAAGCAAATAAGTTATCTGCCTTATATAAACAGGTCTTTGATTTAAGGGAGAAATACAAAGGAATGAGACAAAAATTGAGCGATACATCAGCATAAAAAAAGTAAGACTAGTTTATATTTCCATAATGAGGTTTCTATATTTGGATAGTATACATATTATTAAATGCCAAAAATATGTCCCAATCCTAAGTTTAAGTAGAATATTTCTGCTTCACCATTTTCAAGTGACACAACTTTTGAAAATGCATCTGAATCCTATTATTCCTTCCACTTGCCTAAGCACAATACAGTAAGTTTGCTTCAACATAATAGTGCCTTTCAAATGGACATTTGAAATAAATGACCCATGTATATAAATAATCCCCTTAGCAAAAAAGAAAAAAAAAGAAACAGATTTATGCACACTTCCCAAAAAGCATAATACAACTGGTATAGTACTTTTCAGGAACCAATTTGATACCATAGTGGTAACTGTCCTTAAGTCTGGTCTGTGCTTCCTACTCCTAAAATTTATCATCAGAAAATACTATGTAGTTAGCTCTCAATTTCTCATGCTTGTCGATTTTATAACCTCCACTTTTATACTCTGCACACTAATATCCCTAAACTGTACAGAAACAGACTTTTTTTGACAAATAAGTTGACAAAAGGATATTCTGATTTATTGTAGAATGAGGATCTACTAGACAAAAATCAATTTCAGGAGCACAGCTCTTACTGTTTGCATTGTGTTTCCTATGTCAAAAATTCAGTTTTATCCATATTTTATGTGTGTGTGTATGTGTGTGCATGTGCACACATATAATACACACATGTATATTATATATATAAAATAATGGAAAAAGTAGTGTTGACATAAGTGATAGGAACATAATGTTTCATCAAACAAATGCAATTATGATAAAATGGAAATCATTAAATTTGTTGAAATGAATTGTTGACCTTAATTGGATACTCCCTGAATAAGGACAGTCTACACAAGGTCTCCAATACTGAAATAATATAATTGATTAATCTATCTATAAAGATAAGGTATGTTAAAAATGAATAAACATAAGGTATAATTATTGATCTCATAATTTTCAGATGTCTGGGGAAAAAAACCCTTATATTAGGTAAGTTTATTAATCAGTATTAGCATATTTTCAAAAACACACCTTGTACAACAGTGGGAGGCTGCTTATAATGCAAAAGAATAAAAACAATATGCATGAAGATGTATACAGCAAACTTCCTTATAAAAGTACAAAAGCCAAAACATTTAAAAAGTCCAACAAAGGGGTTCAGTATAACAAATGATAGTACGTCAACTAAAAGGAGTATCATATGATTATTAGGCATAACACTATGCATCAATATAGAATTATGTTTATAAAATACAATTACTTGAAGAAAAACCATAAGATTATTTAAAGCCATTATTATAACTGTGTAATATTATAAATAAATACTTGAATACATATTGAAAGGGATCACAAGAAAAAGAACACTATTTTATTGGGAAACTGGTGGATAAAATATTATTCTTTTTAAATTTACTATCATTCTAATAAAATTCAAAAGATGAAAAATATAACTTCTTGAAATGGCAGTAGGAATGTCATAACTGATCCATAGGGAAGAAACGGTGGACAGGACTAAGATGTGCTTAAAATGCTTAAAAATAAATAATCTAACATACATTTCATCTACATTTTAGAAAAAAATTGAAAAGCTGTGAAAATGAAGATTTTTCACAAGTAATTTACTTTTCTTGTTAAATATTACAAGGTACAGAAAAAACAGGCATGGGGAAAGTCTGGATTAGGTATATTTTTTTGGGTAAATATTTAATGTTAGCCCTCAAATCTGACCCCGTTGGTCTATGGTATGATATTATCAGCCATTTGGAGCTAAAGAACTTCCATAATCTAGCCCTGACATATTTTTTCCCAATCTAATTTAGCTCCAAGTTCATTTCAACATGTTATTTTCTTCTACATTTATTTGCTATACCACCACTTCCATATTTCTCTCTACATTTAAGAGGTACTCTCAAAAGAGTTTTATGGATCAAAGATGATTGATTAAAAGCTGTGTATATTTGGGTAGAACCTTTAATTAAAGTGATGAGTATTTTAAACCACTAGATAGGAATAAAGTACACATGACTTCCTAAAAGTATTTCATTACCATGTTTTTCTATAGAACATCTTAGATTTTTACTCTGAGATGTATGGTTTGGAAAGTGGTAGTTTAAACCATTATTGTCTTGCCAGGCTATTTGCTGATTTTAGCAATTTTAAAATAAGTATGAATGTAATTATTAAAGCTCATTAATAACACTTATAAAATGTTTACATTTACATAAAACAAAGGAATAAATAAAAACTGAATTTTATACTTTCTAGTTACATGATCCAAATATACTGTGGAAAACTCAGTACAAAAATGTTGGATAAAAAATACAAAACATCCCTTTAAATATTACTGAGCTGGTAAGACAGTTATGTAAGTAGGCAAACTGATAAAAAGCACAAGTTCATGGAGACAAACAATTTTTGAATACATTAACTGTTCTTAGGAGATCTGAAGAATGCTAAAATATTACAGTTTTGTTTTTAATGGGCCAGGCTTACCAAAAGAAACAAAACCTAGGGGCTGAAAAGGGGAAAGTTAGGACAGTCATATAAAGCTACAAGGCCTGAAACATAACACCCTAAGTTGGTAATCTAGAAAAAACCCACAAACAAAGAGAACCTGAAGGGTTTTTGCTTTCAGCTGGAGTGAAGGCAAAGTGTGGAGGGGAGTTCCCTGATAATTCATAATCACATGCTACATTTTTGCAGGTTTGGGGCAAAAATTCCCATGCATAATGGGAAAACATTTAAAACCCACAATTAAAACTTTGCCCCTGAAGGACTGTCAGAAGCAAAACAATTATTCCCATGACCGTTATTTTATTGACCTTAAACCTAAGCATCAAAGAATTATTACAACTAAAATTCCAATGAAGATGATCTCACAAACATAAAACATAAAATACCCAAGGAAACAAGCTACCATGAATGTGAGAAGAAAACTGCAGAATCAGACCTAAAAAAAATAGCAGACACCGGACTGACTCACTATAAATTATTTGCAAAGAAGTACATTTAATATATTTTTAAAGGGTCAAAAGTATGAATAAGAGATAAGACACCATAAAAATGAACATGTATGCTTGGAAAAAATCATATAGAATATGAAAATGAAATACACATTAATTGAAAATTTTTAGAGCTCAATGTTTGGCTTAAACTTCATTTTAGGCAGAAAAGTAAGGACAGTAAGACAGATGTGAAGAGATTACACAAAAAAGAACACAGACAAAAATATTAAAAATATGCTAGAAAAGTATAAGAGACACTGATGATAGATCAAGAAAGTTTAACATATTAAATTAGAGTTCTGGAGGGAAATAACAGAATGAGATAGAAGCAATTTTGCATATTAAAACCCAACACATAACAAAATTTTTTAAAAAAATTTCACACCAAGTAATATTATGGTGAAAAAGCAGAACTCAAAGCAAAAAGAGATTCTGTATCAGCAGCCATAAAGAAATAATCATCTATAAAAATGGTAATTAGAATTAACTCAGAATTACATGTGTAGCAAAACTACTCTACAAGAATGAGAAAAAATAAATTATTATAAAAAAAATAAAGACAGTTTAACAACACACCTACATTGGAGGACTTTCCAGTGCTATCCACTTTAAATTTCATCTCAATAGATGCAGAAAATCATTTAATAAAATTCAACATCTTTTCATGATAAACACTTATTGTGATAAACATGATAAACATCTATCATGATAAAACATAATGTGTTCTCATATAAACAAATGATAAAAACTATAAACATGATAAACACATGACAATTTGAATACAGAAGAAACATAACTCAACATAATAAAGACCATATACAACAAGCTCACAGCTAACATCATATCCAATGGTGAAAAGTTGAAAGCTCTCCTCTAAGATCAGAAATAAGACAAGGTTTCCAGGCCTTCTATTCAACATAATAGTCGAAGTCCTAGCCGGAACAATTAGGTAAGAAAAATAAATAAAAGGCATCTAAATTGGAAAGGAAGAAGAAAAATTATCACTGTTTGCAGATGGCATGAACTTACATCTAGAAAATGCTAAAGATGCTACGAAAAAGTGTTAGAATAAATGAAATCAATAAAGGGGTGCATGGGTGGCTCAGTTGGTTAAGTGTCTGCCTTCTGCTCAGGTCATGATCTCAGGGTTCTGGGAACGAGCCCTGCATCAGGCTCCCTGCCTAGTGGGGAGTCAGCTTCTCCCTCTCACTATCCTGTGCTCTTTCTCTCTCTCTCTCAAATAAATAAATAAAATCTTTTAAAAAATGAAATCAGTAAAGTTGCAAGATATAAAACAAATATACAAAACTAAGTTGTGCTTCTGTACACTCACAAGGAACTATCTAAAAGAGAAATAAAATAATCCCAATTACAATAGCATCAAGAGCAATAAATATTTAGAAATAAATTTAAATATGAAATATATGTACACAAAGAATTGTAAGACATTGATGAAAGAACTTGAAGACACACAAAAAATGGAGATATCCCATGTTCATGAATTGGAAGAGTTAATATTGTTAAAATGTTCATGCAATCCAAAGTCATCAATAGATTCAAAGCAATCCCTATCAAAATTCCATGGCATTTTTCATAAAAACAGAAAATTCTACGATTTGTATGGAACCACAAAAGACCCTGAGTAGTCAAAACAATACCTAGAAAAAAATGCAAAACTGGGGCATCACACTTTCTGTTTTCAAACTATATTACAAAGCTACAGTAATCAAAACCACATGCTAAGGGCATAAAATAGGCACACAGACCAATGGAACAGAATCAAAAGCCCCCAAATAAACCTATCTATATATGATCATCTAATATTTGACAAAGAAGCTAAGAACACTGGTGGAACATCTAACTAATAGAGGAGCAAAGATAAGAATTACATCCAACTTCTCCTCAAAAACCATGTAAATAAGAAGAGAATAAAGTGAAGTATTTAAAGTAATGAGAAAAAAAACAGAAACCTAAAATTATGTCCTGTGAGATTATCCTAAAAAGTGAGGGAGAAATAGAGACTTTCTCAAACAAACAAAAATTGAGGTAATTTTTTGCTACTACACCTGACTTGAAAGAAATGTTTTTTTAAAAAAAGTTCTTCAAGGGGCGCCTGGGTGGCTCAGTCATTAAGTGTCTGCCTTCGGCTCAGGTCATGATCCCAGGATCCTGGGATCAAGCCCCGCATTGAGGTCTCTGCTCCACGGAAAGCCTGCTTCTCCCTCTCCCACTCCCCCTGCTTGTGTTCCCTCTCTCGCTGTGTCTCTCTCTCTGACAAGTAAATAAATAAAATCTTTAAAAAAAAAAATTAAAATCTTTCCACCAGTCAGAATGGTTAAAATTAACAGGTCAGGAAACAACAAATGTTGGTGGGGATGCAGAAAAAGGGGAACCCTCTTACACTGTTGGTGGGAATGCAAGCTGGTACAGCCACTTGGAAAACAGTATGGAGGTTCCTCAAGATGTTAAAAATAGAGCTACCCTACAACCCAGCAATTGCACTACTAGGTATTTACCCAAAGGATACAAACATTGTGATCTGAAGGGGTATCTGTACCCCAATGCTTATGGGGAAGCAATGTCAACAATAGCCAAACTATGGAAAGAGCCCAGATGTCCATCGACAGATGAATGGATATGGTATGTATATATATATATATACATGTATATATGTATATATACAATGAAGTATTACTCAGCTATCAAAAAAGATAAAATCTTACCATTTACAATGACATTGATGCAACTGGAGGGTATTATGTTGAACGAAATAAGTCAGTCAGAGAAAGACAATTATCATATGGTTTCACTCATGTGGAATTTAAGAAACAAAACAGTGGCTCACAGGGGAAGGGAGGGAAAAATAAAATGTACAAAATCAGAGAGGGAGACAAACCATAGGAGACTCTTAACTCTAGGAAATGAATGGAGGGTTGCTGGAGGGGAGGGAGGTGTGGGATGGGGTAACAGGGTGATGGGCATTAAGGAGAGCACATGATGTAATGAGTACTGGGTGTTATATGCAACTGATGAATTACTGAACTCTACATCTGAAATTAATGATATGCTATATGTTTAATTGAATTTAAATAAAATAAGTTAAAAAATAAATAAATAGAATCTTTCCAAAATAGAAAGCCACAAGCCCTGATTTGTTCAATAGTAAATTCTACCAAACATTTAATAAATAAATTATACCTTATCTACAATCTCTTCCAGAAGATGGTAGCAAGAGGAGAGAGTACTTCCTAAGTTATTCTCTAATGTTAGCATTACCCTAATACGAAACCAGACAAAGACATTAAAAAAAAAATATATAACAAAAATCCTCAATAAAATATTACCAAATTAAATTTTTTTAAATATGTAAAAAGAATTACACAAGCAAGTGGGATTTAGGTCAGGTATGTAAAGGTGGTTCAATATTCAAAATCAATGTAATCCATCACATCAACATATTAAAGAAAGAAAAATTATATGATCATATCAACAAGGGCAGAAAAACCATTTGAAAAAATTCAATAGCCATTCAAACTCCTCTGCAACTAGGAATAGAGAGGAACTTGCTCAATCTGATAAAGAACATCTACAAAAAGCCTACAGCTAACATCATACCCAATAATGAGTAACATTTTTTCAGAAGCTTTCCAGAGAAGATCAGGAACAAGGTAAAGATGTTGCATCTCACCACTGCTTTTCAACAATATACTTGAAGTCCTAGTTAATGCAATAGGCTAAGAAAAGGAAACAAAGGTGGACAGACTGGAAGAGGACATTAAAGTTGTCTTTGTTCACATATGACATGATCATCTATGTAAAAATGCAAAAGCACTGACGAAAAAGTTCCTGAAACCAATAAGCGGTTATGATAAGGTTGAGGGACATAAGGTTGATATACAAAATCAATCCCTTTTGCATATAGCAACTAGCAAGTGGAATTTAAAATTAAAATCACATTATAATTTACATTAGCGTGCCCAAATTGAAATATTTGGGCATAAATCTAACAAAATATGTACAAGAACAATATGAGGAAAACTACAAAACTCTGCCAAAAGATATCAAAGAACAATTAAGTAAATGGGGATATATTCCAGAAGACTCAATGTCTTATCAAGATGTCAGTTCTTCCCAACTTGATTTATGGAGTCAACATAATGTCAATGAAAATCCCAGCAAGTTATTTTGCAGATTCTGACAAACTGATTCTAAGGATTATATGGAAAGACAAAAACTCAAAACTGTCAACACAATCTTGAAGAAGAAAAGCAAAGTTGGAGGACTGACATTATCTGCTTTCAAGAGTTACTATAAAACTACAGTAATCAAGAGAGTGTGGCAAAAGAATTGACAAACAGATCAATAGAAGAGAACAGGGGCGCCTGGGTGGCTCAGCTGGTTAAGTGTCCAACTCCTGATTTTGGCTCAGGTCAAGATCGAGCCCCTCATTGGGCTCTGCGATCAGCAGGGAGTCTGCTTGGGATTCTTTCTCCCACTCACCCTCTACCTCTCCCCCCATCTAATGAATAAATAAATATTTAAAAAAATAGAACAGAACAGGGAGTTCAGAAATAAACCTTTATAACTGAGGTTAACTGATCTTTGACAAAGAAGCAAAGGCAATACAATGGAACAAAGATAGTCTTTTCAACAAATGGTGCTAGCACAACTGAACATTCATGTGTAAAAATATAAATCTAGAATTAGACCTTACCCACTTCACAAAAATTAACTCAAAATGGATCATAGATCCAAATGTAAAATACAAAATTTATGAATGTCCTAGAAGACGACATAAGAGAAAACCTAGAAAACCTTGAATATGATGACTTAAATCTATGAAAGAAATAATGTACAAGCTGGACTTCATTAAAACTGAAAACATCTACTCTGAGAAAGAGAATATCTAGAAAATGAGAAAACAAACTATATATTAAAAGGAAATATTTGCAAAAGACACATCTGATAGGACAGCTAAGCAAAATATATAAAGAACTTTTAAAACTCAAAAATAAGAAAATGAAGATGATTTAAAAATAGGCAAACCACCAAAAGAGACACATGACCAAAGACACAGATGGCAAATAAGCATATGAAAAAGTGCTCAACATCATATGTCATTTGAGGATTACAATTTAAAACAAGATATCATTACAGACCTATCAGATTGGTCAAAATCCCAAACACTAAACATGAAATACTGGTGAGAATGCAGAGCAACCAGAATTCTCATTCATTGCTGGTGGGAATGCAAAATGGTACAGCCAATTTGGAAGACAATTTGGCAGTTTTTTATAAAACTAAAAATACTCTTACCATTCAATCCAGCAATCTCATCCTTTGCTATTTACCCAAATGTGTTGAAAAAATATATGCCCACATAAAAACCTGCCCAAAGATATTTATAGCAGCTTTATTCATAATTACCAAAACTTCGAGACAAACAAGATATCCTTCAGTAGCTAAATGTATAAATAAGCTGTCCTTCATTCAGACACTAAAGTATTATTTAGTGCAAAAGGAGATATATTATCAAGCCATGAAATGACATGGGGGACATTTAAAGGCATATAACCAAGTGAAAGAAGTCAATTTGAAAAAGCTACACACTGTAGTATTCCAACTATATGACATTCTGGAAAAGGCAAAACTATGGAGGCAGTAAAAAGGTTAGTGGTTACTAGGGCTAGAGTGGAAGGGAGGATGAAAAGGTGACACAGAGGAATTTTAGGACAGTGAAACAATTCTGAATGATGCTACAGTGGTAGATACATGTCATTATACATTTGTTTAAACCCAAAGAATGTAAAACACCAAAAGTGAATCCTAGTGTAAATTGTAGACTTCTGATGGTATTGATGAATCAATATAGATACCACTAGAACGATGGCACAGAACGATGGTGGTAGCAAATGTACAACTGTGTTGTGGGATGCTGATGGTAGGGAAGATTGTACATGTGTGGGGCAGGAGGTTTATGGGAACTCTCCATACTTTCTGTTCAGTTTTGCTATGAATATAAAATAACTCTATAAAAAATAAAGTCTAATTAAGAGAAAAAGATTGTCATGCCATATCAACAATAAAAATCCAGCTACATCCTGCTTATTAGAAATATACTGAAACCCAAAATGACTGATAATTAATGAACGGTGAAGAGCATTAGGCAAATTCTAACCAAGACAAGACTTAGTCTTATTAATATCAACAACAGACTTTAGGCAAAAGGAATTCCTAGAATAAAGACATCACTACAAAATGATACCAGAAATATAGAACAAATTTAAATTTATATGCACATAATAACATAGCCTCATAATATATAAAGCAAAAACCAACAACACCGCAAAGAAAAACTGGAGGTCCTATTATTATAGGAGATTTTAAAGCATTTCTTTCAATAATCAGCAGACCAAGCAGTGGAAAATCGGCATGGTGACATAAATTTTGAATATAACATGTTTGATTAATATATATGTAATACTATACTAATAGTGGAAAATATGCATTTTTTTCAAGCATACATGAAACATTTATAAAAACTTGCCAAATAGCGGGTAATTATTACCTTTCAAAAATTCAGTGTCATATAAACATCACTCTCTGGCCACAATGTAATAATTAGGAATCAATAATTAAGAGAGATTTAAAAATGTCGTGAAGTTTTTTTGTAATTTTAAATACAATTTTATGCTAATTAGACACACATAACCGTCACAGTCAACTTTAGGGCTGAGAAACTACAGGACATCCCTGGCATGGGCAGAGCATTTTTCTTTCACAGAAAAATACAGGGTTATGAAATAATTTTTACTGCAACACTTAAATATGTACTTCATTACAGTGGAAATCACTAATGGAGTATCTAATCTGTAATAAAGTTCATTATCCTTTAAACAGTGAATTCTAATAATATTTTCATATACAGAAATTTAGTGGAATCTATATACATTATCTTAGGTTTCTTTCTAAATATATACACAGTTTCTTTATAGCAAATTCAATGGAATGTCTGTTTTTTCTAATAATGTTTTATGTAAATATAATACTAGAAATCAGATTCCCATTCCAGACTGTGGGCTTCTTTAGGGTAGTGAATATATCTACTTTTTGCATATTACACAAGGATGTGCTGAGAATGACTGACAGAATAAATCCTACGTATTTAGAATACTATTTTCATTAAGTGTGTTGTGTGTATATCACAACACTCATTTTAGCTATTTTGTCCCATTGTTCTATTTCCATCATCTCCTTTTAAAATCATCAGTTTGTTCTATTGTCATGACTTGGCCCTTATAAAACCACACACACAAAAAAAGGCAGTGTATTTAATTCTATGGTTTTAAATTTCATCACTTCTCCTTACTAATGCAAACAGGTATTATAACTTAATTTAAAAAAATACACACCTGTAAATTTTTAAATGATTAACTTTCATAATAGTGTTTCCTAAGTTAACTTGCCCATCCAAATAACCCAAATGTGGAAGGCTAGAAAAAAAAAATTCTTGGTAAATATACCATAAAGGATAAAATTATTCAGTATCAGTAAAGTAAGGGCAAATAATTTTTTCCCTCAAAAATCCTACTTGATATCCTTAAAAATATATGCAGATAGACTATAAAGGGGCATGAGAGAATTTTGGGGAGGTCATGAGAATGTTTTATAATCTTGATTTAGGTGGTAACTATAAAACTTTTGAAGTCTGTCAAAATTCAAAGAATGGCTCAACTAAAATAGGTGGATTTTACTGTATGTGAATTATACTTCAGTAAAATTGAAGAAAAAATACATATACACTTTATGCTAATTTTGAACTCATACTATTTCTGTCTACTTACAATACCCTTACTTTTTCCTCCAGTAAAAGGCCACTCTTTCAAATGCTATTACAATGTTATACCATCTAAATTCTTCCCTGAAACCTCAGGAAGAATTGCTTACTCTCTTATCTGTAACCTCAGCATATTTTGTTTCTACCACTAGTTTATTATTTATTATACTGTATTAAAATTCATTTTTTATGCCTCACATAATAAGACTTTGTTTCTTGAAGGCAGAGAATGTTCTTACATTAAAAAAAACTTTCTAGTACAGTACCTAATACATTGAAAGCTCTTAATTTAAGTTTATGGTATCAATATAGACACTAGTGTTCAAGAGAAGTTCTAGCAGTTATTAAAATGACTGCCCAAAGGTAACTTAAAGAAAAAAAGAGTACTGGATTAATATCTGACTCTGATAACAACAGGCAACTGTGTTTTTCTGAACCATGATGAAAGAAAAAAAAAGTAGTGGTCACCTAAAAATTGTACACAAATATTATTGGGAAACTAATTAAATAACTCTCCTAAGTGCAACCTGACCAATGCTTTAACAAGGTTACAGTTTGAACCACACCAATCATCTGGTTTGCAAGATTTCCTGCTGGACATCAACACCAACCACTCGTTAGACCCAAAACCACCTTGGGAAATAGCTGTGGGTAAGATTTACACAGACCAGTAATGGACTAAATTACTGGTTCAGGTGAAGGTCAGAAGCATATATATGACAGAAATTGGAAAGTCAATAAAAAGAATTATATATCAGACACCAGCCCCCCTCCTCAAAATTTGAGAGTTTTAAGACTCTGAAGTTGTAAGAAGACTTAAGAAAGGCCTGCCAATTTTCCCACACAAACCTTATAATTATCAAGAAATAAAAATTGGTGAAAAACATCTTGGGAAAGATTATCATATCATTAACAACTTTTAGATAGAAAATGAAATAATCACATCAAACACCTTTGACATATTAAAGATTATATATCCATCTAGAGAAACAATGTAGAAAATATAAAGACAATGCCTCTTTCTCTTCCTTGTGCAAGATAAATATATTCCCAAGATAAGAAGGGGAATTTCTTCAAGCAAAACATCTTACTTCCTAGAGTCACATAAAGCACATATTTTAAAATACAACATACTCTATTTTTTTCCCCCTCTAAAATAAACTATACTGGGGCACCTGGGTGGCTTGCTCAATGGGTTAAGCATCTGCCTTTGACTCAAGTCATGATCCCCAGGTCCTGGGAGCAAGCTCAGCGGGGAGTCTGCTTCTCCCTCTGCTCCTCCCCCGCTCATGCTTGTGTTCTCCCCCTCCTCTCTCTCTGAAATAAATAAAATCTTAAATCAAATCAAATCAAATAAACTTTATTTCTATGAAGTACATGAGGGCACATAGTAAACACTGTGAATGATCATGAATGAGCACTTCATATAACAAAAATACAATATTAAGTAGTAACATCAGCAGAAGAATGCTTGACAAATAATAGTGTTCCAAAGGGTTAACCCCTTTTCTGTTTAGTTTACTAGTAGGGACAAATAGTTTTCAAATTCTGTCCAATAGAGTACTAGACATCCCCATACCAACCTCACCTAGGTCACTATACCTTTGTTGGTCTTATTTGTTAGCAAAGTCTTCAATAGAAGCTTTTACTCTAAGAAAAGTTTTGACAGCTAAAACAAATTTGCTAAAGTAAATAACAAAAACATATATTCATACTTTTGGTTTCAGCATGACATGTAAAGAGCTTAGAAATCATCACTCTAATTTTTAAAACAAGAAAAATGCTGAACAAACTAAAGTTCAATGCCTTAGATCCATCACAGAATGGTCACAAGGCAAACTGCTACCCTAAAATCTACGGTGACAGGGAAATCTATTGAGTCACAACCAAGATCTTCTTACCTACAGCAGAAACTGCTGGAGACATACACTGTTAGGAACACTTAAGTGCTAAATTTGCAAAACTGCTGGAAGCTGAGTGAAAATGAGTATGGGAGTGAGAACACTTAAGAGCTCATGTCTTAGGGGATTCCCCACACTTTTGTGGGGGTTTTCCCCAAGAAACCCATCAGGATCTCAGTGTAAAGAGCCAAGAAATTTTCCCTCATGGTTCTGGCAAGGGGAGTAGAAAAAATAGCCATTGTGAAATATGCCCTTAGCATTTTCCATAACAAAGGCCTTTCTTTAGGTGAAAAGACCTTATCAAAGTCTTATAAAATGTTCCACCTGAGGAAAGACATTACCAGGATTCCAGCCCCGTCTTGTCTTCTTGTCTCACATAAAGGAAGGCAGAAAAGCCAATAAACACTTATGAAGGTCACAGATCCTCTAAAATACCGAGATTTAATCATAAGATTACAGAATACTTTCCCTCCCCAAAAGCTCATCACCAAACCAACAGGGCTATAGTATATTGACAGTGGATAACAGCTGAAAGAGCTGTTAAGATGCAGACTCTACCTAAGAAGGAGTTCTTAGGGAAGCCAAAGACAACAGGGCAGACAAAAACAAGGAACTTTAAGGAATCTTAACCATTTGGCAATGTACAGAAACAGAAAACATTAAACATAGCTATTTACTCCTAGCCAAATTAACAAAACCTCCCACTAAAAGTCCATTTACCTCAATTCCTATTACATGATACAACATGTTAATCTTTTAACAAAAAATTATAAGGCATGATAAAAAGCTAAAAGATCTAAAGGAACAAAAACAGCACTGGAACCACTTTCAGATATGACAGAGACTCTGGAATTTATAGGCTGGAAATTTAAAATAAAAATTATTAATTTGTTGAGGAATCTAATTTTAAAAGTAGATAACATGCAAGGATAGGTGGATAATTGGCAGATGGGAACTCTAGGAAGAAACAAAAGGAACTGTTAGAAACAGAAAGACAGAAAGGAAGAATGCCTGATAGATTAATCAGTAGACTCAACCTAACCAAGGAAAGAATCATGACCATGAAGACAGGCTAATACAAATTTTCTAGACCAAAGTGTAAAGAGGGAAAAAAAAAAAAGGTAAAGTAAAACAAAAACACAGATTAGAATAGCCAAGAACTGTGAGGCAGTTTTAAAAGGTATAACCATATGTGTAATTGAAATACCAACAGGAGAGGGTTGCTGGAGTGGTGGGGGGTGGGAGGGATGGGGTGGCTGGGTGATAGACATTGGGGAGGGTATGTGCTATGGTGAGCGCTGTGAATTGTGCAAGACTGTTGAATCACAGATCTGTACTTCTGAAACAATGCAATATATGTTAAGAAAAAAAAAGAAGAAGAAGATAGCAGGAGGGGAAGAATGAAAGGGAGTAAGTCAGAGGCGGAGACAAACCATTAGAGACGATGGACTCTGAAAAACAAACTGAGGGTTCTCGAGGGGAGGGGGGTGGGGGGTTGGGTTAGCCTGGTGATGGGTATTAAAGAGGGCACGTTCTGCGTGGAGCACCGGGTGTTATGCACAAACAATGAATCATGGAACACTACCTCAAAAACTAATGATGTAATGTATGGTGATTAACATAACAATAAAAAATTAAAAAAAAGAAATACCAACAGGAGAAGACAGAATGAAGAAGTATTTGAAAGTATTTGAAGTAATAATCACCAATTTTCTAAAATTAATGACAAACACAAAACCAGAGATCCAGAGAACATAGAGAACATCAAGGATTATAAATACAAAAAAAAAAAAAAGAAGAAAGAAAAGAAAAGGAAAACTCCATCCTACCTGTATCATATTCAAATGACAAAAAAAGAAAAGAAAATAGAAAATCTTTAAAAAAAGGCAGAAGGAAAAAAAACACTTTATTTATAAGAGAAAAAGGATAAGAATTACAGTAGACTTGTCTTCTGAAACAATGCAAGCTAAAAAAAAAAGAGTGGAAGGAAATATTTAAAGTATTGAAAGAAAGAAAAAAAAAATCAAGAACCAGAGATTTGCTATACCACATATTAAGATATATCACATTATAATAAAACATAGTATAAAAATACTATGGTATTTATGTAAGAATAAAAGAACAGTTTAATCTATAAGAATAGAAAACTCAAGAGATAGACCCAGGTATACGCGGACTTAATATATGGTAATAAAGCCCCACAAAACAATGTGTAATGGGAACATTATTAATGGTTCTCAAACTTTTGAATGTATCAGAATCACCTGGAAGATTTGTTAGAGATTGATGGGCCTATGAACAGAATTTCTGATTCAGTAGTTTGAGTGCTAGAGAACTTGCATTTCTAACAAACTCCCAATTGATGCAGATATTGAAGCTGCTAACCCAAGGACTCTATTTTGAGAACTATGGCCATAGTGTCCTAGGGAACTCAGCTGATCTGCAGAGAGTGAGTCTCAGGTATGGGAGATGCTGATTAAGCAGCAACAGTCAAAACAGTGGATAACAGCTGAAAGTAACAGAGGTTTTAACCACTTACTGTGATAGTATAAGAGAATGTACTGATTCCTCTCTTCCCTCCCTCCCCTGACCACTCCCCTTCCTCAAGAAACTGCATACAGGGGCGCCTGGGTGGCTGAGTAGTTAAGCGTCTGCCTTTGGCTCAGGTCATGATCCCAGGGTCCTGGGATTGAGCTCTGCGTCGGGCTCCCTGCTCAGCGGGAAGCCTGCTTCTCCCTCTCCCACTCCCCCTGCTTGTGTTCCTGCTCTCGCTGTGTCTCTCTGTCAAATAAGTAAATAAAATCTTTTAAAAATATAAATAAAAGAAAAAAAAGAAACTGCATACAAGGTGAAGGCCACATGAATCAGAGCAGAGGAAGAGTAATCTCCCTGCTTCGGGAGTCCTATACAAAGTCTCCTGTATTTTTAGAACCTTGGGGATGGGGGATGAGGAGTGGAAAAGTACTGAATAACTGAGTCAGAGTGGGTAAAACTGGCTTTAAGGTTTCTCCTCCTCAGGAGGAAGCTTAGGCAGAAGCACTGGAAGAAGACAGGTGATCAAGACCTAAGATAAAGACACCTAGGAAAGAAGGTGCCTGGGCTAGAAATGCAAATATGTGAAGTCCACAGCTAGCCAAGGGGATCTGAATACTTGAACGCAACTCCCTCCAAAGACTAATAATGCATTGGCTGTGTACCAAGTCTAGTGTGGGGAGTGTAGATTTTTTTCCCATGAGACCTGACAGGTAAAGCCTTTGTAATTGCCTATGGTCAGGCCTGAGAAATCACACGTTTTTACCAGAAGTCGAACTCCTCAAGTATATGCTACTAGGTAAAGGAGCTCATTTTAGGGAGAAAAATGAAAATGGGTCATACAGCATAGTAGTGTGAACAGAAGAAGCTGCTCTGGAATAGCTGGAGGCTGCTGGCACTCTAGAGACTTCTATTTACTCCAGGTCCTCCTCCTCCTCTGAAGAGAGGGGACAGAACTACTGTTTTGGGCACAACTACAAATCCTTCACGTAATTCTGTTTGAGGTAGTCTATTTCTTCCATTCCAGTAATATCTAAAGTAAAATATAAATATTAAATGAGTTAATATGGTAAAATGTTGAGACCATGTACATATTCTGTAATGTAATTGTACATGCTTTTTTGGACAGCTACTTGTGGTAAGTCTGATAATTTATAATCTGAACTTCAATCCTCACTTCACTTACTTACTTACTTCCTCTGTCATTGAGACTGATAATCCTAAAGTGTTACAGGCTTTACAACAGCTAAGATACAATAAGGAGAGATGGAGAACTCATAAGCATCTATGAAAATACTTTTGAGATACCTAATGAATCACCATTTCTTGAAACAGACCTTGTAAGTACTTCAAATGGTGAGAATTTAAATGCAGCAATTATTTCAGAGTTTGTTTCAGATAACCTTTTGGCCACTGAAAGAATGCTTTAAGAGTCCAGGTAATAAAACTATACTTCATCTAACATCAAACTTGTGATTCATGAGCTTTAATCTCCAGGTACCAAAAATAATGAATAGTTTTCCAACCTGAATTATTAAATTCCTTATTTGATAGAGAACTGATTGAGTATAAAGATCATTTTTTAAAGATCTTCCCCATGCTTCCTTTTTTTCATTAAAATTATTATCATTTAAAACAATATATAAACATTTCTGAGGAAAGAAAAGAAATTTTGTGGGTAGAAATCAGTATTCAAGATAACTTTCTACAATAAGTATTTTACTATCATTTCTACTACTACTTTCAATACTTTTATCAGGAAGTTAATAAAAAGTATTTCACAAGAAATTAATTCTACCTAAAGCATTAATTTTATCCAGAGTAGATATTTAAAGGAAAACAATCTGTCTGAAGAAAAATATCCAAGATTTTGGATTACAGATATAAAATCTTGTTTAAAAAGAAAAGGTTGTCAATGTAAAGACAGAAATAGTTTTTAAAAAATTTCCCATTAAGCATTGGAGTAAACATCCCACCACTACATAAAATATTTTCTTACATTTCCTTAAATTTAGTAAAAGATGTTTACGTATCTAGACGAATGAAGACATTCTAGGTCAAAACAATGTCAATTACAGTCATGTCCATGTCTATCTGGATCCCTATTCAGCAAATGCATAGTAAATGCAAAATTCAATTTCTAGAATCACAAAATCTTGGGATCAGAAATGAATTTAAAAGACAATTTTATTCATCCAATGCTTGAAACCCCTCCACATTATACACACACACACACACACACACACACACACACACAATGTATGTATGTAAATAGATAAGATATACTATCCATCAAATTATTGTCCATGTTATGACTAGGTTACTCTAGAGAAAAAAATCTGCTATCTTGAGGAATACTGCTCATTCACCATCCCTTTTATTAAGATGAACCATATGAAATAGCCATTTTTATAGGTAGAAATGGTCTAATACACCGGATTTCATATCAATGTCACACAATTAGGTGAACTCTAATACAACTTTATATTTTCATATTGGGCTAAAATGTTTCTCTCTAGTTTCAATATGTTGACCCTAGTTGTATAATGTTCCAAAATAAATCTGATCTTTGTGCATATAACAATTTTCCAAAAAGGCAATTTATTTCAAATACTTTCAACTGTATTTCATATTATACATCTTCATGTCTGTCAACTCTTTATCCATTATCCTTTAAGTATGTTCCAATATTCAAATAAAAGACTATTCTTTTATAAGTATGACAAGCAGTATTAAAGGGAGTAATATGAACTCAAATTAGACTGGGACTCTCCTCTTCCCAGATTTTTAGAAAACTAACTTCAATTACATCAGACTAAAATTACATTATTTTTAAAACTTACTGTTAAATAACACTCCTAAATGTTAAATACATGTGGTATAGCTAAGTTTGGTTACTAATCTTGTACAAATGCTAAAGTTAAAATTTAAGTTTAAGCCACTAATATTTATTATTTTGAATTTCACTTTGGATAAAATACTACAACTTCAGCCTTTGAAAATATTTTAAATACAATTTCATGTCATATCAAATGTGAAAATATGCTTTCAATAGTTTCATCCAAATCACTGACAATACTGAGCGGAATAAAGATGAAGATAGTACCCTGTGACATTCTACTGTAGATCTTTATTTTAAATGGATATAAATCCAGATATTTATATATTTGGTATGCTCATTTAATCAATTTATCTAAAGTCTTTGCCCCCCATATATTTCATACTTTTGTTTATAAATTGATTTTGTGAGAGACTTAATTTATTAAAGCTTAGATAAACTTTCCTGCCCCACTTTCCTTACTAGCCTAGTAAATCTGTCCCCCAAAAGGATAAGTTTAACATGACAATATGTTCTTAGCAAATCAATCCCATTTCCGGACGTTACCATTCTTTCTTTAACAATCCATTCTGGAATCATTACAAGAACAATCATCGTAATTACCAGTTTGTGAAGTATTCTTTTCTTTTTTTATTTTTTTATTGCTATGTTAATCACCATACATTACATCATTAGTTTTTGATGTACTGTTCCATGATTCATTGTTTGTGCATAACACCCAGTGCTCCTCGCAGAATGTGACCTCTTTAATACCCATCACCAGACTAACCCATCCCCCATCCTCCTCCCCTCTAGAACCCTCAGTTTATTTTTCAGAGTCCATCGTCTCTCATGGTTTGTCTCCCCCTCCGACTTACTCCCCTTCATTCTTCCCCCCTTCTATCTTCTTCTTTTTCTTTTTTCTTAACATATGTTCCATTATTTGTTTCAGAAGTACAGATCTATGATTCAACAGTCTTGCACAATTCACAGTGCTCACCATAGCACATGCCCTACCCAATATCTATCACCCAGCCACCGCATCCCTCCCACCGCCCACCATTCCAGTAACACTCAGTTTGTTTCCTGAGATTAAGAATTCCTCGTATCAGTGAGATCGTATGATACATATCTTTCTCTGATTGACTTATTTCACTCAGCAAAACACCCTCCAGTTCCATCCACGTCTCGGCAAATGGCAAGAGCTCATTCCTTTTGATGGGTGCATAATATTCCATTGTGTAATATATACCACATCTTCTTTATCCATTCATCTGCCGATGGACATCTTGGCTCTTTCCACAGTTCGGCTATTGTGGACATTACTGCTATAAACACTGGGATGCACATACCCCTTTGGATCCCTACATTGGTAATTTGTGGTAAATACCCAGTAGTGCAATTGCTGGATGGTACGGTAGCTCTATTTTCAGCTGTTTGAGTAACCTCCATACTGTTTTCCAGAGTGGTTGCACCAGCTTGTGTTCCCACCAACAGTGTAGGAGGGTTCCCCTTTCTCCACGTCCACGCCAACATCTGTCGTTTCCTGACTTGTTAATTTTAGCCATTCTGACGGGTGTGAGGTGGTATCTCATTTAGTTTTGATTTGGATTTCCCTGATGCCAAGTGATGTTGAGTACTTTTTCATGTGTCTGTTGGCCATCTGAATGTCTTCTTTGGAAAAATGTCTGTTCATGTCTTCTGCCCATTTCTTGATTGGATTATTTGTTCTTTGGGTGTTGAGTTTGATAAGTTCTTTATAGATTTTGGATACTAGCCCTTTATCTGATACGTCATTTCCAAATATTTTCTCCCATTCTGTCGGTTGTCTTTTGGTTTTGTGGACTGTTTCTTTTGCTGTGCAAAAGCTTTTTATCTTGATGAAATCCCAATAGTTCATTTTTGCCCTGGCTTCCCTTGCCTTTGGCGATCTTTCTAGGAAGAAGTTGCTGCGGCTGAGGTCGAAGAGGTTGCTGCCTGTGTTCTCCTTTAGGATTTTGATGGACTCCTGTCTCACGTTTAGGTCTTTCAACCATTTGGAGTCTATTTTTGTGTATGGTGTAAGGAAATGGTCCAGTTTCATTCTTCTGCATGTGGCTGTCCAATTTTTCCAACACCATTTGTTGAAGAGACTGTCTTTTCTCCATTGGACATTCTTTCCTGCTTTGTCGAAGATGAGCTGACCATAGAGTTGAGGGTCCATTTCTGGGCTCTCTATTCTGTTCCATTGATCGATGTGTCTGTTTTTGTGCCAGTACCATACAGTCTTGATGATGACAGCTTTGTAATAGAGCTGGAAGTCCGGAATTGTGATGCCGCTAGCTTTGCTTTTCTTTTTCAACATTCCTCAGGCTATTCGGGGTCTCTTCTGATTCCATAAAAATTTTAGGATTATTTGTTCCATTTCTTTGAAAAAAGTGGATGGTGTTTTGATGGGGATTGCATTGAATGTGTAGATTGCTCTAGGTAGCATTGACATCTTCACAATGTTTGTTCTTCCAATCCATGAGCATGGAAAGTTTTTCCATTTCTTTGTGTCTTCCTCAATTTCTTTCATGAGTATTTTATAGTTTTCTGAGTACAGATCCTTTGCCTCTTTGGTTAAATTTATTCCTAGGTATCTTATGGTTTTGGGTGCAATTGTAAATGGGATCGACTCCTTGATTTGTCTCTCTTCTGTCTTGTTGTTGGTATATAGGAATGTCACTGATTTCTGTGCATTGATTTTATATCCTGCTACTTTACTGAATTCCTGTATGAGTTCTAACAGTTTTGGGGCGGAGTCTTTTGGGTTTTCCGCATACAGTATCATATCATCTGCAAAGAGTGAGAGTTTGACTTCCTCTTTGCTGATTTGGATGCCTTTGATTCCTTTTTGTTGTCTGATTGCTGTGGCTAGGACTTCTAATACTATGTTGAATAGCAGTGGTGATAGTGGACATCCCTGCCGCGTTCCTGACCTTAGGGGAAAAGTCTGATCTCCTTAGGGAAAGTCTGATTTCCTTAGGGAAAACTAGGTGTAGGGTTAGGTTGTGTATTTGAGACCTTTCTTGTTTCTTGAGAAAGGCTTGTAGTGCTATATACTTTCCTCTCAGGACTGCCTTTGCTGTATCCCAAAGATTTTGAACAGTTGTGTTTCCATTTTCATTGGTTTCCATGAATTTTTTTAATTCTTCTTTAATTTCCTGGTTGACCCATTCATTCTTTAGTAGGATGCTCTTTAGCCTCCATGTATTTGAGTTCTTTCTGACTTTCCTCTTGTGATTGAGTTCTAGTTTCAAAGCATTGTGGTCTGAAAATATGCAGGGAATGTCCCAATCTTTTGGTACCAGTTGAGACCTGATTTGTGACCTAGGATGTGATCAATTCTGGAGAATGTTCCATGGGCCCTAGAGAAGAATGTGTATTCTGTTGCTTTGGGATGGAATGTTCTGAATATATCTGTGAAGTCCATTTGGTCCGGTGTGTCATTTAAAGTCTTTATTTCCTTGTTGATCTTTGCTTAGATGACCTGTCCATTTCAGTCAGGGGGGTGTTAAAGTCCCCCACTATTATTGTATTGTTGTCAATGTGTTTCTTCGCTTTTGTTATTAATTGCCTTATATAATTGGCTGCTCCCATGTTAGGAACATAGATACTTACAATTGTTAGATCTTCTTGTTGGATAGACCCTTTACGTAGGATATAGTGTCCTTCTTCATCTCTTATTACAGTCTTTGTTTTAAAATCTAATTTGTCTGATATAAGGATTGCCACCCCAGCTTTCTTTTGGTGTCCATTAGCATGGTAAATGGTTTTCCAGCCCCCTCACTTTCAATCTGGGGGTGTCTTTGGGTCTAAAATGAGTCTCTTGCAGACAGCATATTGATGGGTCTTGTTTTTTAATCCAATCTGATAGCCTGTGTCTTTTGATTAGGGCATTTAGCCCATTTACATTCAGGGTAACTATTGAAAGGTATGAATTTAGTGCCATTGTTTTGCCTGTAAGGTGACTGTTACTGTATATTGTCTGTGTTCCTTTCTGATCTATGCTGCTTTTAGGCTCTCTCTTTGCTTAGAGGACCCCTTTCAATATTTCTTGGAGGGCTGGTTTCGTGTTTGCACATTCCTTTAGTTTTTGTTTGTCCTGGAAGCTTTTTATCTCTCTTTCAATTTTCAATGAGAGCCTAGCTGAATATAGTATTCTTGGCTGCATATTTTTCTCATTTAGTGCTCTGAAGATATCATGCCAGTCCTTTCTGGCCTGCCAGGTCTCTGTGGATAGGTCTGTTGCCAATATAATATTTCCACCATTGTAGGTTACATATCTCTTCTCCCGAGCTGCTTTCAGGACTTTCTCTTTGTCTCTGAGACTCGTAAGTTTTACTATTAGATGGGGTGTTGACCTATTTTTATTGATTTTGAGAGGGGTTCTCTGTGCCTCCTGGATTTTGATGCCTGTTTCCTTCCTCACATTAGGGAAGTTCTCTGCTATTATTTGCTCCAATAGACCTTCTGCCCCTCTCTCTCTTTCTTCTTCTTCTGGGATCCCAATTATTCTAATGTTGTTTCGTCTTATCGTATTGCTTATCTCGAATTCTGCCCTCATGATCCTGTAGTTGTTTCTGTTTTTCTCAGCCTGTTTATTTTCCATCATTTGGTCTTCTATATCGCTGATTCTGTCTTCTGCTTCATTTATCCTAGCAGTTAGTGCCCCCATTTTTGACTGCACCTCATTAATAGCCTTTTTGATTTCGACTTGGTTAGATTTTAGTTCTTTTATTTCTCCAGAAAGGGTTTCTCTAATAACTTCCATGCTTTTTTCAAGCCCAGCTAGTATCTTTAAAGTCATGATTCTGAACTCTAGGTCCGAAATCGTACTAATGTCCGTATTGAGTAGGTCTCTGGCTGACAGTAGTACCTCTTGTTCTTTTTGCTGTGGTGCCTTTTTTTGTCTTGTCATTTTGTCCAGAGGAGAATAGATGAATAAGAGAACAAAATGCTAACAGGTTAACAACATCCCCAGCAAATATACTCTATACAAATCAGAAAAGACCTGAAACCAGGGGAAAAGAAAGGGAGAAAAAGAAAAAAGAAAGAGAAAAAAAAAAAACACACAAAAAGAAAAAAATAAAAACAAAAACAGAACAATACAAAAAAACAGAATATGATCAAATATGATCATGCTAGTGCATAGATCAGTGCCACACACTAGATTTTGGGCGTATTTTGGTCTGTTAGAAAAAAGTGCCTCCTAAAATTTTAAAGGAAGAAAGACATATATGTACAAAATAAGGGTTTATATAATGGAGGGATGGAAGATGATTGTAAAGATAAAAATTATAAAAGATTTTATAAAAGGAACTGATAAGATAAGAAGTTCTTTGAAAAAAGAAAGAATATTTAAAAAAAAAAGGGGGGGGAGAGAATGTGATCAGGCAGGAGACTAGAACCAAGCCATACACTAGTGATTTAGGGTATATTTTGATCTGTTAGAAGAAACTGTATCTTAAAACTTTAAAGAAAGAACAACTTATATATATATATATGCCAAAAATAAGGGTAACTACTATGAAGGGATAAAATATGACTCTAAAAATGAAAAATAAAAAATGTTTTTTTTAAAAAAGGGATTGATAAGATGTTGGTTGAAAAAGGGGAAAAGAAAAATAAAAAAAACAGTTAAAAAATTAACTTTGAAAAACTAATGAATCATAGTAAAAAAAGCCATGAATTCTATGTGCAGTATTCCCCTAGCGCTGGAGTTCTCCCATTCTCCTTGATCCATAAACTTGGTCTTGGCTTGCTGACTGTTCGTGCTGATCTTCTGGGGGAGGGGCCTGTTGCCGTGGTTCCCAAATGTCTTTGCCGGAGGCGGAATTGCCCCGCCCTTGTTGGTCTGGGCTAAGCAAGCTGCTGGGGTTTGCTCTCAGGAGCTTTTGTTCCCTGCAAGCTCTCGGTACAGCTTTGGAGGACCAGGGTGAAAACGGTGGCCTCCTAATCTCCGCCCGGAGGAGCTGAGAACTCGGAGCCCCGCTCCTCAGTGTGCCCCCAGAGAAAAGCAGTCACTCCCATCTCCCTGGTCTCTGGCCGCACTCCGTGCTCACCCGGCCTGTGACCGAGCGTTTCTATCTCTGGCACAAACCCCGTGTGGAGTCACCCAACCCAGCAGATCCCTGAGGTGCGCTCCCGTGCCACTCCTCCCTGGGGAGGAAGGGGAGTCTCCCCGGCTCTGCCGCTTGTTGGGTCCCTGCTGGAGGAGCAGTGGCCCGACTGGGCCGTGGATCTCAGTTTATGGCAACCCCGAGCTGAGAGCTCGCACCTCGGCTCTGTCTCTGCAGCCGGCTTCCCCGCTCCGATACCTGGGAGCTCTGCTGCACTCAGGCACCCCCGGTCTTTCTGTGACCCCGAGGGTCCTGAGACCACACTGTCCCGCAAGGGTTCCACCCCCTGCTTAGCCACTGGAGCGACGTCCCTCAGCGGAAACGACTTCTAAAAGGTCCGATTTTGTGCTCCGCGGCTCTATCACTTGCCAGAAGCGGCTGACGGAGGCCCCCTCCCCCGCCGTCTATCCTCCCGAATATCACCTCGGATTCACTTCTCTGCATGTCCTACTTTCCAGTAAGTGGTCGCTTTTCTGTTCAGAGAGTTGTTGCTACTCTCTTCTTCGATCTCCTGTTGAGTTCGTAGGTGTTCAGAATGGTTTGATCCCTATTCAGCTGAATTCCTGAGACCAGACGAAATCCAGGTCTCCTACTCCTCCGCCATCTTGCTCCCAGTTTGTGAAATATTCTTTTTCAAATTTAAGAGTACTTATCCATTTGTAGTCTACAGTATTCAGATTATTCTTTTAAAATGCCTCAGAAGAGAACAGAAAATGTTTCACTGTTTCTATTTGCCAATTCCTTGATCACATTTCACCTAAACAGGCAATTATATACATATTACCAGGAGGCTGGTACACAATTGCAATCTTTTCACTACTCTAAGGCTTCTGTTCTCCTTTAACTGTGTCCTCTGTCAAAAAGAGTCATCTTTGTAATAAGAGAGATTAGTGAGGGTAAAAAGAAAAACAAAAACAACAACAACAAAACAACACAGGAATTAAGAGGAAAAAAAAATTCAACAGAAGTTAGTAAGTTCTAATTTCTCCTTATCATCATTACAAATATTTCCCCAAGCAATGAGTAGGACAATGAGTAGGACTATTCCACGGCTTTCTTAATGTGAACATTACTTACATTATTTTAAATGAGCATGATCATGTGTTTTTTCTCTCAAAGAATGCATTCAAGAAAAATAGAAGGTAAACTTCTTATTTTCTGTGTAGTAATTTCAATTTAAAGTTTCCCTTCTTTATTCATTTTCTTAAATTTACTATATGTGGAGAATAAAGAAAAGTGAAGTATGTGGTAAGAGAAAAACGATTTTATGGCTAGCCACAATCTGCTAACATATCACTATATACATTAGGGACAATAATTAGCAGGTAATAAAAATGTGTTTTTCCTGGCAGATAAATGGCCTCAAGGCATACTTTTTTCCTATTTTATGAGAATGAGACTCAAGTGGTCTTGATGGTGTACAAAAATGGATTCTAATAATAATACACTAACTCTTACAAAAGTAATAAAATTACTGTTGTTATTGTTTCATAACCATTGTGCATAAAATTAAGTAAAAAGAAAAAAGCTTGCAATATCTGTCACTAATTCTTCTAAAATCTATATTTTGATACCTACTTTTTATATAATACCCATACAAACTACAGTATAAAAAATAATTACCAAGAAAATGATAAATTATAACTGGATGAACTTTTGAATTTATGAGAAAACTACACTTTGACTACTTTGATATACTTACAGTATTTTTTGGAAATACGCCGTAAAGATGACAACCAGAATTCCTCAGTATCTACATCAATCAATCAATCAATCACAATTGATCATATGATTTACAGAAAAGTATTTGAAATATCCAAACAACACTTTTCTAAAGTGATAGAACTTAGTAAGAGTGATAGATGCAAACACAGATTTTCAGCACTTTCAGGGACTATATAGCTAGACAAAATTCCAACAGACAAGTAGCACAGAGCATATATAGAAAAGCACAATAAAGCACTTCAGCATCCTTAAAAAGTTATGGCAATCTCAAAGATAAGTAAATAAATAAAAATTTACAAACTGCATTCTCTACAGAAACAGAACCAGTAGGATATATGGAGAGAGGTAAGGGAAAGCAAAAGAGAAAGTGGGAGGAGAGACGAGAAGGGGGAGTGAGGAAGTGGGAGGCTGATGTTCATTGACTTTAACGAATTGGCTTACACTGTAGGGGCTATCAAGTAGGAAATCCCTAGGGCAGCAACCAGTCAGGTTGGAAACTCAGGCAGGATTTCTGTGTTCCATTATTAAAGAAGAATTTTTCTTTTTGGGAAACTGTAGTATTTACTCTTAAGGCCTTCAATTGATTGGATGAGCCCACCCACATTACGTGGGTTTAAGTGGGTGTGCGTGTATACTGTTAAGGAAAAAACTATTCCGACACTTGTTAAAATAGAAAGACTTTGTTCAAGACCATTGTGGTAAATGCCAAGACTATTGCAATAGGGTAAAAAGATCTGCTCAACTTCAATACAAGAATAAGCAGGGATTTATAGCCAGGGATGCAGGTTGAGGGGACCGGTTGATTTGAAAATTAATATGAGACATCAAGGGTAGGGGGAGATTCTTGCTAAGGGCTAGTCAAGGTGTTTAGATATAAGGATTGGGGATAAGGAATTTGATCAGATATCAAGACTTGGGAGGATTCTCTCTAATCTGAATTAGCAGGATTCTTGTAAATACTGGCTTATGCAAGCATGTCAAGGATGAGCCCAACATTGAGACCTAGGAGAGAAGGGAGTTTAGAGGAGCCTGACTATAGTTTAGCTGAGAGATGTCTTATCCATACTCATCAGTACCCAGAAACACCAAACTATACCAATGATTATATACATATTTATTATATATGTGATATTATGTATATAAATGATTATAGACCTACAAAATTGCCTCTTTCTCCTGTTGGCTTTTTTTTTCCCCAAGCATAAATTGCCCCACAAGGGGAATTATATCGATGGCACTAGTTTATTTCCATCTTAAAAGACCAAATGCAACCAAATGAAGTGAACATAACCTCCAGATTTTATTATCTTCATAATATAACAAAATATGAAGCTAAGAACTGGATCACTTGGCCCTTTCTCTTATCTCTTCCCAGTTCAAAATGTTTGCATCACTTAACAGCCAGCATTCTCTTACATCTGCAGTTGGGTTCAACACATCTTTGTAGTTTTAGCCTTTTTCCAGAAAACTGGCTTAGTCTGCCCACCACAGCCACTCTGCTTCCTGTCATAACAGTGCTCTCCCTGGGCATAAAGAGAATCTTTGCTTTTCTTGTACTGTGTCACTTTGTGGGGTTGGTGCTTGCCACACTCCTTGCAGAAAGTCCAGGGGGTTTTAGGAAACATTCACCATGTTTGCGAGAGTGCTATCAGCAAGGAAAGCCTCCTGTTGGTTTTGATCTCTATTTAGTTATGTTGCTTTGGTGGCCTTTGTCTCACTTTGTTCTATGCTTGCATCTATATCTATTATGCGTCACTACCCCTCTTTCCATATTCACTAACATTTGCTCTGTGATCATCCTCTTGAATGATATATTCTGATTACACATAAGAAGCTTCTGTGTAGGAAACAACTGGTAAAAGAAAAAGACAGTTCCCCAAATAGCTCCTACCTAAACATACCAAACTAGTGCAGCAATAATAGTAATAGCAATAGGGGCATAATCCCTATCTGTCAGAAATAATGCTTTGGAGACAAAAAGTTAATCAGAAGTTTATTAGATATAAAGACCAGTACCCTTCTGAGATTTTTGGAAGATTCCAGCATGAAATGGATGGTGAATGCTGTTGAGGTGCTAACTCCTCATCCAAATACATAAAGTTCTAAGGGCCATCCTGCTTCATGATAAATTATCTCACCAACAAATTTAAAAAAAAGCAAAACAAAACATTGATCACTGAATTTTCAAAAAGTGTCCTGATAATTATATTCAGCTTTTGTAGTGAATAGTACCAGAAAAAAAAATAGGGTTATTTTGTAAAATATGATGAAACTCTTCAGAAAGTAATGTCAACACTGCTCTTTTCTACTTTATTCTGGTTTTTCTGAATCAGGTCTTCCATATTAATCATCAACCATTATATATTAACATAGACCTCAGCAAGAATTTCCTCAGGTAGAGAGACAAACTTCAAAACAAATTTTTTCTATACTAAAAAAATAAACTTAAAAACACATACAATGGGGCGCCTCGGTGGGGCAATTGGTTAAGCATCTGACTCTTGATTTTGCTCAGGTCATGATCTCAGGGTTTTGAGATCAAGCCCCAAGTCGGGTTCCCCACTCACCATGGAGTTTGCTTGAGATTCTCTCTCCCTCTCTCTCCCCCATCCCTCCTACTCATGTTCTTTCTCTCTAAAATAAATAAATCTTTAAAAAAATACAGCTTTCTTAAGGTAATATTTTCATTTTTAAAAGGTAACTTAAAATCACAATTTTGGGGTGCCTGGGTGGCTCAGATGGTTAAGCGTCTGCCTTCAGCTCAGGTCATGATCTGATCAGGGTCCTGGGATCAAGCCCCGCATTGGGCTCCCTGCTCAGTGGGGAAGCCTGCTTCTCCCTCTCCCTTTGCCTCTCCCCCTGCTAGTGCTCTTCTACTCTCTCTGTCAAATAAATAAAATCTCAAAAAAAATAAGATAAAAAATAAAATCACAATATTATATATAAAATCACCTTTCACATATTGTATATTATGATTTCATAAATATATCCTTATTAACAATAAAATTTGTTGGGGCGCCTGGGTGTCTCAGTCGTTAAGCATCTGCCTTCAGCTCACGTCATGATCCCAGGGTCCTGGGATCAAGCCCCACATCGGACTCCCCGGTCAGTGGGAAGCCTGCTTCTCCCTCTCCCACTCCCCCTGCTTGTATTCCCTCTCTCTCTGTCAAATAAATAAATAAAATCTTAAATAAATAAATAAATAAATAAAATGAACTTTATAAACAAATAATTAACATTATAAACTGACTCCTAAGTTGGAGATCAAGAGATGAGATTTAATTGGGGGAAAAAAGATTAAAGTAGATAGACTTTGAAGTAGACTATAAAAAATAATTTGATTATCTTAGCCTATAATATTACCAAAATGCTAGTTAATTATATCTGAAACCCTTGGTTTATCTCCATTTAATTGTTTTCCAAATTCTTTGACCAGGAAGAAAATTACCTACCCCCTCCACCAAAAAGATTTGTTTTCAGTTCAAAAGCATTAATGCCTTAAACAAGGGAAAACAGTTTTCTCATTGTCTCTACAGAATTCACACATGCAAAATCTCACTGATATGTGATTAAACAATATGATCCTGGCTTTATTTCCACTTTCTTGCCCTTAGTTATTTCCTCCTTGTATTTTTCTGTTTTTTTCTATTTTTAACATGTGAAGGGGTTCAGAACAAGCCTCCCCTGCCAAAATGTGCTACTTTAGCACATGGATCACTTTGAGCTGAAGTCATTCAAGGCTGAAAAGATTCAGGAAGAGCTTTTACCTCCCCCTTAACTGCTTAGAAGAATTTGATAGAGGTCCTGTTCCAGGAAGAACATCAGAGATAACTATAAAAAATATGGGCTCGGTGTGGTAATAAACTGAGGAGGGGGGAGCTTGGCAGGGCCTGGAGAGCAAACTTCTCTCTGTGTCCCACTGTATCTGTAAAGCATGACAAACATTTGTTTTCCTTGTTCATCTTCCTGCGAATTATGTTCCTGCCCTTTGAAATCTCAGACTCCTACCTTCTTCTTCTTGGCTCAGGATGGCATATAAGCCTCACTGCCTGTCGGTTTCATATTCTTATGGGGCTCCTGTATACATATAATTAAATTTGTTTTTCTCCTGTAATCTGTTTTATGTCAATTTAATTAATAGACCAGCCAAAAGAATCCTGAAGGGTAGAGCAAAACTTTTTCCTCCCCTACAGGTGCCAAGACCACAGTATTTTTCTGCTCTGCCCAAGCAGAATGAGAGTGGGTGTCTTGTAACAATCTATCATTACCAATTTTCATCTAGATGAATGCAGGGAATATTTCAAAACATTCCTGTGATCTGGAGATGTAATACACTAACACTCAAATAAAAAGCTTAGTGTGAGCAAATGCTGGTGCCATACAAAAAAAGAATCATGTGATATGCAGGAGACCAAGCATAAATCTTCAATTCCTTAATCTTAATTAAGCCCAAATATAAATATCTTTCATTTTAAATATATTCCAGTTCAAAGTTAATCTTAAAATTTAAACCAATTCTTTAAATGTTGGGTACTTTTTAAAATATATATTTTTGGATATTTTCATACATTCATATTTAAATCTTACCCACTTTTAACTAAAATGAACTCTTCTACCTTGTCCTAAACACAAAGGACAGTTTTACTTGGGATTCAAACTGTCTGACTTCTTGCCGGTATTTATTATGATAGTATTTTTATTTTTAAACTTTGCAGCAGATTTCTAGATACATATACTTCTATGATAAGGTTTGGGTTCTAAAAAAATATTTGAGTAGCAGTATAGAAGTTTTTCAAAGATAATGATGTCAAATGCATCTTGATGTAATAAGGTAATGCTAGCTGCTATCAACAAATAATTCCAAAATTTTCGCTGACTTAAAACAACATAAGTTTTCTTTTTTAATCATGGAAATGTCTCAAATGATAGATTCCCTCCAAGTGATAATTTACAAACCCAATCTCCTTATACCTGTGGTTCTGCCAACTGACAAAAATCTTAGTATTTTCTCTTATAGGCAAAAGAGAAAAGAGATAGCAAAACCCATCTACTTCTTAACCATCTTGGCCAGGAAGTGACACACATTGCCTGTACTCCCAAATCACTGCTGGAAAACTAAGCTACTTGAACTTTGTTTACTGTCCAGAAAAATCATAACATAAATTAAACTACTGAATCTGAAAGGGATTATTTCATATTAATGGTTTTACCCAACAGGTATTTCATGGAAGGATATAGGCAAAAAGAGGCTTTTCTGAACTATACCAACCCCACAAAGGAAAAGGAAAAGACCCCTGCAGGGAGCAGCAGCTAGTTAGTGGCAGCCATATGCTAAAATAAGAGCAACAAGCTTTGGCAGGTAGTTAGCTATCACTGCCATCCCTGTGCAGGAGTATACAAATAAATTCAAAAATAAGTTATAAGCTCATCAGAGTAAAATTCTAGAACACCAAGGATAAAATGAGCTTTAAAAACAAAGCAAAAAGATAGATGATCTACAAAATATCAATAATTGAACTAACATTAGACATCTCATAAGAAACATATTAAAGACAATGAAATAATTTCTTCAGGGAAAACAACTGCTACAGAATTTTACATAGTGCTGAAATATTCAAATTATGGTGTAACAAAAATTTTCAGAAAAACAAATATTAGTAGTTTATACTTCACAATTAATAAAGACTAAAAGAAATAAATTGAACACATGAAGAAGAGGAAAGCAGTAAAAGTTAAACAAAAAAATCTGTAAATATGTGAGTACATCACAATAAAAATATAAATAAAAACAATATATTGGGGAATTTAAAAACTAAAACTAAACACTGAACAAGTATAGGCACATGAAGGCAAGAGTAAAAACATGGTAAATTCTGTAAGATGTCTGTCCTTTAGAGAAGGAAGAGGAAGGGAAGTATGACAGAGAAACTGAGACTTTATTTGTAACTTTCTCTCCCAAATTTAAAAGATCTGAAGCAAATATGTCATAATGAAACTGATGGGGTTCAGAACACACTATCCCAAATTCTGGCACCTTGACATACTAAGTATTTTAAGCTAAAGGAATTTGAGAAATGGCAGGTGCAGAAAGAATTTTCTGACCTCCTCCTTTCCCCCTGAAGCAAGTGGTGACTTTCTTATGAGACGTATCCACCTTATAGCCTGAAAAAAGGGAGCTTCCTTATTTCTGAAGATAGATGGATGACAAAAAGAATCCAAATGAATAGGTCTTGCTAAACTGCACCCAGTTTACCACGCTTAGCTCCCACCCTTTTGTCCTATCATATTTTTCTATGACTTTTTACTCTTCATCAAACCTAGTATAAAAATGCTCAGGTTTGGGACACCTGGGTGGCTCAGTCAGTTAAATGTCTTGTCTTTGGCTCAGGTCATGATCCCAGGATCCTGGGATCGAGTCCCACATGGAGCTCCTTGCTCAGTGGGGAGTCTACTTCTCCCTCTGTCAGAGTACAAGCCGGGGGAGCAGCAGGCAAATAAATAAAATCTTTTAAAAAATATAAAAAAATAAAAATACTCAGGTTTAACCTTGGGGTCTTTATTTCTTTATGAAGGTTTGCATGTCATGTAAAATTATATTAAATAAATTTGTACGGTTATCTCCTGTCAATTGGTCTTTTCTCACTTCAATTTACTAGGCCCCAGTGAGAGAACCTAGGAGAATATTAGAAAAAACTATTTTTCTTCTGCTATGAAACCAGGTGTTAAATTTTAATGCTTATCTATTATATAAATTTTTTGTTTGTTCTATTTAATTACCAAAAATTTCAGTAAAATGTGATATAGGAAGTCCCAAAATTGGTGGAGAAGAAAATTTCCAAAATTTATATGGAAATTATGTTTTCAAAAAAATCAATTACCAAATGATAACAGAAACTGTAACTAGATTAAAAATGAAACATTCTTTCAAATAGAAAACCTTAAAAATAACAATGGATGAGTGAACTATTTCTTGTATTTCAGGATAATGGACATCTTTTGCATAACTGTAATCACAAATAACAGAGGAACTAAATCAAAAGATTTTTCCATATAACTATAACTACTGGTTATTGAATAATTACTATATACTGGAACTTTGCTTCACTTATCTTTACATAGCACCTATTTGATACTACCATTAACTCTAGAGATTTTTAAAAATAAGCACAAACAAATTATACAGTTGCCCTAATCCAAACTACTAATGAAGAATAAATGACATCATTTGAAGTGACTTCTTAGTCCACAAAGATATCAAAAATACATGTCCTTTCTTCCAACCTACCCGTTTAACTGATTGGAAGTTAAAGACACCTAAAAAGTAGGAGTAATTTCCTACTACATTCCCTCTACATTTCTGAAACTTTGGTACTGGGGCGCCTGGGTGGCTCAGTAGTAAGGCGTCTGCCTTCGTCTTGGGTCATGATCCCACGGTCCTGGGATTGAGCCGCACATCAGGCTCCCTGCTCTGCGGGAAGCCTGCTTCTCCCTCTCCCACTCCACCTGCTTGTGTTCCCTCTCTTGCTGTGTCTCTCCCTCTGTCAAATAAATAAAATCTTTAAAAAAAAAAAAGAATAAGAGGTGCTGAAGATCAGCAATATAAAGGCAATAAATAGCTAAATGTTGCCAATTTCACAATGTTCATGCATTCCTTTGACCCACTGGAACTACTGTATCAGACTCTGCAGGAAAGGGAAAATTATTAACAAGGAATCCAAGGGATTTTCCTGATAAAGCAAATTTGAGGAAAAAATATACCATAAAGAGGAAATTAAGAACTCAAGATCCTAAAATTCTCCAAGTTATGCCAGTTCCTGTCCTGCTACAGCAACAGGTTTGGCAAACTATGGTCTCCAATTCAAATCTAACCTGCAGCCTTAGTTTGTAAATAAACTTTTACTGAAACATAGCAATGGCCATTCATTTACACATTGTTTATGGCTGCTTTCTCACAATACTGGTAGAGTTAAATAGTTTCAGCAGAGATACTAAAATATTTGCTATCTATCCATTTTCAAAAATGTATGCCAACCTTCCCTAATTAATCACAAAATAACACAACAAAGAGTTGTGTATGATAAACCAACAAAGGACATAAAATGAAATCATTAAAATAATCCAAAAGTAGGCATAAAAAGAAAAAAAAAAGAAACAAAAACATGGAATAGAGAGGAAACAAATAGCAAGATGGTACATTTAAATACCAAAGTCTCAAAAATCAAATTAAATGCAGAGTTTCAAAAACACAAGAAAAAGGCATTGGTTATTAGATTAGATAAAAGAAGTAAGATCTTACTACATATTTTCTACAAGAAACCCATTTTATTTATTTATTTATTTTTGAAGATTTTATATATTTATTTGACAGAGAGAGACACAGTGAGATAGGGAATACAAGCAGTGGGAGTGGGAGAGGGAGAAGCAGGCTTCCCACCGAGCAGGGAGCCCAATGCGGGGCTCGAACCCAGGACCTGGAATCATGACCTGAGCCGAAGGCAGACGCTTAACGACTGAGCCACCCAGGCGCCCCAAGAAACTCATTTTAAACATAAAGACAGAAATAGGTTAAAAATAAAGGGGAAAAAATAAAAATAAAGGGAAAAAATAAAAAAAATTAAAAGGAAAAAAGTAAAAGGATAGGGGAAAATATATTATTCTGGCATTAATCAAAAGAAAGGTAGAGAAACTATATTATACAAAGTAGATTTCATAACAAACAACATTTCAGAAAAAAGGCATTTTTATAGTGTTAAAGGGAAAATTATATGAAGAGGACTTAAACCAAAATGTTTAGTGTGTCAAAATTCTTGAAAAAAATAGTGCAAGGGAAACTAGTCAAATCCATAAGCATAGTCAGATATTTCAATACTTGCCTCTCATTAATTGGCAGACAAGTAGAAAGAAAATCCATAATAACAGAGAAGACTTGAACAACACAACTGAAAAACTTGATCTAAATGACATTTATTAAAAAAAAAAAAACAACTCCACCAACAGAAGAACGTACATTCTTTTCAAGTAGATAAGGAACATTTACCAAGACAGAGCATATCCTGGCCATAAAACAAACCTCAAAAAAAAGAACATATATGAAATATATTCTCTGTCCACATTAGAATAAGATTAGAAATCAATAAAAGAAATACATGTGGAAAAACCACAAATATTTTAACACTAAATAACACACTTCTAAATAACCCAAGGAAAAAAGAAGAAATCAAAAGAAAAATTAAAAGTACTTTTAACTCACTGAAAATGAAAACATGACATTTGAAAATGTGAGAAGGGGCGCCTGTGTGCCTCAGTAGGTTAAGCAACCCACTCTTGATTTCAGCTCAGTTCATGATTTCAGGGTTGTGAGACTCAACCCCATGTTGGGCTCCATGCTGGGCATGGAGCCTGCTTAAGATTCTCTCTTTCCTCTCTCTCCCTCTGCCACTGCCCCTCCCCCCATTCGCTCTCTCTTAAAAAAAAAAAAAAAGTGACACAAGTACCTAGAGTAGTACTTAAGGAAAGAAATACATCACCAAATGCCTATGTTTAAAAATAAAAGTTTCAATCAGTGGCCTAAGCTTCTGGTTTTAAGACACTAGAATAAGTGCAAATTGAAAGCCAATTAAACTAAAGAAATAAAATAATCAAGGTCAGAGTATAATTCAGTGATATAGAAATAAGAAAAAAACAAAAACACGAAGAATAAAATCAATGAAACCAAAAGCTGGTTCTTTGAAAAGATTCAAAAAATTGATAAATCTCTACAAAACTAATAAGGAAAAGAGAACGATGACACAGATTACTGATATTTGGAATGAGATAAGACACACCACTAAAGTTTCTACAGGTATTAAAAGGATATTAAGAGATTATTAAGATATTAAGAGAATGGTATGAGAAAGTACACATACACACATATATGTATGTGTGTGTGTGTGTGTGTGTGTACATTTTTTTAATCAAAATCCAACATCTACTCCCAGAATAAAAACTAGGAGTAGAAAGAAAAATACTTGACCTAATAGAGCTTTCATGTGGATATATATAGCTAACGTTATAGTTAAGGACGAAAGACTAAATGCTTTCTTCCCATGGTCAAGCAAAAGGCAAAGGTATCCTTCCACTTCAATATCGTACTAGAACCAGCACAATAAGTTAAGAAACATAAAAGACATCAAATTAAAAGGAAGATGCAACAATATCTTTATTCTCAGACTACATAATCATCTATGTAGAAAATTGTATGGACTCTACCAAAAAAAGGTGTTAAAACTAGTAAGTGATTTTTGCAACATCACAGAATACAAGACCGATTGTATTTCTTTGCACCAGCAACAGGCACTAGATAACTGAAGTTGAAAAAATTATAAGTCAAAGTAGCTTTAAAAAAATAAGAAATGCAGGGTGCCTGGGTGGCTCAGTTGGTTAAGTGTCCAACTCTTGATCTCAGCTCAGGTCTTGATCTTAGGGTTTTGAATTCAAGCCCCCAGCATTGGACTCCAAGCTGGGCATGGAGCGTATTTAAAAAAAAGAAAAAAGGAAAAAGAAAGAAATATTTTGCAATAAATTTGACAAAAGATGTGCTAGATCTGAACAGTGAAAACTTTTAAACATTGCTGAGGGAAATTTAAAAAGACTTAAATAAGTGGAGAAATACACCATGTTCTTAGGTAAGAAGATAATATTGTAAAGTTGTCAATTACACGTAACTAGATTCAACACAATCCCCAGGAACATCTGTGATAGAGTAAGAAATATATATTTGGTCTTCATCCCCATTTCCTAGCACAGAACTTCTAAAACCCTTGTAATTTTCTCAGTGATAGAAGTAAAGGAGCATCTTTTGTTATTCACAGCAAGCCCCTTCAGCTATACCTGAGTTTATGTCAATGAGGAGACTCTAGGTGGGCCCCAAGGTAGCTTGAGAATGGAGCCAATTGTCAGAGAAACCAACCCTGTGATTAGAGGGTTGGATCATACAGCCTTACCGGCTTCTTCACCCATTATGGAGCGGGGAGGGGCTGGAGATTGAGTCAGTCACTAATAGCCAATCATTTAATCAATCATGTCTATGTGATGAAACCTCCTTAAAACCCCTGAACAACAGTATTTAGACAGTATCTAGGTTGGTGAGCTGGGTGAGTGTGCTGGAAGAGTGACACACCTGGAGACAGCACAGAAGCTCCACAATACCCTCACGCTCCCCCATATCTTGCCTTATGCATCTCTTCTGTTTGGCTGTTCCTGAGCTGCATCCTTATAATAAATTGTTAATAGTAAATAAAGCACATTCCTGAGTTCTGTGAGCTGTTCTAGCAAATTATCAAACCTCAGGAAGGAATTGTGGAAACCCTCAATTTATAGTCATTTGATCAGAAATACAGGAGGTATAGGGATTTGTGACTGGCCTGAGAGGGGGAATGATTCATAGCCAATTGGTCAGGGATACAGGAGGCGCAGAACTGGCAACTGGCATCTGAAGTGGGGGGTAGTCTTAGGGGACTAAGTCCTTAAACTGTGAGGTCTGCACTAAGTCTGGGTAGTGTCAGAATTAAGTTAACTTATACAACAGCCATGTAGAGAACTGGAGAATTGCTTGATGTTAAAATCCACACATTTGGTGTCAGAACTGATATGAGTAAACACAGCTCATAACATCCCAGCATGCTTTGTTGTAGAAATTGACAGGCTGATTATAAGGTTTATGTGAAAATGCAAAGGACCAAGAGGAGCCAAAACAACTTTGAAATGTAAGTTACAACAATAATATTGGAGGACTTATGCTATCTGATTTCAAGACTAGTAGTATAGAAGTTGAGAGACAAATAAATGGAACCAATAAAGCATTAAGTAATAAACACACACATATATGATTGATTTTTAATAATGTACAAAGAAAATTCACTTGTGAAAGAATAGTCTTTTCAGCAATTAAGACTGTAATGCTTGGGTATCCATACGTAAAAAAAAAAAAAAAAGAACCATATATAAAAACCAACTGGGTAATTTGGAAAATTGAAATTATAAACTAAAACTTTTGAAATAAAACATAGAAGAAAATCTCTTTGACTGTGGATTAGGCTAGGGCACCAAAAAAGTGATCCATGGGAAAAAAATTGACAAGTCGGACTTCATATAAATTTAAAACTTCTACTTGTGGAAATACATTAGGAAAAAGAAAAGACAAGCTATAGACTGTGATAATACATTTGCACATCACATATCTGAAGGAGGATATATATATTCAGAACATGTAAAGAACTCTCAAAACTCAACCATAAGAAAACAATAACAACAAACTGGGAACAGATTTTAAAAGACACTTCACCAAATGTATAATGTAAACCATTACCACAAATGAAGTTGAACATACACTTAATCATACCCAGCCATTCACTGCTGGGTATTTATCCATGAGAAATAACAGCACAGGTCTATATAAAAACCTGTACACAAATGCTCATAGCAGCATTATTTGTAACAGCCAAACACTGGATACAACGAAAATACCCATCAAAAGATAAATGCTTAGGGGCACATGGGTGGCTCAGTTAAGCATCTGCCTTTGGCTCAGGTCATGATCCCAGGGTCCTGAGATGGAGCCCCGCATCAGGCTCCTTGCTCAGCAGGGAGCCTGCTTTCCCTTCTCCCTGCTTCTCCCTCTCCCTCTGCCTGCCGCTCCCCCTGCTTGTGCTCTCTCTTTCTGTCAAGTAAGTAAAAACAAAATCTTAAAAAAAAGAAAAAAAGATAAATGTTTAAACTGTGGTATAATCACAAAACAGAATACCACTCAAAAATAAAAAGGGACAAACTGTATTCATACATGGGACAAGATGAATAAATCTTAATATAAGTATGCTGCAAGACAAGCAAAAAAAGTACATATTGCATAATTTCATTTAAATAAAAATTCTAGAAAATATATACTATACAGTTAATCTATCAGTGACTTTTCTGGAAATGGAAAAGGATGATGAGGACAGGGAGGAGGAAAACATTACAGTGAGACACAAGGAGACTGCTAAGAGTGCTAGCCTTGTTCATTATCTTGACTGTGTTGATGAGTTTTACATATGCTAAAACTTATTAGAATACACAGTTTAAATACATAAAGGTTATTATATACCAATTATAGCTCCATACTGTATAAACACAGAACAACAGCAACATTTAAAATGGTATACTAAAAGATAGGAATGAAAAAGGAACAAAGGACCAAAACCAAGTAAGACAAACTAGTAGAAAACAATGGCAAAATGGCAGATCTAAATCCAGGCATATCAAGAGTTACCTTAAATTGAATGGATTAAACACTCCAATCAAAGGGTAGAGAGTATGAGACTGGATAAAAAGTAAGATCTAATTATATGCTGCTAACAAAGACATCAGAATTCAAAGACACAAATAATTTTAAAGTAAAAGAATGGAAAATGAAAAACCATATAAATAGTAAGCATAACAGTTAAATTAACTGTTAATATAGTACAACATTAAGATAAGCAATACAATAGGAGGATATAACAACTACAAATCCATATGCATTCAACAACAAAGTACCAAAATACATGAAGAAAAAACTGACAGAATTGAAAGAAGAAAAAGACAAGTCAATTAGAGAGATCAACACTCCTTTCTCAGTAACTGAAGGAAGATAATACAATCATTGAATTTTGAAGAACTGGAAAACGTTATCAACCATAATGACCTAATTTGACATTTATAGAACGTTCCACCCAACCACAGTGGAATACACATTCTTTTCAAGTGCACACAGTATACACATAAAGGTAGAATATATGTTAAGCTACTAAATTTCTCAATAAGTTGAAAATAAATGATTTAATACAGAATATATTCTCAATACAAAAATTTTTAAATTAGAAATCAATTAAAAAAGAAAGCCAGAAAAAAAATCCCAAAAGATGGGACATGTAAACAACACAACACACTTCTAATGTGTACAGGGTGTTGTATGTTAGTGACCAATCAATAAATTCCCACCTGAAACTAGTATTACACTATATTTTAAATAACTGGAATTTAAATAAAAACATGAAACTAAGTAAGTTAGTAAATCAATCAATCAATCAATCATAGGTACAAAAATCAAGGAAATTTTTAGAACATCTTAAGCAGAATGAAAATGAAAACATGCCATATTACAATATGTAGAATGAAGTCAAATCATTAGCATAAACTCAATAGCTCTAAAATCATGTATTTGTACTTTCATCTTAAGAACTATAAAAAATAGAGAAAATTAAACTCAGGAATAATAAAGGTCAGACAAGCAATGAAATAAAAGACAAAGAAAAAAATTAATGGAACCAAAAACTGCTTCTTAAAAAAGATTAACGGGGCACCTGGGTGGCTCAGTCGTTAAGCGTCTGCCTTCAGCTCGGGTCATGATTGTATTATATTATATAATATATATATAATATAATCATGATCCCAGGGTCCTGGGATCGAGCCCCACATCAGGCTCCTTGCTCAATGGGAAGCCTGCTTCTCCCTCTCCCACTCCCCCTGCTTGTGTTCCCTCTCTTGCTGTCTCTCTCTCTCTCTGTCAAATAAATAAATAAATAAATCTTTTAAAAAAAAGATTAACAAAGTAATAAATCTAAACCACTTGATTTAAATACCCACTATGAGGAAAGGAAGAGGGAACATCACTATAAATCTTACAGACACTAAAAGAATAATAATATATATAATCATATAATCAAATTATAACATTAATTATATAAAAGAGAAGAAACACATGACTGTGTCAATAGATACAGAAAAACAAATTAACAAAACACTGAGTCATGATTTAAACTCTCAGAAAAATAGTAATAAAAGATAACTTCCTCAAAGAACAGCATCAATGGAAAACCTATAATTAACATTACACTTAAGAATAAAAGACTGAATTCTTTCTCCCCAAGATAAGGAATAAGTCAAGATGCTGACTGACCACATATATTAAATGTTATACTGGAGGGTTTAGCAGTGAAATAGCAAGAAAAAAGAAAAAGACACAGAAATTGCAAACAAAGTATAATTCTGAATAATATGGAATACTGAATAATTCCCAGATGACATTATAAGGTACAGAGAAAAATCCTAGGAAACTAACAAAAAAATTTACACATTTAAAAAGTGAATTTACCAAGATCTCAGGATGAAAGCCAATATACAAAATCTGAAAGAATAATTTTAATATTCCATTTACAATAACATTCTAAAAATGAAATACCTACAAATAAATTTAACAAAATATGCCTGGGCCTATGGAAGATCCAATACTGGTAAGATGGTAATTTTTTCTAAATTTACCTATAGACTATGCAATCCCAATCAAAACAGAAACAGACTTTTTTTTTTCTTATGGAAACTGACAAGCTGAGTATAAAATGTATAAGAAAACGCACATTACCTAGACTAGCCAAACAATTTTCAAGAATAAAGTTGAAGTTTTTAAGCACATGATTTTAAGACTTACTATTAAGCTATACTAATCAGGACAGTATGGTATTGGTGTACAGATAGAAAACTAGATCACAGCAGTGGTTTTCATCCAAGGTTGATTTACTAATACCCCATTCTCCCAGGGGCCATCTAGCAGTATCTGGAGACATTTCTGGTTATCACACTGAAGTGCATGCTACTGGCACCTATGGAGTGGGAATGAAGGAGGTTGCCAAATATCCTGCAGTGCACAAGACAGCCCTCCATAACAGAGAATTATTCAACTCCAACTGTCAATATTGCCAAGGTTGAAAAATACCAGGTCAATAGAACAAAATTAAGAGTCCAGAAATCTGCATTCATATGGTCAAATGATTTTCTCCAGAGATGGTAGGGTAATACAATGAAGGAGAAGATACTTTTTTTTCCCATTTTTAAATTTAAATTGAATTAATTAACATATAATATATTACTGGTTTCAGAGGTAGAGGTCAGTGATTCATCAGTCTTATATAAAACCCAGTGCTCATTACATCACGTGTCTCCTTACTATCACCCAGTTACCCTGTCCCCCCACCTTCCTCCCCTCCAGCAACCCTCCATAGTTTCCTAGAACTAAGAGTCTCTTAAGGTTTTTCTCCCTCTCTGGTTTCGTTTTATTTTTTCCTCTCTTCCCCTATGAGCGTCTCTTTTGTTTCTTAAATTCCACATATGAGTGAGATCATATGATAACTGTCTTTCTCTGAATAATTTATTTTGCTTAGCATAATACCGTCTAGTTCCATCCACATCTTTGCAAATGGCAAGACTTCATTTTTTGATGGCTACGTAATATTCCATTACATATATATATATCACATCTTTTTTATCCATTCTTCTGTTGATGGACATCTGGGCTCTTTCCATAGTTTGGCTATTGTCGACATTGCTGCTATGAACACTGGGATGCAGATGCCCCTTTGGATCACTACATTTGCATCTCTGGGGTAAATACCCAGTAGTGCAATTGCTGGGTTGTAGGGTAGCTCTACTTTCAACTTTTTGAGGAACCTCCATACTGTTTTCCAAAATGGCTGCACCAGCTTGCATTCCCACCAACAGTATAAGACAGTTCCCCTTTCTCCACATCTTTGCCAACATCTTGTCATTTCCTAACTTGTTAATTTTAGCCATTCTGATTGGTGTGAAGTGGTATCTCATTGTGGTTTTGATTTGTCTTTCCCTGATGCCAAGTGATATTGAGCATTTCTTTCATGTGTCTGTTGGCCATGTGCATGTCTTCTTTGGAAAAATGTCTGTTCATGTCTTCTGCCCATTTCTTGACTGGATTATTTGTTCTTTGGGTGTTAAGTTTGATAAGTTTTTTATAGATTTTGGATACTAGCCCTTTATCTGATATGTCATTTGTAAATATCTTCTCCCATTCTGTCAGTTGTCTTTTGGTTTTGTTGACTGTTTACTTTGCTGTGCAAAAGCTCTTTATCTTGATGAAATCCCCATAGTTCATTTTTGCCTTTGCTTCCCTTGCCTTTGGAGACGCGTCTAGCCAGAAGTTCCTGCAGCCAAGGTCAAAGAGGTTGCTGCCTGTGTTCTCCTCTAGGATTTTGAAGGATTCCTGTCTCACATTTAGGTCTCTCATCCATTTTGAGTCTATTTTTGTGTAGGTATAAGGAAATGGTCCAGCTTCATTCTTCTGCATGTGGCTGTCCAACTGGCCTAACACTATTTGTTGAAAAGACTGTCTTTTTTCCACTGGATATTCTTTCTTGCTTTGTTGAAGATTAGTTGACCATAGAGTTGAGGGTCCATTTCTGGGTTCTCTATTCTGTTCCATTGATCTATGTATCTGTTTTTGTGCCAGTACCATACTGTCTTGATGATTACATCTTTGTAATAGAGCTTGAAGTCAGGCATTGTGATGCCTCCAGCTTTGGGTTTTATTTTCAACATTCCTTTGTCTACTCCGGGTCCTTTCTGGTTCCATACAAATTTTAGGATGGATTGTTCCAGCTCTGTGAAAAAAAATTGATGGTATTTTGATAGGGATTGCATTGAATGTGTAGATTGCTCTAGGTAGCATAGACATTTTAACAATATTTGTTCTTCAATCCATAAGCATGGAAAATTTTTCCATTTCTTTGTGTCTTTCTCAATTTCTTTCATAAGTGTTCTATAGTTTTCTGAGTAAGATCCTTTGCTTCTTTGGTTAGGTTTATTCCTAGGTATCTTATGGTTTTGGGTGCAACTGTAAATGGGATTGACTACTTAATTCCTCTTTCTTCTGTCTCATTGTTACCATATAGAAATGCAACCGATTTCTGTGCATTGATTTTATATCCTGCCACTCTCCTGAATTCCTATATGAGTTCTAGAAATTTTTGAAGGAGAAGATACTTCTGTTAAAAAAAAAATGGTCCTGAAATCAATGGATATTCATATTGGAGGTCACTGGAAGCGGGGGGAAACTTTGACTATCTCATTACATCCCCAAGCAAATTAAAAAATGGATTACATACATAACCTAAGAAAACATATAAAACTTCTTAATGAAAATATAGGAGAAAATCATTGTGACTTATGGTTAGGCAAAGATGTGATACAACAACAAAAGTATGACCTGTAAGAAAAAATGATAACTTTGAATTCATCAAAATTAAACAGTTTTATTCATCTAAGGATACCATCAAGAAAGTGAAAAGGAAACCAGAAACAGAAAATATTCATAATGCATATTATGGCAAAGAACTTATATCTAGAATTTATAAAAAACAACTAAAATTATGAAGACAGACAACAAAATAAAATGAGTGAAAGATTGAAACATACAAAAAAAAAAACCCTATACACGTCACAAAAGAAAATACACAAATGGTAAGTGAGCACATGAAAAGATGCTTATCATCACCGTTATTCAGATAAATGCAGTGAGATGAGATGCCATTCCCCATTCAAAAGAAAACAAAAGGCTAAAATGAAAAACACTGACAATACCAAGTGCTGATAGGCTTCAAATCAAAGAGCACTCTCATACATTATAATGAGAATATAAAATGTCAAAAAACTCTGGAAAACAGTTTGGAAGTTGGTTATAAAGTTAAACACTTACCATATGATCCTAATAAATAATAATAAAAACGTATGTTCCCACACAGGTTTTTATGTAAATATTTACAGCAGCCCCAAACATTAAGCAATCTAAGTGTCCAGGAATAAGTGAATGGATAAACAAAATGTTGTATATCCATACAATAGAATACTACTCATAGCAATCAAAATGTATAGATTACTAATACAGGTAACCACATGATCTCAAAAAACATGCTGAACCAAAGGAGGTAGATATCAAAAAATTCACAGTTTACTTCATTTTATATGAAATTATAAAAGCTAGCTAATCAATAGTGACAAAATGCAGATCTGTGGTTGCCTGGGGCTAGGGCTATTAAGGGGAGGATGACTGTAAAAGGACATGAGAGAATTTCTTGGGTTGATGGAAATGTTCTATATCTTGATTGTGACAGTGGATATATGGATGTATACATTTCTCAATAACAAGCCTATTTTACTATACTCAGAGCATATACCAAAAAGTTGATAGGTTTTGAGGATATTGCAAAATAAAGAATAAACACATAACTCTCGTGGCATTTACATTCTGTACTCAATTCAAATGAGTACTTATAGTTCTAAGGGAAAACACTGGAAGATAATATGTTAAAAACATGTGTCGGTCACTTTCTGACATTTTTGACAAGTCATTGCAGGAAAAAGACAAACTCAGTTTTCTTTTTTTAAAAGCTTAAGGACAAAGCAATAATACAGATATAGCTTATTTGGTGTGCTTGGGTAATATTCAACATATATATCTGTTAATAGCACTTAAGAAATATAAATAGTATATTGTACATATCCTTCACAGAAATTTGGATTTTACAAGTGCTGATGGAGAGGAACTCAGAAATAAAATTCATGAATGTTACAATTCAAAAGTATGAATAATATTTAAAATTATATTTATTTCTATGCACATATACAACCCTCCACCCACACGCACAAACTCACACTTGCATGCATGCAAATACTTGCTCATCTAATAGATTAAACTCCACTCATTACTTCTTTCATGAGGACTCTTGGTCTATCAATTTTTTTCTTTTTTAAATCTTTAGTCTTTCTAGATTGGCTCTTGCTCATAAGTGTTTAAACGAGCTCAACTTCCAGGCCAAAATACAAGGGGGAAAAATTTCCCCTTCTTAGCTCCCTCCACCTATAGTACTGCTCTGTTATGCTCATCATATAAGCTTCCCAAAGACTTGTCTTCTGTTTCTATTGTTTCATCTCCTTTTTTTCTCATCTATCTACTTTGTTCATCCACCATTCCACCAAAACTATTCTTTTTAAAATGACACTTTCTTGCTGTCCTATCCAGCAGTCATCTGTAAATCCATACCTTACTTACTTTGCATTATTTGAAAATGTTAACCACTCACTTTTTAATAAAATTCTCTCTTCCCATGACCTAGGTATAGTAGGCATTTGGTTTATTCCTTTTCTCTTGCCAGTTTATAGTTTCCTTCATAAACTCTCTTAGCTTATCCATTATATAATGAGGTCCCTCAGGACCCTAGGTGGAATTATTTTCTCATTCTATACAGTCTCTGGTCTCATCCACAGACATACTTTCACTGACCTTCTATATACTTATGACTTCCAAATTCATCCATTAGCAGATTTCTCATAGTTCCAAACTTTGTATTCAACTCTCCTATGTACTCTGATCTTGAATATTCCACAGGCATTACAAGCTCAATATGTCCAAAACACAAAATTTTCAACCCTAACCATGCTGCAGGTCTTAAGTTTCCTATTTCAGTGAACTGCCAAAACCAAAGATCTGGTCACCATCCACAAAAATATATTCATGTATATAAATACATATTTATGTATATAAAATGTGTGTGTTTGTGTATGTGCAAATATATCCTTTATCAATCGACATTTACTTCCTCTCTTTTATTCCCACAAATTCTCTGGTTTCTGTTCCCTTAATATGACTCAAAACCGTCAAAATCTCTCTTTCCCACACACCCACCTTAGTCTAGGCCACCACCATTCTCACTAGGTAACTGTAATAGCTGTTTAACTGATTTATGTGCTTCTAATACTGTCTCCCATCAAGTGTTTTTTAAACTTTACCAGAGTAACATTTCTAAAACGCAAATCTGAACAAATCACTTCTCTAGTTAATGTCTTTTAACAGCTCCCAATTTCCTGTCAGATAACGTGACAGACAAGGTCCTTTATTATCCTTTTTATGGCATAAAATAAAGTTTCATTTCACAGTCTCAAATAGCCTCACCCTTCCTTGTCAAACATTTACGTTATACTCTCTCATTTAATGGATTGTGAATATGCTATTCCATCTACCTGTCTCAGGCAAAATTCTCAGTTCCAACCTCACTCAGACCCATGAACCCTGAAAGATCTCATCATTAGTCCAATAAGTAGTCCCTCACCCAATATGAAGGAATTACATACCCCTTTAATATAACATTTATTTCATCATAACTTACCACAGTTTTACAATCAGATCGTTGGTTTCTACCTGCTTAATATTAATAGAAGGACTATGTCCTGCTCATATTACATTCATATAATCCAGCAGAATGTCAGTCATATAAAAGGCCCTCATTAAATAAGCAAGAGAGGAAGGGACAAAAGGTTGGCCTAGCATTCAAATACTAGACAAGGGAGTAGCCGTACCTTGACCAAGAATATTGTGACCAAGAATAACAAAGATGATAATAATTCAGTCCATATCCACTGAACACTTAGAATGTGCCAGGTTCTATTCTAAGCACTATGCAAATCTGATGTCATATAATACTCCTAACAATCCTATGAGGTAGGAATTACTTGTGTATACATTCTAAAGATGAGAAAAATGAGGCACAGAGAGGCTAAGGACATTCCATAGTAACACAGTTAAGTGACAAAGGCAGGCAGTCACATTCCAGAGCACCTGCTTGTAATTACTCTGAATGTGTGTTTACTTGCTTTTCCCTTAAATTCTTAATTTGAAAAAGAGAGAGAGAGAGAGAGAGAGAAAGGTATGCATGTACGTGCACGCACACACACATACAACGGCTAAACTAAATTATTTCTAAGGAACCATCCAGTATTATTTTTGTTAAATTAAATTTACTAACTTCAAATTTCAAATGGCATCCAATGAAATATGATTAGAGAAACAAGTGTGGGATCACCATTTCTACACTCTATGTGATTTTACCTAGTAATCATATACCCTTTTAGTGTTTAGTTTTTAAATAGCATTTCATCATACTGAACTGCTTCTGATCCTCTATATGTCCTGCAGTAGTCTCGGAGTGCTCCTCACCCAATGTTTCCAATCGATGAACACGGGATGTCCTTCTACTTACTTAGGTTATTTTTAATTTCTTTCAATCCTGTTTTGTAGTTTTTGGTGGACAAGTCTCTCACCTCCTTGGTTAAATTTACTGCTAGATATATTATTCTTTAAGATGCTATTGTAAACTGAATTGTTCTCTTAATTTCTATTTTGAATATTCATTAAAGGTGTATAGAAACACAACTGATTTTTGTGTGTTAATCTTTTAGCCTACTACTGTGCTGAATTCATTTATTAGCTCTGCTACTGGCTATTTTTGACAAGGCATTGTAAGAAAAAGACAAGTTCAGCAATGAATTCACAAGAAAAGACAATTCACAAGAATTGAATTACAGGTAAAGAAAAAGTTCAGAAATTTGCGGACTTGCAGGAATAACCACCTTCTCAACCTCAACTTCTAAAAGAAATAACTGAGAGGGTCTTTGAGCAACAAAGACCAACTAAATTCAACCTTACAGCAAGTATTAAACCAAGTGTATGTTAGCCACACCCACTGTTGAAGATTCAATCGATCAGTGTCTCCAAGCACAGACCCAATAAGGCTGTGACTTCCTGTATATACTTTCACTTGGAACAAATGGTTTGGAGAAAAGATGCCATTGGAATTTCTTCAACCCAGGTTTGATAAATGTAGTTATTTTTAATCAGAAAAAAAGAGAATGACACAAATAGGCAAGTATAGGGGTGAAAAACATATAAACATATTAAATGTAGGCAATAGGTCTCTAAAATAACCGTGGGTTTGCCTTTGACAAATGGAGCTGATTGTAATCAGACAGATAAGGAGCCAAAAGAACCGTTACCCTGACATGTCACTATTTGCTATCTAAAATGACCCATGTCTCCCCGAACCATGAGAGATTATGGACTCTGAGAAACAAACTGAGGGTTCTAGAGGGGAGGGGGGTGGGGGCATGGGTCAGCCTGGTGATGGGTATTAAAGAGGGCACGTACTGAATGGAGCACTGGGTGTTATACGCAAACAATGAATCATGAAACACTATATCAAAAACTAATGATGCAATGTATGGTGATTAACATAACATAAAAAAAAAAGTATACTGGCTGCAGCCCCACAGGATTCCAGGCTATTTTTTTTAAATAAAAAATTGTCCTTTGATTTCATAAATAAAATAAAATAAAATAAAATGACCCATGTCTCCCAATTTTCTCCAGTCAAAAAGCAAGCTGAGAAATGGTATAATCACCAATACTCAGATACAGCCAACAAAGTTATTGAAAAATTTAAAATCTATACAATCATAAAGAATGGACTAGAAACCCTGTGCCTAAACCCTATACAGAGAATCATGGTCGAAGATCAATCCTATTCCCATAGGAGAGATCTTATTTAATCTTGTCCATTGAGATTTTAGAATTGCTACATACTAATGATAGCTGTGCATCTCTGATTCTTCATCCTTCCTACAGAGAGTATTTATAGTAAATAGCTTTATCTTGCCACTGTATACCAAATACGCTGAAGGTAAACAACACATATTTTAGTTTCTATTTTTTTTATAATTTTTTTTATTATGTTAGTCACCATACAGTACATCATCAGTTTTTGATGTAGTGTTCCACGATTCATTGTTTACATATTTTAGTTTCTAATTCTTTAGGTCAAAGGGGACTATATATCTGGACCTGATAATGTAGAGACTGTGTGTGGTACGTCATTCCCTACCTATCATCTAAAGATCCTGGACTTTTGAGCTTGTAGCCATAGCTGGTCAGAACTTTTGGATTTTCTCCCAAGGAGACAGTTGAGTAAATTTGCTTGTAAGATGGAGATTGGGAATATTTGGCAACCATAAGAGCCAAACGTGCTGTGACTAATGCTGCTTACCAAATATTTCCTGCTCACTCCCTTTCAGATTCATAGTAGGATCTCACTACCTGGCCCCATTATGATGAGGTGAAGCAGTATGGATATAAATTGAGAGTGGAAGTGTCATTTCCAGTCCAGAACATTGAATTACTCTTAGAAAATTTGACTGGGCTCTTTTTCACTCTGCAATGATCACAGGTAATGTTCCACATAGGAACTACACTATCAGGCCAGTTCCTAGTGTGAGAATGACCTGGGACCAAGCCCCAAGACAATCCTCAGTGTATATACAGAATGCATAAGATATAAATCTTTGCTGTCTGAAGCCAGAGAATTTAGGGTATAACCTGGCCTCCCTTGGCTAATACATGCTTTCTGCTGTTCACAGTTCTGTGACCTTAATTCATCACTGTGATTTTTCTGTACATTTATAAAGTCATATACTTCATACTTCTGATGACCTGGTATTTCACCACCCAAAAGAATATAACTGTTATATTAAATTTATAAAATTCCCTGTGTATTTCCTCTTTCAAGCCATTTATTAAAATGACACTGAAAAAATTTAATACAATTGACTCCAATCTCGGTGATGGGGTGGCATATTTATTAAGTCTCCATTTAAATTCTACCCCTAACTTTGTTTTCCAAATTCTTAGTATATTTTCTTCCCATGATATAAGAGAGTTCTGTTAAATAAAGCTGGTTTTATTTTCACCTACCAAATTTTATGTTATTTAAAAGTGTTGTTGGGAACTTCTTGAATATATTACTTATACTATGACACCTCCATAAGTGCTCTTCAATTGATTGTTCAGTGTAAATCAGCTAATCATGTCTTTAACATTAAATCAAGAAAAGAAACAAAAAATTCAGTGAAAAATTCCAAATAGTGACCAATGCCTACATTCAAACATGAATAAGTGCCTTTCAAAATTCAAATATTATTTATAAATCTTATACTCCTAAAAAATCATTTCACATGCCATAATACATTCATAATCATCTCTTTGCCTCTGTCATTTGTTGAATAATATTTAAACTCAGAAATTAACATAAGAATTATCATTAATTTGTGGGAGAGCCACATTTTTTAGGCCTTTAGCTCTATTTTTAGTCTTTCATAAAATTCCCAAACTTTAACATTAAGTTTACATAAGCATATTTTTTTCCTCCAAAATACACCGAGGAAAGTAAATGGCACGAAACTGAATAAACAGTTATAGAGCTCTCAGGGGAGGAGAGTCAGAAGAAAAGTATAAATACATAATGGATGCACAATTTTATTACCTGAGTATTTAACAACTCTTCACACTTGTGTGCTTGTTTCTCAATTGCAGAAATGTACTGTTTTTCAATAGCCTCTACTTGTTGCTTAACTGAAGACTGCAGTAGTGCCTAAAAACAAGCAAAAAAGTCATTTGGATCACAGACAAAACTTGGAGTCTACTGTTGGCATGAGAATTTTTTTTGACAGTTGTACACATCTGAAATATGATACTCTTCTGCATTACAAAATACACATTTGTGAATATTGAACACATTCATATATAACCTACTTTAAGCTTTCGGTTTTAGGTTTTCCTATTGCCAACACTACAGTTTTTTGGCTCAGATGTTACTTCCACACACCTTCTCCTTAAAAAAGACCAAGTCATAGAAGATGATAAAGAGGGTGAGTAGTTCTGTTAAATAAAAATTCAGTTTAGTAAGGACCACACAGGATGAGGAGTGTATGAAAGCTGCTGAAGAAAAAAGAAAAAGAAAAAAAAAAACAGACATATTTCACTGGCTGACAAAACTCCACATCCTCTCGGCACACTGTAATATCCCATGGGCCAAGCATGATCTTCAAGACCACAAGTCAAGTAAAAGCAGATGGAAACTCTGAGCAATTTCATACATAAAAGAACTGCCCCCCAGGAAGTTCACACCCCTAATATAAAAAGGTAGAAGTCAAAGTGTGGAAGTCAGAATCTCAAGGCAGTATTCATAAAAAGTAATAAAACTTGGGAGACTGGACAAACTTAAGTGGGTACTGTAAATGCTGGAACCTGGGTCGGTTAAATATAAAGACGTTAACACTGTTTTAAGGGAAGCCAAATCAGCATTTGAAGATGTTCCACCCACTCACTTCCTTATTGGAAATGCTTAGAACATTATCATCTTTTTTCTTTCCTTTTTATTAAAGCATTATATGTTATACTTAATGTGTTCCCAATATTACATTACAGGCTATTTATAAATCCTAAATCATTCTAAAATATGTACTCAACCAAATACATAAGAATTCTTTAGCAAATATTCTATTTTTGAAGATCTATCTGGATAATAAACTACTCATAATCAAAATAGTAAGTTGAAACAGACACACGTCTTATAGAAAACAGACCTTTGGCACATTCACCGAGAAAAGAAAAATAAGCCAAATCTCTTAAATAATCTCTGTTTTGAAAATAGATTTACTCAGTTGGAAACAACATGCATTAAAGGAGCTAAATAAATATGCACATATTTTTAAAAACTGAGACAAAAATATTTTTTTAAGCCTTCGGATAAGTCTCAAATTTTCAGATAGTTAACCTTCTTTTCCAAATGTTAGACTGTCTGATGATGCTACCACTCCTATAATTCAACAGTTGTCACTCTGAAGTTGCATAATTACTAGCAAATTAGTAAGGGAAAATAATGCTCTGACTGAGGTTTAACTAAAACTTAAAGAAGCGCTTAATAGAATGGCTTCAGCCCTTCATTCACACATTAGATGTCCTCTAAAGATTCCATAATGATTAATTTATATAAGGCCCCAAAATTTAACCTCTTAAACTGTGACTAGATGATGTAAAATTATAATTTACCTTTGGCAAAATATAGTATTTGTTGGACTTCAAAAAATTTAAAGAACATTATAGTTATAGATAATTCTCTTGGGTATATTCATGACATCTTCTATAGATAGAAAAATGCCATCTTTTGGGGGGACTTGGATATGACAGAATTTTGCTTAATGGAAAGAACTGTTTTCACTCTCTTATTTGCCATGGTTTCAAATAACCCCACAGTTTAAATACCCAATTTTAGTAGATTATATAGATCATATAGATTTTTAGTAGATTATATCCTTTGGAGAAACAGGTAAGTTAATAAACCTTTTCTCACCATAATTAAGAAACACAATGGAGGGGCGCCTGTGTGCTCAGTGGTTAAGCTTGCAGCTTTTCGTTTCTGCTCAGGTCATCATCTCAGGGTGGTGAGATTAAGCCCCTACATTGAGCCCTGTGCTCAGTGCTGAGAATCTGCAATCTTGTTTGAGATTCTCTCCCTTTCCCTCTCCCTCTCCCTCTGTCCCTCTCCCTACTTGCTCACATGGGAGTGGCTCTCTCCCTCTCTCAAATATATAAAATCTTAGAAAAAAAAGAAACACAATGGAACAGTATTTTTTTCTAGTGATTGATTCGTACACCATATACTTATTTTCTTCCAAACTTCAAGGAGGCAAGCACGATAGGATAATGAGTCAAGTAAGAGTCAAAGCTATGGTTATGGAGTGTGGTGAAAAGCTATGCAGAAGTACCCAGCCTTTTATATAGTTTAAACCTCTCTTCTTAGCACCATTCAGTTATTTAAATACGCTCATCTACAAAAGAGACATGAAGGTAGGTACTGGGAATACAAAGATTAAGAAAAAAAAAAAGTCTGTTCTCACTGAGTTCAGTCTGCTGTGGAAGAGAAACATTCTACAGATAACCACATTCCATAAGTATATACAAGGTATGTATCAAAGAAAAGATGCCCAAAGCCTGCCTGTAAGGCTCACTGTTCTATGAAAGAATATTAAATAGGTAAGAATAGCTGCAGTTAAGAGTGGAGGCAAGAATTTGCAATGACATGGATGGAACTGCAGGGTATTATGCTGAGCGAAATAAGTCAATCAGAGAAAGACATGTATCATATGACCTCACTGATATGAGGAATTCTTAATCTCAGGAAACAAACTGAGAGTTGCTGGAGTGGTGGGGGGTGGGAGGGAGGGGGTGGCTGGGTGATAGACATTGGGGAGGGTGTGCTATGGTGAGCGCTGTGAATTGTGTAAGACTGTTGAATCACAGACCTGTACCTCTGAAACAAATAATACATTATATGTTAAAAAAAAAAGAAGAAGAAGAAGAAGATAGCAGGAAGGGAAGAATGAAGGGGGGGAAATCGCAGGGGGAGATGAACCATGAGAGACTATGGACTCTGAGAAACAAACGGAGGGCTCTAGAGGGGAGGGGGGTGGGGGGATGGGTTAGCCTGGTGATGGGTATTAAAGAGGGCACGTACTGCATGGAGCACTGGGTATTATACGCAAACAATGAATCATGGAACACTACATCAAAAACTAATGATATAATGTATGGTGATTAACATAACATAATAAAAAAATATGTTAAAAAAAGAGTGGAGGCAAGAATGTAGCAAAATAAGCAGATGCCAAAAATTTAAAAAACATTGTATGCGATAACAAGACTGTTTAAAAATTTGGACTGATACTACTGAACATTGTATTATTAGTGTCACAGTCCAAATAAGGTAATTTCCAAACACTTTCCTTACAACTATAATACTAATCATTATGGACACACTACAAACACAAACTGATACTAGCCACCTGCTTTTCCAGCATGACCTATCATTATATAACTGGATACTTATTTTCCAATGTAATATACCATAATAACTGCCTTTAAATATCTTGTGTATCTCAAGTATAAAAATGAACATTAATCTTAAATTTCCCTGCAATTCATTTTTCCTCTGTAATTGTGTCTAAAATATCAAAGATATAAGGAACAACACTATAAAAAGGTATCTGAAAGAATTATTTCCTTTACAAACTATTTTAAACTACTCTCAACAAATATAAAAAGCATTAAGACCTCCATGGTATGTAAAGGCAGAGAAACAAAGATGTACACAAACATCCTATAATGAAAAAATGCTATTAAAGGTAGGGAAAGTTTTATTAATTTTCAACAAATTTGTGTTTTAGCCTCAGCTCTATCAGAGATGAACGGTGTCATCCCCAGGGATTTAACTCACTGAGCTTAAGGAAAACTAATAACCATACTTCTTTAAGAAGAATTTGAAATATGCAAACAAGATTGCAGGTTCCTTTAATACAGGAACTTTAACTTACTCATCTTTATATATCACACACAGCTTCATACAGAATTCCTTATACACAGTAGACATATGCAATAGCTATTTGATGAATGATGATTCTTGTACTAAGATTAACATTTTTAAAAATCACTAAATTCTACCCCTGAAACTACTACTACTCTATACTGTAACTAACTAGAATTTAAATAAAACCTTGAAAGAAAAAAGAATCATAGTATGAATGGTACCAATATTCACTGGAAAGTTCACTAAGCTTCAAATTATAACTACTAAGTTCATTTACCAAATTTGTTGCTAAGTACATTTCATCTCTACCAGGGGTTTTAATTTTTTAAGTTATTATTTGAGACTAGAAATGTCCATCCCTGCTACCCCATGGAAGAAATTTTGAATAAATAAAATGAGGTGTGTGAAGGACTGCAAAATCCTTGGAAGGAAAAAGTATATTATAAATTCTACAATTATTAGACTCATAGAAAACAAATAGACTAAGTCAAAACCACCCACCCAACCATTACCCATAAGAAGTAGATATATATTTCTAATGGAATTAAATATAGGCTGAAATTTAAAAGGACTATAGCCAAAGTAGAGTACTACAATCTAAACTATAGTCCATTGTCTCAGCAAATCCAGTTTTTCTTCTCCTTTGAAATAGCCCAATTCTTATAGATTTGATCCAGCCTCATCAAATTAAACTTGTCCAGATTTGCAAAACAGATGTGTCTAAAAACCAGATGGTCTCCAAAATATTAATATCATGTTGGTATTTAGTATATAATCTCAAAAGAACATGCTGTAGCTAATTTTAGTCAACAGTAATTAGATGATTTTTAAAAGCCACCCAAATTTTCTGTATCAATTCTCTGAGTCATACTTAACAAATGGAGAAAGGTATAGAGCTATGGAGCAAGCTGGAAGCAAAGCATAGAATAAACAGCTTGTCTAAAATTTAAGCCCTAGAAGAATAACAATCTCTGTTTAATTCACTGATATACCTACCCAAATACATCTACAATAGTACCTAACACACTGAAGACATTAAACAAGTATGTGTTGAATGAACTGAAGAAATAAGTCATGATTTTGGCATGTCCAAGCCTGATTATTTGCCTCTTCATAGAGAAACTCTTAAAACTTTGATGTTAATGATGTCTATAATTATATTCTTAGTTCAGCTTTTTGACTACAGTAATATAGATTAATTGTTGTAAAGGGTCATTTGAAATCAAGTGCAATTTCACCTTTCCTGAAAAAATATCAGTTTGCTTTTCAAAAATTTACTTCAGATCTTTTCCAATTTTTAACTAAAAAATAAAATAAGCAAAATAAAAGGTATCTGCAACATGAGTAAGTTAAAACTCTGAAGGGATACTTTCATGGTTTTTTTTTTCTAGTGAAGTGCTCTTTTGAAGCAAAATATTACTTTAAATTTTGCAAGGCTATTAAACTATTAGCACATCTTATAATATAACCTCAACTTTTCCAACATATTGCATACGAATTTGTTATTCAAAAGGAGAGCCTCCTTGACTGAGATACATTTAGAAAAATGATGAATCTCAGTCATTTCACCAACTAATTTATCCATTTTTTTTTCCATGAACTCTACATCCCTGTTTTATAGATAAAGAAACAGATACTGAGGTTAAGAAGCACTGGGTGTTATACGCAACTAATGAATCATTCAACACTACATCAAAAACTAATGATTTTACTATATGCTGGCTAATTGAACATAAAAAAAAGAAAGAAAAAAATTAGCATTTTAATCCATAATTAAAAAAAAAAAGAAACATGACCCAATACACATTAAAAGACTCAGTGGAATAAAGAACTGAATTGAGGTCCACCCTCTTTGTTCCTGGTTTGTCTTAGCTGCTTTAACCCAATAAAGCAGATTTCTCTTTATGAGCTATTTTTACAGCCACTTAATTATTTGTTCATTCCTCATTTATTCAACTAATATTTACCAAATGCACACTTTATTCTAGACACTGCTCTATGAGCTGGGGATACAGAGTGAACAAAACAGACGAGAGCCTGACTCTCCTGAACTTACATTACTAGCAAGGGGATACAGAGAGTGGGGAGGACAAGGAAGTTTGGAATGTAGACAGCAAACCATTTCTGATGGTGTTGCAGGCTGTAAAGAAAATCAAACAGGATAAAAAAAATGGAAAAGAAAATTTTTAGAAAGGAGCATCAAGAAAGAGCTCTATGAAGAGGCACAAATAGAGCTGAGATGTCACAAGTGAACAAAAATTCAGTCATATAGAATGTCTGGGGGAAGAACATTTTCATCAAAGAAAATAGTGCAAAGTCCAAGGGTGGGAATAAGGCTGATGAGCTCAAGAACTAGCAAAAGGCCAGGGTGGATCATATGAACTAGAGAATTCCATCAGATGCTTCAGCTATTGCTGACTTCTTTTTATCCTTAACCAGGTCAAATTTCTCACCACAGGGCGTGTGTTCTTATTGACCCCTAGACCTGAAAAGTGAATCAGAGATCAGAAAAGTGGGTAGAGAACCATGAAAAGGCATTTTAATTCTATTCTAACTGCAGTGAAAAACCCCTAAAGGATTTAAACAAGGAAGCATCTATAATCTGTTTTTTAAATATCTTTGAACAGCACTGCAAAGCACCAAAAGCACTCAAATGCTATCAAAGCTTTCTTCATCAATGGGTAATTTGTGAAAGAATAAAAATATGTAGCACTGATCTTTGTGGGCTACTCATATACAAGTAAATTAGGAACTTATAATTAACGTACCATGCATAAACATTGTTTTTTCCAGTAAAAGTAAGAGTAATGCAATTTTCCTCTCTGGTGATGAAGGGTTAATCCTAACAAGAACAAGCTGAGTGTTTTTCATATTCTCACAAAAAGTGTCATAGATATACTACAAGTATATCTGGCATGTAATACTTACTTGAACTTCATCTGGACACTCTATTAGCATGCAGTTCTTCTACAATACTTAACCTTCTTAATTTTATAAATTAACTGGGAACAAAGATTATAAAAATGAAGACATAGTGTCCAAATGATGGCAGCTGACTAGATTTGGCTCCGAATGTTGAGTTTGGTTTCCAACTTGTTTTAATGTTCAATGACTCTTGACTAATCAAAAATATCTCTTGCCAATTTTGGGGTCTAAGACATCAATCTATAACTCTGATGGCTTATAGTGTGGAGGAGAAAATGATAGTTTGAGGTACCGTATGTCATATAAATGGATATTATACATATATGTATGTATTTAAAGGCCTCTGATCAGTGAGCTAGTAATCCAGTTGAGGTATATACATATGGATGGATGTCTTAGAAGAGAATATTAGGCTACCTCTGAAAACAATATTTAGACATTTTAGAAAATTTTGTTGGGATACAAAAAGAAATAATGTGATTAAAACCTATCACTGAGAAGTGATTTAAAAGTACAGTGTAAAAAGGAATAGGGAGTATAACTCTCTAGAAGAAAGACTTCAATCTGGACTTAAGGCTTTCATTTACTCAAAATTGGCTCCAAATTCAAGTTTAGGTTCATGGTCTCCTGCTACCCAGGCTGGCAGAAGTTAGGCCCTGTAAATTCAACCCTTGGGAAGAATGAAGGTGCATGTTTCTTGATAGTGATGGATTTAGTCATACTTTTTTTTAGAAAATAGGACAGAAACGACTACCTAAAATTATGGGGGGGGATGGATTAAAAAAAACAGAAGATTTCTCTCTTCCTTTTCCTTCATTTTAAAAAAGGAAAATTAAGAAGGTCATGTTGAGTCTGTTGAAAATTTATCCTGTTACAGATCTCAAGTATTTGGAATTACAGTGATCCTCAGGCTTTTCTATGTATTTGAATTATAGTGCCGTGGTACTATACAATTCAAAAAGAAAAATGTTAAACTATGGGTGTAGATCTAAACATGGAAATTCAATATAGTCTAGCCATGTTATAAAGTGCTTTGGAAGCTGTGAAAGCCAAAGAAAATCTTCAGGACAGAGGGAATCATTCCTGTTGGCCTTGTTGTTAAGGGATTCTAGTAACATAAGAGTTGTTACCTCAAACACCACAAAAGTCTCCCAGTGAAAATTTCTTTTGTGCCATGGACAACACATTAAAATTAAGAAGTTTCTAAAATTAAGTACAGCACAGAGGATCTGCATGTCTGCCTCCAGATACTTTAAAACTTCTGAAAAGCTGCCATATGGATATGCCTCACCCTCAGATGCCACAATATTGTTCCTTGTGACTTGAGTAAGGACTACAGTTTCAGCGAAGAAAGAAAGAAAAGGAAAGGAAAAAAGAATTGTGACTAAAACAACGAAGCACCTGGTTACACTAAGGCACTGTGCATCTCATTTTCTGAAATATCAGAGACCACGGAGAAAAAGAAACCCATCTAAATGCTGGAAATATTTGGCTTAAATGCACATACATTAATGTTCCAAGGAGGCAGTATAATTTGTTGAATAGAACCCTGCATCAAGGTTTGAGTGACCTGGCTTTTATATAAAACTCCTCCTCAGCTTCTATGTGTTTGATAAAGGCACCATGTTCCTCTATGTCTCAGATTCCTTATCTCATAAATCTCATTCTCATAAATGAGAATAATAGAGTTTCTTCTCTGCCAATGACAAAGGAGTTCTATGAAATTATGACTGTTAATTTAATTCTTTATATTGATACTTCAAAATAGGATTGTTCTAACCATTTGCTGGTATTGAGAACTAAATTCCTCACTTTTTCATGATAAAGTTGATGCTATGTGGATTCAACTTAGGATCAATATTTTTTTTTAATTACTAGATTTAAGATCATTAAAGTGAAGAATTTTCCTCCAAACTAATCAAGATTCATCATTCACTAAATGTGTATCTCAAAGATTAGAAAAGAATGTTTTTTTCCTACTGTAAAGCTATCAACATGGAGAGAGATAAGAGAGGTTTCATGCAAACCAATTTTATTGGAGGACATACTGACAAAGATTAAATGTTCCTTTTTGTTTTCCTTTGTTCATAAAAAGAATAACATTGAGGATAAGGTAAGATCTTTGAACTGGGTGCTTTTCCAGTTAAACGTTAGCCATATATTACAGAAGTGATAATACTGCAGGTGATATGTAAAATGTTTGAAATCTACCAGATTGGGCACCAATCAGAAGTACCATCTCCAGTAAAAGAGCAGGAGCCAAAGGCCTCCTGCAATGCCAAGCTCCAGCTTGATTGTACGGGGTAAGGGAGAAGCCAGAGACGATGGGACAAAATCATTAAAGTGTTTCAGAAGAATTGTTAATACACTAACCGCTACAGAAGTATTTCACTATTAGAAAATGGCACAAAGTGGTGCTTGCTGGCTGAACATTAGCCTACATTAGGCTGTTACAGTGGATTAATTACTAAAAACATTTGGTTACATGAATATCCTGCTAAACGAAAAACAGAATAACCCTTGAACTTGGTGCTTCCGAATCTTTTGAATTTTATATTGCATACATACGTTACCTTGTCAAAAAATATTTTGAAAATAATAGGGTAAATCCTTCTATGGCCTAATAATTTATCCTTGGTATAAAATCTATACACTATAGATCAAGGATCCCCAAAGTTGATTAACAAGACCTTATAGATAAAATCAAAACCAGCCTTCTATTATGATACTGGGTTGTACACTAATTGCAAATGTCACAGACATCTCAATATGCTACTCTCCCAAATTTCAATGGTTATTACATCTCTGCTTTCATTCCTCAGAGTCTGTGTTTTATAGTTCAGAGAAAAGAATACAGCTAATCATTCCTTTCTTTCATCCTTTCAAACAGGCGAAAGATTTAAAAAATTAAAGTAGCTTTTTGGATACATATCCTCATGTGGACTTAGAAAATTAAATGAGTATATGAATAACTTTCACCGGTTTATCTTTTCTGCCTCTAAGAACTATGGTGTGCAGTCTTTCACTAACTGGAATATTGGTGGCCAAAAAAATGAATAAAAATAAATCCATAACATACACACACATCAATTTTTTTCCCCTAAAGTCTAATTACATAACACTTTTCAGGCACTAAGACTGAAAATGTCTGAATCCAGATAGACCTTGATGACAATTCAGTTCATTGGAATAAGAAGAGATTAAGAACCACATAAACTGATATACTACATTGACTGGAATAATTTCAGAAATGATACTCTTTACAGATACCACTATATAATCACTCCTCCAGCATTATTACTAGATGTAAAAACCTGTTGAATAAGCTTGGATAAAAGGAAGATTTGAAAAAAACGTGCTATCCCATGAGAACAGGTCAAGCTTCATTCCAGTCAATGAGCCAATATTATTCTGGTTGGAAGATACTTATGACAGAGATACCTGGATGTTTATGATAGTAAGCAAAAATCTGTCTTTAATCAACACCACCCAGGTGGGTAGGACTGATACTGATAAAATTTTCAAATCTGATCAACAGTAGTTACAAATATGAGCCTGATGTGATATATAAAGTGAACCTATGGCATTCAAAGCGCATTTTAGAAGGTAAGCCAAAAAACCAATGGGGAAAAGGCAGGTCTTATGTGTCTTAAGAAACAACTAACTACATAAATCCTGCTCATTAATTTTTTTTTTTAATCTTTGGGGGTATTTTTCAAGATCTGCTCTGCAGCAAAAATTTGAAATATATATCCTCAATACAGTATGAAGTATTCCTCCTTTCATTCCTTTGACTGTCAGGCTGATATACCAGTCATAGTATAAAAAAAAGCAAGCTTTAAATCTATATTAGAACAAGTTCTCTTGCAAGATTTTCAATGCCTTTTGGTTTTGGCTTGGCTGGAAAAACCACAAGAATAGCCTTGCTTGCAAAATTCTGGCTTAGCCCAAGAAACTCGGAGGCACACAAGAACTATTCTCAACTACCAAACTTCCTCAGTCCTCTGCTGAGGTTAAGTTTGGTGGGAGGGATAAGACTGGACAAGCCAAGTTGTTAGTGCCAAACCAATCACCAGTATCTAGCATCCTGTTAGGCCAAAATCTATTGGCAACGGCAAACATCCGTATTGTCCAGGAAAAATCTGATCATATGATAAAAACTGGAATTTATGAGAATCCTTGTTCAATCAAATAACTGAAACTATAAATTTATTTCATACCTTTGGGTTAACAAAACAATGGAATTCAAAAAAAAAGATATATGACAGGTTTCACACATCTTAATACTTATTTCTCCCCTCTGTGCATAAAAAGTTAGCAATCTTTAATCAAGGGAAAAATATCAAAAGAAGAGAAAACAAAGCTGTTCCCCCCTCCCTGGAGAGAACTTTACAATACAAGTAATTCTACACCCTGGGAAAAACTGGTCTCCTAAATGTAATATGCTCTCCCTTATAAAATAGCACAAACAACTCAAGAGTTCAAATAAAATACTAGCAAGTAGATGCTTTTGAAAAATGGAATACAGCAGGCATGTGATACTCCACCCTGGCATTTAATGTATGGTACATTGCTAAAATTCAAAGCAATCCTTACCAAAAGGTATTTCAGACATATTTAAACTTTACAGAAAATGCAGAAGATGGACACTCTCAATAAAGCCAGGGTTCGTTAACATGGGAAATGAAAATAACAAGAATTTTAATCAAGATAATTTCAGAAAAACTTAAGTTTATGTAACAATTTTTTATCATTTTCCACCATGAGTAGCAGAAAGTTCATGTGCCTAATACATTAAAACTCTGGTGTATCTGATTCAATACTCTCATACTTAAACATAACAAGAAGAGAAAACAAATATATCAGAACACTCTCTTCGTGAGATGTTCTTAGACTAGAGAAGAATCTACCTATTCTTATTTTCTCATTAAAATAGTCAAGACAGTACTTCTAAGCACTACTCATGTGCCAAGCATTCTTTGGGTTTTAGCATCTGGTTTATAATATACAGAATTAAAGATCATTACCTCAGTCAAGATTCAGAAACAAAGACTGAAAGAGTAATGAGTGTGTGTGTCTAAATGTCTCTTTTAGTGGAGATATCTTGAGATGTGTAGATATCTATAAGAATACCAGCAAGGATGAGTTTTGTAAATATACTTTGCCTGGCCAAATGTGTGCACACAAAACACCATGGGGAGGAAAAGAAAGCTCTAAATTTTGAGAAGTCTATATACAAAACTTTTCTTGTTTTAAGATGAATGTGATGACCCGGAACTAATTTTCATATCACCAAAAAACTGACACAGAAAATGTTTAGATTAGGCATCCACAAGAGGGCCAAGACATATAATACACATTAAATCAGTACAGTTATAATTTAATTGGTGTTTGCATTTAAATATTAAACAAAACTGCATTTTCTTTTTGCCTTTTTCAGGCTATTCTGATCACCATTTTTGCTAATCTGTCAACTATGTCAAAATTCAATAAATTTCAATACTTCTCATACTTGCTATGACTTGGAAGATACCTAAATTCCTTACATTTAAACAACAAAAACAACAGAGTGTAATTTAATTTTAAAAATACTCAAGTTGTGACAGAACCAAGAAAGTAACTTGTAAATGTAACTTTAGGATGAAATTAAAAACTTTGTATAGAAGAGTTTCAAAAGGGAAAACTCTTTTTCTAACTCTACCTTAAAGCAAACACCACACACACACACACACACACACACACACACACACACACACACGGAAGGGGAAGGAGTCTGTTGTCACTGTCTGTATACAATAGCAGAACAAAAATGTTTACCAATAAATATGTTCCTATCTTATTTGTGTCAAATTGGAATTTTTAATGAACTAGGCTCAAAGTAAGATAAAAGAAAAACAACATGTTGAACTTAATTTCTTGAGCACTTTCCACTCACTGTAACAGCATGTTAGCAATAGTTCCAGCTTTGAACTTTAGCACACTGAGTCAACTACAACTTCTTTTGGAAAATTCTCTCCAAAAGTTATTTAGGATAAAAAGAAAATCATTTTAAGAATGTGTCAGCATCTAGAATAGCTTTAGCTCAAGCACTTATATACAATGCATTAACTGAATGCATGAATAATGAGATACTTCTGAAAAGGGAAAAAGCAACAAACACATCTGTGCAAGAGGTGGAGATAGTGAGATATTTTCTCTTTAAAAGATAAGACATCATATTCCTTAAGTTACAGAATTACAACTGTTTTAGCAAATACACCTGTATTTCTTTCCATGTAGGACTTTCTTAGATAGTCCCTCTCTGTTATTATACCAATCCTCCACTATAAAAATTTTTCTTACTGTGATCATTAATCCCACATTGGAAAAAACAGTACATAAGTTTAAAAAGACAACAACTTAATGCAGAATAAATTCTAGTTTTTTGGTTACAGCTAAAACTTTTGCTTCTTTTTTAACTTTCAAAAACAAAGAGCAGTCCATCCTACAGTCACTTAAATTCTGTTAGAGTAACTCTCATCTTTCCTGTACAGAAGATTTCCCAGTGATTTCAATGGGAAACACACACATACACACAACCTGGACAGGTTCAATATTAAATGACAAAAATGAGGAAATAATGGCAACAGGCTGAAACAGAATATTTTGACAGGCAAATAAATATGAAGGAATAAGACAATGATTAACTCACCCCTACCACTGGGTATGTAGTAGAATGGTTTTTAGAACTTTAAAGAAAATATGGATATTTAGATACCACCACCAACAAATGATTTAGAATTTCCAGAGAGGAAATCTGCCTTGGCATATGCATTTTAAAAAATTATCACACGGCACCTGGGTGGCTCAGTTGGTTAAGTGTCTGCCTTCAGTTCAGGTCATAATCTCCAGGTCCCGGGATCAAGTCCCACATCGGGCTCTCTCTTCAGCGGGGAGCCTGCTTCTCCCTCTTCCTCTGCCCCTCCACCCTGCTTGTGTGCTCTCTCTCTCAAATAAATAAATAAAATCTTTAAAAAAAAGGATCATGAGTAATTTATTATGTGCTGCAAAAGGTGAGACCCAAAGGGTTAAAGAAATCCCAATCAGTGAAAACTGTTAAAGTCCTCTTAAGCAAAAAGCATTATAGTAATGCAACTACTCATTATCTTTAAAAAAATTAAGATAGTCTACATCATGGATAATAATTCCTGATAGACAAAACTATAGACATAAAAGAATTGTTAAGTCTGAGCCAGTGTATATAATGAAGAATGACAATTTAAAGACAAAAGCGCAATTAAACAAGTAAAAAAATTCTTATGTAAACAATCTTAGATGTGGCATGCTCCTATGGAAAGTTTTCCAAGATCTACATTTACTTTACTGTTGTTAATTATCAGGATAAAAGATTTTAAAAATCATGACATGGAAGAAAAAGTAAACAAAATTAAGTAAACATTATGGGAAAAGTTGGCATATATAGCACATTAGCTTAATTTTAGCTTTGTTTTCTTCCGTACTTTAACAGAATTTCACATGTCCTTTTCATCAATCCAGAGCAAGCTATTTATTTTCTAAATGAACAGAAGAATGCTGGCTTTTTAACAGGAGCCCAGGAATATGACGGGATAGTCCACAATCTCTTTCCCTTAAGGGGACATTTCTAAAAAGAAAACTGAAACAAGAATTCACAATGTATCATTTTGAAAAGTAAACTAATTACAAATCAGCTGTAAAATAATGACAATGCACTGAAACTGCTATGCTAGAAAGTTGGTATGACAATGGTAACTATAACAACTAATATTTATTAACAGCATTATTATTAGCCAAGCAATATATGTTTTCTCACTAGATCCTTACAACGCTCCTATGAATAGGTTCTACGGTTTATTCCCTTATTTATTCAAGAGGAAATTAAAATTCATATATAAGAAACTGCCCTAGGTCACCCTGTTACTAAGCACCGGAGCTGGGGCTTTGATCAAGGCGTGTCTGACTTCAAAATAATCAGTTAGCTCTACTAACAGAAGTACTTGGTAGTCCCAACATAGAAATTTTTGCAGAAATGCAACACTCTTTTGGGAATTCATAGATTAAAAATACATAAATTATTACATGTCATTATTAAAGGTAGAAAAAGATAAGAATATGAGTACATAATACATAATAATAGTACAAAATAACTTTGGATCTCAAAGTTGTTTAAATATGGAATTGGGTTGTAGATTTTCTTTACCAAGTTCCTGCAGGGGATGGTTTGAAGTTGTATAAATAAGTAGGTACAAAAAGAACTGAATTCCAATTTGATAAGGTCAGCTAATCCATTAAATACATGTAATACCTTGTTTTATTGTGCCTCATCTTATTTTGCTTCAGAGATACTGAGCTTTTTATAAATTGAAGGTTTGTGGCAACCCTGCATCAAGCAAGTATATCAACGCCATTTTTCCAACAGCATTTCCTCACTTCGTGTCTTTGTGTCACATTTTGGTAATTCTCATTATTTCAAACTTTTTCATATTATCATATTTAAATTGTTACACTCTCATAATAAAACTTTAGCACATGAGGAGTTCCTCCTTATGGATGAGCAAAGAAAGTGGTTTCTTGAGATGGAATCTACTCTTGGTAGAATGCTGTCAAGACAGTTGAAATGACAAGAAAGACTATTACACCAATTTAGCTGATAGAGCAATGAGAGTTTGAGAGGACTACCTCCAATTTTGAAAGAACTTCTACTGTGGGTAAAATGCTATAAAACAGCATTGCATGTTACAGAGAAATCATTCATAGAAAAAAGAGTCAATCAATGTGGCAGACTTTACTGTTATCTTATTTTAAGAAATTGCCACAGCTGCCCCAACCTTCGGCAACCACTACCCTGATTAGTCAGCAGCCATCAACATTGAGGCAAGACCCTCCACCAGCAAAAAGAAATTATGGCTAGCTGAAATCTCAGTTAAGCATGTTTTAGCAATAAAGTATTTTCTAATTAAGGTATGTACATTTTCTGGACATAATGCTACTGCACACTTAGTAGAGTACAGCATGGTGTAAACATAACTTATATGCACTGGGAAACCAAAAAATTCATTTGAATCACTTTATTGCTATATTCACTTTATTGTGGTGGTCTGGAACCAAACCCACAATATTCCCAAGGTATGCCTACACAGGGCTAATTAAAGGTGAATCAGAATTTTCAATTCTTTGTGAAAAGTTGAAATCATAACATAGCTTATTTCTATTTTTTTTAAAGATTTTATTTATTCATTTGAGACACAAAGATACAGAGAGAGAGAGAGAGCATGAGCAGGGGGCAAGACAGAGGGAGAGGGAGAAGCAGGTTCCCCGCTGAGCCAGGAGCCTGATATGGGGCTCGATCCCAGGACCCTGGGATCAGGACCTGAGCCGAAGGCAGACGCTTAACGACTGAGCCACCCAGGCGCCCCAGCTTATTTCTAATTTAAAATTAGAAATTGTTGATCACATCATTTGGGAACTTTAATAAGTGCTATTTCATTTGAGTGGTGCTACATACACAAAATGTATTAGAACTTAAGGGTTTTTTTTCCTTTCATTTGATTACCAATGTAAAAAAAAAGTAAGATTAGTATTTAAATCATTAAGCTTTAAATTAATATTTGATTCCATGGTAATTTGCTGAAACAAAACCCAAAAGCATATTCTAAAATTCATAAGAGGTATAATATCAGAATTTACTCATGTAAAAAAAGTCACATTTTATAAAAGCATTAGAAAAAGAAATCAGCAATGATCCAAAGGTTGAGGTACTCATATATGACAAGATGATATACACAAATCTTTAACTCTTGTATATACAGTGAGAAATACAAAGAATGTCATGGCTCCTAGATATTCACTGATCCCAGGATAACTTGTTCAATGAAGAACATATGTAATAAGTAACCACTATTTTAATATGGATTAAAAGAAATAAGGGGGGGTGGGATTTCTGGAATGGTAATGTTAAGAGCTCAGAGAATCCTCTAACCTGATCTATCTTTTAAGCAAAAACAGTCATTCAAAGTCTCTGGACATTTATCAAAGGGCTTATAATAAACTGAGCAACATTTATTAAACAAAGTTTATAGAAACCTGGTAAGAACAGAGGGAAGTTATGATACTCAACCTAGGGACTTTACCCATTCACCCACAGCTGAGCCTTCCAGAAGAACTGTTTCAACAGACTCAGCAGCTGAGTGACAGATCCCATCTTCCCCAACCTATTAGTGTAAAAATCACTGCTGGTGGTCTTGGCAGCTGGTGAACATTAATAGATCCTATTTTCCATAGCTCCATGCTGCAGAAGGCTTGTATCACATAAATAGGGCAGCTGGTAAAAAAATACAATTCTCCTTTCCTGCACAGCTCTGTATTGCAGGATAGCTGCTCAGAAAACAAATGCCAGTTCCCATCTCTAGTACATTCCTGAGGTAAAAGAACTATTCCAGAGATATTTAACAGCTATAAACATTGGACAATCCCTTCCTCATGAACTCTGTATTACAGAAGATCTATAGTGAGCAATGGTGGCAGCCATTTAGCAGAATAGTGCCTACCCTCTTTCCCCCATGTATAGCTCCAGCTGTGAAAGGAGGATCTGGGTGAGGAAGCCAATGAAGAGCAAATTAAGCATCCTACTCTTCCAGGGCCTGTGCACAGTCCATAGGTTCTATGACAGGGAAGGGTTATAGCAAGGCTCTGGCACACAAACTGCCCCTACCAAAGGGAATGATCTATAACTGGTGTATAACTGGGTCAGGCTGGGGAATCAATGGATACCCTAGGGCATTGTCCAAAACAACTGAGCAATCAACTAGAAATTAACAGAAACTAACAGCTAGTTATGATAAAACACAGACAAGTCAGAATCATAAAATGGGAGTCCAGGAAAGAGATAGTTAAAGAGTGTATGGCTTTAAAACAGTCATTTCTGGTAGTCAGAAAGAGTTTTGCAAATATCCATTTTGCTCTACAGAAGCTGCACAATTCAAAAGAAATGGACTTCACTAATCAATCAACAAACGAAAGCACAAAGTCTCCTGAGGAATGAAGACACAAAGTTGCTACTATATTTTGTCTACAATGTCTAGTTTCCAATAAAAAATTACTAGACATGAAAAGAAATATTAAACTGTGTCACATACACAGGGAAAACAGGAGTCAACAGTAACTGCCTTTGAGGTGGCCTAGATGTTACTTAGTAGAAAAAGACTTCAAAGCACCTATTAAAAAAATGAACTAAAGAAAACCATGCTTAAATAATTAAGTAACACCTCATAAAATATACACTATCAATAAAGAGGGAAATTATACAAAAGAAGCAACAGGAAATTCTGGAGTGGAAACGTAAAAAACAAAAATGAAAAATTCCATCGGTAAAATCTATCAAACAGCATTGCATGTTACAGAGAAACCATTCATAGAAGGAAGAGTCAATTAATGTGGCAATCTTCACTGTTATCTTATTTTAAGAAACTGCCACAGCCAGCCAACCTTTAGCAACCACCACCCTGATCAGTCAGCAGCCATGAACATCGAGGCAAGGCCCTCCACCAACAAAAAGAAATTATGGCTCACTGAAATCTCAGATGATGGTTAAGCATTTTTAGCAATAACTTATTTTTTAGAGGTTCTAAACAGTAGGTTTGAACTGAGAGAAGACATAATCAGTAAATCTGAAGAAATATCAATAAAGAGTGTGAAACCTAAACTACAGAGTTTAAATAATGAAGAAAAATGGATAGAGCCTCAGAAAAATGTGACACTTTTAAGCAGACCAACATGTACATAGTGAAACACAGAGGAAGAAGAGAATAAAAAATATTTAAAGAAATAATGGTTAAAGAGGGCACATACTGAATGGAGCACTGGGTGTTATACACAATGAATCATGGAACACTACATCAAAAACTAATGATGTAATGTATGGTGATTAACATAACATAATAATAAAAAAAAATTCCATAAAGAAAAAAAAAATGAAATAATGGCTGAAAACCTCCCACAGTGACAGAATATAATCTATACATGTAAGAAGCTCAATGACTTCCATGTAGGAAAAACTAAAAGAGATACACACCCAGACATGTTACAGTTAAAATGCTGGAACACAAAAACAGAAACAATTTGGAAACAGTAGAAAAATGATTCATCACATACAAGATAAACACAAAAAAATTAACAGCTTACTTCTCATCAGAAACAATGAAAGAGAGAAGGCAATGGGGATGACATTTTCAAAGTATTGAAACTAAACAAAAAACCTGTCTCACAAGAATTTTATATCCAACAAAAGGAAACAAAAAAGCTTTTAAAAATAGAAAACTATTTTTAAAGAATGAAAATGAACTAAAGCTACTTCAAGATAAATGCATTGTTAGCAGACATAACTTACAGTAAATATTAAAGGAAGTTCTTTAGGCTAAAACAAGTAAAATCAGGTTTTTGGTTATTTCTTCTCTGTTCTTCTCTTATTTGATTTAAAAAGCAATCACATTGTTAAAAGATATATAATTATATTTGTACAAAAGACAGTTTAGATTCAAAGATACAAATTGGTTCAAAATAAAAGGATGGGAAAAGATACACCATGCAAATAAAAACCATAGCAGAGCTGGAGTGGCTATACTAATGTCAGGTAACAGCCATAAATTACATAACACTTTTCTAAAGAAACAATGTGTTAAAGAAGAAATCACAATGAGGATTATAAATTCTTTTACATGAACAAAAATGAAAATACATCATACAAAAGTTATGGGATGAAATAAACTAGAATCAAGAGGAAAACATAAATGCCTATATTAAAACAGAAAAAGATATTACATATTTCATCTACTTATCCATTTTAACAAACTAGAAAAATAATAAAGTAAGGCCAAAGTAAGCAAAGGCTATGCAAAATAAATGTTAGAATGGAAATTAGTAAATAAGAGAATAGAAAATGGCAGAAAATGAGCAAAACCGACAGTTAATTACTTGAAAACACAAACAGAATAAAGAAACCTTTAGATAAATTAACCAAATGGAGAAGAGGGAAGACTCAAATTACAAAAGCAGAAACGAAAGAGGAGATATCACTACTTACAAAAATAAAAGCACTGGAAGAGCATACTATAAATAACTACATGCTAAAAATTAGAGCATTTAGATCAAAGAACTAAATCCCTAGAAAAATAAAATTACCAAACTAACTCAGGAAGAAAACAGAAAATCTGAAGAGATCAATAACAAGAGACTGAATTTATTTAAAAAAACACACACACACAAAAAAAACCCCAAAAAACTCCCACACAGAAAAATCCAGTATCACATGGTTATATTAGTGAATGCTACAATTCTTAACAAAGAATTAATAATACTGATTCTTTACAAACTCTTCCAAGAAATTAAAGAAAAGAACATATCCTAACTCATTCTGAGTAAAGTAATACTGACAGCAAAGCCTGCTAGACCCCAAAGAAAACTACAAACCAATATTTCTTATGAATAAAGATACAAAATACTCAACAAAATATTAACCAACTGAATGACACAATACATAAAAAAAAAGTATACACCATGACCAAGTGAGATTATCTCAGGAATGCAAAACAGATTTAACATCCAAAAATCAAATGGAATATACCACAGTCGTAAGGAAAAAAATCATTTCAAAAGACACAGAAATAGCATTGGATGAAATTCTGCAACCTTTCATGATTAAAATTTTTTTTTCAACAAACTAGAAATAAAAGGGTACTTCCTCAACCTAATGAAGACCATGTATTTACAACTCACTTATAACATCATACTTAAGTGGTTAATAACTGAATGTTGTCTCCCTAATATTATGTATGTTCTTGCAGCTCTTATTCAAATTGTATTGCAGGTCTATCCAGGACAATTAAGCAAGAAAAAAAAATAAAAGGCATCCGTATTGGAAAGAGGTGCAGGTGGCAGGTGGCATGGTCTTGTATACAGAAAATCCTAACAACTCTATTAAAAACTATTAGAACTAATGAATGTATATATCACAACAAATATGCAAAATCAATCCTGTAATTATTAATCATATTATTATATGCTAGCAATGAAAAATCTGAACATGAAATTAAAAGAAACAATTCATTTTACAATATCACCGAAAAGAATAAAATACACAGTGAAAACTACAATAGATTGTTGAAAGGAATTAAAGAGGATAAAATAAATGTAAAGGCATTTCATAATTATGCATGAGAAAACTTAACACTTAAAATAGCAATACTTCCGAAATAGGCCTTACATGTTCAATGCAAATACAAATCAAATCCCACTTGGATGTTTTTTAAAAATTCACATGCTGATAGTAAAACTCATATGAAAATGCAAGTGACCTAGAATAGCCAAAACAATTTGGAAGAACAACAAAGTTGGACAATGTACACTACCTGATACCAAAAAGTTACTATAAAGCTACAGTAATAAAAAGTGTGGTAATGGCACTGAGAGAGACATATAGTTCAGTGGAAAGGAATTAAGAGTCTACAAATAAATCCTCACACAGATGGTTAATTTTTGACAAAGGTCCCAAAACAATTCAATGAGGAAAGAACAGTCTTTACAACAAATGATGTTGGGAACAACTGGATATGCACATCAAAAAAAAAAAAAAAAGTCCCATCCCTTCTTCACACCATATACAATAATTAACTCAAAATGGGTCAAAGACTTAAATGCCAATTAAACCCACTAGCAGGGCTTAATATTTTTTTTTTAATGGAAAATAACAAGTGTTGGTATGGATGGAGAGAAACTAGAACCCTCAGTCACTGTTGGTTGGAACATAAAATAGTGCAGCTGGAAATATTCTGGTAGTTCCTCAAAATGTTGAACACAGATAAATATACAAACCCTAGGTATATACCAAGGAAAAATGAAAATATACATCCACATAGCGTTATTCACAATAGTTAAAAAGTGAAAACAATCCAAATGACCATTAACTGATGAAAGGATAAATAAAATGTGGTATATCCATACAATGGAATCTTACAGGACAATAAAAAAGAAATGAAATGCTAATACATAAAACAACGTGCAAGAACGTTGAAAATATTATGCTAAGTGAAAGAAGTCAAGAAGATCACAAATTGTATGATTCTATTTATACAAAATGTCCAGAAGATGCAAATCTATAGTGACATAATATAGATGAACAGTTACCAAGAGCTGGAAAACAGGTGGTTGGGCAGGAGTGAAGAAAGACTGCTAAAGGATATAAGGTTTCATGTAGGGTGTTGAAAATGCTCTGAAATTACACTGTGCTGATGACTATATAATTCTGTGACTATATTAAAAACTAGAGAATTATAAACTTTAAATTGGTGAATTTTGTAATATGTGAATTATATCTCAATAAGGCTGTTCAAAAATAAAAATTATAAAATATTAAAATATCACTAGCTTACTCAAAATCAGAACATATTAGTAAACTTTCCTCTGTGGTGATCAATACAGGTTCTTAGAAATCACAGTGGCAAATGGAGAAAAGCCTTTTCTATTACATTTTAAACTTATAGTTTTTGAAATACAAATGTACAAATGTAAACTAGCTCCAAATGATTCTGATAGCTTAAAATCTTGCAACCAAACTCTAAATAAAGAAATCTCAAGTCTTATCATGGAATAGATCGTAGAAGTAAATAAATCTGATATACTCCCAAATTTAAAAAAAAAAAATCACACCATTGCTAGTGCTGGCATTTTACCAGTGCAAATTAAGTTTATGTCTGTTACTCTTCCTTGTTTACAATATAATTATCTTGTTTTTTCTTTTTTTTTAAGATTTTATTTATTTGAGAAAGAGCATGAAAGAGAGAGAGCACAAGGAGGGGGAGTGGCACACAGAGGGAGAGGGAGAAGCAGGCTTCCCGCTGAGCAGGGAGCCCGACGTGGGGCTCGATCCCAGGACCCTGAGATCATGACCTGAGCTGAAGGCAGACGCTTAACTGACTGAGCCACCCAAGTGTCCCTACAATACAATTTTCTTAAAATTTTCCTTTACATAACAATAAGAACCACATTGGACAATGTTACATATTTTTTAATTTACCAAATATAATTTAGAAAACTTAAAAAAAAGAAAGTCTATTGCATTTACCCACAATCCTGTCCTTTCCTTTGTTCTTTCCTAATGTTTCCTTCATCATTTCCTTTTGTTTGGATAACTTCCTTAGCCATTCTCTTAGAGAAGGTTTGCTAGGACAAATTCTCTTACTTTTCCTTCATCTGAGACCATCTTGATTTCTTCCCTTCATTGCAGAAACATATTTTCATTGGATATAAAAATCTGAGTGGACATTTATTTCCTTTCAGTGTTATTCCATTTCCTTCTGGCCTCCCTGGTTTCTGATGAAAAATCCAATGTAAATCTAATTGATTTTCTGTAAGTAAAATGCCATCATTCTCTGGCTGCTTTCAAGATTTTTTCTTTGTCTCTGGTTTGCAGACGTTTGATTATAATGTGTGTAGCAGTCAGGGTCTCTAGAGAAATATAACTGACAGGATGTGTACATAGAGAGAAAGACTGATTTTAAGAAATCGGCTCCCACAAAAGTGGAGGCTCACAAATTCAATATCTACAAGGTAGAATGGCAGATTGGAGATCCAGAGAAGAGCCAATGCTGCAGTTCAAGTCTAAAAGGCTGTCTGCTAGCAAAATACCTTATTCATCAATGAGACAGGTCCTTTGTTTTATTAAAACCTTCTAACAATTGGATGAGAATCACCCACATTATGGCGGGTAATCTGCTTTACTCAAGGTCCACAAATACAAATATTAATCTTACCCGAAATGAACTGTCACAAAAACATCCAGAATAATGTTTGACCAAATATCTGGGGATCAGGGCCCAACCAAGTTAACACATAAAATTAACCATCACAGTGGGTCTTGGTGGTTTTTATTTGATTTTGGTATTATTATTATTTTGCTTAATCCTGTTTAAGAGTTCGCTCAGCTTCTTGATTATATAGTTTTATTTCTTTGGCCAAATTTGGGAAAATTTCAGCTAGTATTTCTTTGAATATATTTTTCAGCTCTGTCCACTTTCTCCTCTTTTTCCAGGACTCTGATGACATGAATTTTAGATTTTTTGTTATAATCCCACAGGTCCCTAAATCCTTGCTTATTTGTTTTTAGTCTAGTTTCTCTCTATTGTTCAAACTGGGTGACTTTTATTCTATTTTCCAAGTTCAATGATTATTTCCCGTTTCTCCATTATGACATTGAGCCCATACACTGAATTTTTTTTTTGTATTGTATTTTTAAGTTCTAAAATTTTCATTTGGTTCTTTCTTTATATAATCTATTTCTTTGCTAAGACTTTCTATTCTCTTGCTGGGACTTTCTATTTTTTTCATTTGCTTCAAAGCATGTTCATAATTGCTTGTTAAAGCATTTTTATGAGGGACACTTTTAAAATCCTTGTCACATAATTCTAACATTGGTGTCAGCTCAGTGTTAGCTTCTGTTCCTTATTTTTTTCACTCAAGATGAGATTTTCTTGGTTCTTTGTATGAGAACTATTTTCAATTGAAATTTGGATATTTTCAATCTTGCTTTAGGCAGACTTCCTCTGATAAGACACTACTCCAAGAAGGGAACAGCCAGGTACTAATAAGTCCAGGTTCCTGATTCATTCTCCACTACCCTCAGGGCAGGGGGAAGAAGAATCTCCTCATTATTGCTGGACATGGTTGGGAGTTCAGCTTCACACAAAGCCTTCACTGATGTCACTCTGGCTGAGAGAAGCAAGGGTGCCACCTTATTATTCCCCAAATAACCTTCACTGACACTTCAGAGGGCTGACCTTATGACCACTGAGCAATAATGAAAGCCCTGACTTTCCATTAAACATCTGTTGATACCTTGATAGCAGAGGAAGTGTCAGGGTGGGGTGGAAGTCTAGGCTTCCTACATGGCCTACCCTGACACTTAGGGAGGAGCGGATTTACTGCCGAGTGGGGCTGAAAGTCCATGTTTCCCAGTCAGCCTTCTTTGAAACCTCCCAATGGAGAAGAGGAAAGCTATCTCTATAGCCTGGGGAGGTTTCGTGAAAGTCTACAATCCTGCCAAGCCTTTGTTGGCAGGGCTGGAGGGTGGGGCCACATTTAGTTCTATGGTATTTGGTGGGAGTGGAATGGTTATTATCCAAGAGTTTACAGTCTTGCTACCCAGAGGCTTTCCTGGTCTTTTGGACAGAGACAGTAGCCTTTTCTTGGGATTTGTTATCTGTGCCCATTTGGTATTTCTGGCTTGCTCACTTCTCCAGCACCGAATCTGGGCAAATGAGGGAAAAAGAAAATCCAGGGAACCCAGTGTAATGTAGTTACCTGGATCCCAGAGTCCCTAGGCAGTCTGTCTTCTTTCAGGATTTTGTCTGTTTTATACATAATGTCCAAGGATTTTTTTAGCTGTATAGTAGTAGGAAGAATAGGGGTGAAAAAGTCTACTTCACATTTCTGGAAGGAAAGTTTAATGTAAAAATAATGCATGTTCCTCTACATTAATTTTTAGGCTTTTATCATTTTTGTTTTACTTCATTTATATTTTTCACTATCTTTCCTAATGAATTTTTTTTTCAAATTCTTCAACAATGTCTCAACTCAACTTGGAGTGAGAAAAATGACTTATCACATCTAGTCCAGGATAACCAAGCAGAAGAATATAAGATCCCTAAAAGTCAGGGATGGTAGTGGAAAGGTACAGATTTCTCTAGTCCAGCTGCATATTTGAGTAAATACCTGCATAGCAAGGAGAGGTTAAAGTCAAAGCATCAAGGGAAGCTACGGTTTTTGGTGACTATATATGGTCATATATGACTACCTATATATGGTCTGTGCATGTGCATGGGTGGGTGTGTAATATATATTCCATTGGACCAAAGATCTGTCTATCTTCTTCAGTGCTGTATCCACAACAGTCCCTGGCATAAAGAAGGAAGTCAATGTTTCTTGAATTAAGGAAAGAATAAATCAAAGAGAATGTTCATACAACTTCTCTTAGTAATAGTAATTAGTTGTATGAAGTTGTATTGTCATTTGTTTTTGAGTTATCTAATGATGAATGAATCATCCATCAAAATGTTTATATAATTTAACAAAATGAAGCTTTAAAAGGTATCAACAAAAAGTTACTGTCTAAAAAAGAGACACATAATACAATAATTATCACACGACCTTCTCATGCTTGAATTTCAAATGGAAAAAAAACTATATTGTTTCTTTTCCTGTTCCATAATGGGTCACAAATCAACACTTACATTATAAAGACATCTAACCTATGAGGAAAACATTGCCTATTTTTCCTATCTGAATTACTTTATTTCTTCCTATATTACTTTGAAATTGATTCTCCATATGTTTTCAGAACACACTGGTTGTAAAATGTTATGTGATAATTAAAGTATCAGATCTTATTCTTTCTCACAGTACAATAACATCATTGTACAAAATATGAAGCTCATCAATGAATCAATATGGAAAGCTATATGAAATGTATTTACACGAAAGTTCCCTGTGACAAAAGTTTATCTAAGTTTATATATAAACTGACAATAAGTATACAACAAATTAAATATAACTTTGTAGGCTACTTGATTTGATTCCTAACCCTCTTCAGCAAATCATGATACCTAATGCTTGAAACTTTTAAATCCTCTCCAAATGGACATCAAATAATGATACTAGACAAAGAAGAGGTGAAATGAGTAGCTCTCAACCAAGTTTCTCCAAATTACAATTTGTAAAATGTATTTGCAAAATTCTCACTTATACTTTTAAACTCATTAACTGTCAGTATTGAAAGCAATATACAATAAACATGTTTTCAGCAAATGAAATATGTGGAGCCAGAATCAAAAAAGGATTTAAAATATCAAACATTGAGCTGTTCAGAAAAATACAAGTTCAAACACAATGTAAATGCTTTTAAAACATTTAATTTAGAATTCATAAATAAAAATAAGTAAAATACAAATTTACCCAAGAATATATCACTTAATGCACCAGGAGTATTATATAAATTCCAGCTTTTTAATTCTTCCCACCCTTAGCCTAGGGGAAAAAAAAAGATGATAGTTCAAAATAGATCCTATACTTTTACCCAATTCAATAACTGTAAAGCTGGTTTATATTAGTAGAACTAAAAATTCACAATATTATAAAAAGAGCCAATAATCACAGCTGCAAAAACTTGGTATTTTTTTAATAACCATCTTGACAATGGCACAGGTTTCTATATTGGGTGTGGTCACAAAAATGACCTTACATGTTCCAACACATATCTACTAGACTACCTTGGGTTTAAAAAAAAATAAAAAAGTACTTTTTGTTAAATTAATTCTGGATCTACTTCTTTTTCTACTTTTATCCAAATGACTTGTCACAAGAAGCTTTATGACATTAAATTATTAGCTAACTAAAATGACATTAATTTCTACCAAGTCGAAGGATGACGTTTAATCAACAATAAGAAATTTTTGTATTCTACATGTGGTAGAAGGATTTAACTAAAAAAATTTACTGTAGTAATGAACAACCAAAAACAAACTAAATGCTTAACTATACAGGTACAGTTAAACCAGTTATGGTGTGTGTGTATGTGTGTGTGTGTGTGTGTGTGTGTGTACGTATGTACATATACATACATATATATACTGTGGAATACTATAGAACAAAAAATAAGTTCATACATACTGATACTAAAATACAAGTCGGGGTGCCTGGGTGGCTCAGTCATTAAGCATCTGCCTTCAGCTCAAGTCATGGTCCTGGGGTCCTGAGATCGAGCCCCATATCAGGCTCCCTGCTCAGCAGGAAGCCTGTTTCTCCCCCTCCCACTCCCCCTGCTTGTGTTCCCTCTCTTGCTATGTCTCTATCAGTCAAATAAATAAAGTCTTAAATAAATAAATAAAATACAAGTCATATTGAATAAATACAGAAAGAAACAAAAGAATAGATTGAGTGGAATAACATTTTCTGTAAATACAAATAAAAAAATTATACAATATGGTATTAGCATATATGCATATGCAAATATGGAGAAAATCCTATAGAAGGGCTCACGTGTCAAACTGCTAATGGTTACCTCTGGGGAGAATTGTTTGAATTTAATTTCAACAAGAATGTATTCCTCTATTATTTGTGGGAAAAAAAAGACCTAACATGAAATTCAGGGGGAAAAGGACTTTTTTTTTTTTGAGCATGAAAATAAAATCTTTATTTTCAGTTATTACCCACCAATAAGGGAAAATTAGGTTCACAGTATTGGCTCTTGACACAAAGTGAACTAGAAAGCAAAATTACATCCATCAGATACAACTAATGGACCAACTTTTTTAAAATTAAGTCTATCTTGAAAGCTTGCAACATACCAGTCCTCAGTTTGCTTTAAATGATTAAGCTTATGCAGGCATCGAATCAGAGAATAATGCTGTGTATGTCCCTCATATTGACATGTATCATGATTTCTATAACAATATTCATAACAAATTTTTTTCTTAATCTTACCCTTTACCCACAATATTTTTCAGATGCATATATCATGCCTTTTTTTTTCTAAAAGAGGTAGAACCACAGTGAAGATAAAAGCTAATCTAGCAATTAATTCTATAGAATTTTGTTCTTGAACTTCTTCAGCTGCAGATTATTAAACATTCTACAACTTCTCCAATGCAGAGCAACATCTAGCATTACCTTTGTAATCTACTGAGTATGTTTTCAACAAACACTTATCAGTCAATTGAAAAGAATTCTATACTAAAATAAGACTACTGTCATTCTACAATTTGCATATGTTTGTATATGCCAATGTGTGTAAACTTTTTTCTAAAGTATGCCACAGTTTAATAGAGAAAGCAGACTCTCAAACCTCTACCTTATATTCATCCACAATAATGCTGAGAGCTTCATGACCAGCTTTCCTCATGTCTTCCAATTCTTGTTTATGTTTTTCCTGAAAAACAAAAACAAAAAACTTAAACCATGGTTTGTTCTTTTGTTTACAAAATAAAACCACTGACTTCTTGTATCCATGAATGATTGAGTGGTTTATGGCACACTAATGCTGCAGCTAAAAGCAATGAGAAAAAATAAAGTTCTGTTTAAAAGCATTAGGGAGGACTGAAGCAATGAAAAAAGACAGGAAAACATAACTGCGAGGAAAACCATACTGACAGGTGAGATAACACAAAACAATAGTGTTACCTCTTGAGGCATATGGCAATTCTGCACCTGGATCAAGGGCCAGGAGGGATTGTGTTACTGCAATAAGCTTGGGCCTCTATATATTTTTTATTACTTCTCCAGTAATATACACATACCAATAGTTTAATACACTAACAAATTTGGAGAACTGCTGGATTAAGGTGACCAACCTCTCATTCTATCTTCCTAGCAAAGGAATGGATGAACTTTCTTTGGAGAACGTTAACATCTTACAGAGCCTTTCTAATTTTTCAAATACTCTGTACAGGTTTCAATACAAAAGTATCAGAGCTGGCAACAGAGGAGACCAAAAACACAGAAAACAGAAAACACAAAAGAAATAGGCTCACGGATGATTTAGATATTAGTTATCAAAGAGTTTAAAATATGTTACGATTCAGGGGCACAGTCGCTTAAGCATCTGACTTTTGGTTTCAGCTCAGGTTGTGATCTCTGTGTCATGAGATCAAGCCCCAGGTCGGGCTCCGCACTCAGTGCGGAGTCAGCTTAGGATGCTCTCTCCCTTTCCCTCTCCCTCTGCCCCTCCTGCTCATGCTCTCTCTCTTTCTAAAATAAGTAAATAAATCTTAAAAAAATACAAAGTAGAGGAGAAATGAAGAAAATGGATAGGATATGGATTTTCATCAGAGAACTGGAATTCATGAGATAGAAATTTTACAGCTGAGAAATAGGCACTATTAATAACTCAACAGATGAGGTAAACAGTAGATGAAATGAAGCAGGAAGCAGAATTAGAGAACCAAAAGTTAGTGGGGGGGGGAAGAGATTTGAGTGAAAAGAGGAATAAAACTATGGAAAATACAAAAAACAAATCTAAAATGACATGAGACAGAGTAAAAAGATTTAAATAGACATGTAACAAAAGAATCTTTAAAAAATAATCCAAAATAAGACACAAATGAAATGTAGTAAGATGATAAAAATAAAATAATTGAGAAAAATGAAAAATGCAAATTTACATCATACATGAATTAGGATATTACATTAACCTACAGCTATTTCTAAAAAAAAAAACCATTAAGATATAAATACACCTAAAAATGAAATTTTAGATAAAATAAAAAAACTCCTAAGAAAAAGCACAACTTATCAAAATTTTAAAAAGATGAAATAAAAAAATCTTCATAGTCCTATTTATATTAGAAAAACTGAATTTATCATTAAAAAAAAAACCCAACAACCTCTGACCAAGGAATTTTGAAGCCTTGATGACTTAACAGGTGATTTTAATAAACATTTAAGAAAGAAATAAGAGAAATCTTACACAAACTCTTCCAGAGAATAGGAAATGAGGGAGTACTTCCCTACATATTTTATTAGGACAGCATATCCCTTATACTTAACTCTGCAAGGATATTTAAAAGCAGAAAAAATTATGAACCACTCTTTTTTAAGTATAGAAACAAATTCTAAACAAAGTATTAGCTAACTGAGTGTAGCAATATATAAATAGAATAACCCCTCAATCAAGTGGGATTTATTTTAGGAATATCAACCTGGGAGAAGTGATATACACCATTTCAGGCTTGAATCACAAAAAACCTTCCACAAACTCCTTTTCTTCCCCTACTTGCTTGCTGGATGGCAATGCCCAAGGTGACAACGAAAGCCAGATTCTGCGGAGGGCACGTCCTCTGCCAGCTTGAAATCCTGAGTGACTGCAGGGAATGACTGCATCCTCACCCTAATGGACTTTGAGAGAAAATTAAACTTCAGCTATATTTAGGATAAAAGATAATGCCAATAATTTTTGTCCATTTACTGCTTCCACTTGCTCATTCATCATCTCCCCTCATTTATTATACTTTACTGACTTAACAGGTTCTATTTTATTATTAACATCTAAATTCCCTTTCTGGTATATCCCTTTATATACCTTAGTGTGGCTAAATCACTATTTCCCAAAATTGCCTCAGTATAGAAAAATCATCAAGGGTACTTGTTATAAATATGGATTTTTGTTGGTATAATTATCAATCTATGGCTTATGGCAACAATCTTTCTGAAGACACTTTTCCATTTCTATGAGAGTTGTTTGAGTAAAAACTAAATTACATAACAGTCCAATTACCTGGTTAAGCAAGTTATGTACTATATTACAGTAAAAACAAGGAAACAAGTAAGGGCATCACTATCAACTCATCACTTTGGATCTCCCATTCACATCAGGTTATCTCACAAAAAACTTATGACTGTTTCATATAAGGACCTAGGGAGGGCAAAAAGCATCAATCCATGTGCTAAGGATTAACATAATTTTTCTCTTACTTTTCAAGATTAAAAATATGTAAATAGAAATAGATATTCTGACATCTTTCCATATCATAGTGGATCATCTCAGGCAGTTCTTGGGATGCATACGTTTCACTTTCAGGCCAGCAATATGTAAGAAGCTCATATAAAATAGGCAAATATGGTCAAACTACGGACATTAACAACATACATTAACATATTAAACCTCAGACAAACCCAGAAGGAAATATGTTGAACTTTACTAAAACCAGCATTTTCCAAACTTAACTAAACAAATACTAATTTACGTTTTTTCTCTTCTGACATTATCTATTATTAACTAATCTCTTCAGTTTAGAATTGAGGAAACTTAGAACCAAAAAGGTCAAAAAGCTATTTAGAATTAGTCTGAGCAAAGCATATTAACCTAGATCCGTTAAGTAAAACTAAGAATGTATTCTTTCACCTAATTAATTACAAATTAGAGATGAATATGAACCATTTCAATGATCAACTTTGATAATTCAATAACTATAGTCCTGAATAAGGACATAAATCATCAAAAAAGTATTGATGTGCTATTAAAAAAGCACAGAGTACAATGTACGAAGCAATTCACAGAAAAGGTATTTTCTTAAAGACATTTCATAAATAATCAAAATGTTCTTTGACATATTTTAACTGACAATGAACATTTTATTAATGGCTGTATCTTCTAGAAAGGAACATTAATTCACTGCTTTGCATAGTGTCTGAGAACATATCAGCTATCAACATGCTGAATTATGCTGAAATTCTCATTACTGACATAATGGCTTTCTATAATCATTTTAGATATCAGAATGAAAATTTTGACTGTTATATTCAATTTTTAAAAATGATATAGAGATATTCAGTAATATTCATCATAATTCAAGGTAGAAAATATAGACTTTCCAAGTACTATGAAATTTATACGTACCAATCACCTAAAATTCTCCCATATGCCATTATTTTATACCAAATTTTCTCAGTAAGCATTATATTTAATTTACTATGTTTATTATATTTATATAATATATAATATATAATTTATTATATTTAATTACTATGTACCAGACTGCTAGGCTCTGGGGATAAAAAGATGATTAAAATATAACAGTTATCCTCAGTCTGGTAACATAAAAGATTGAGTAACCAGTGTCCAAAGCCAGATAAAGACAATAGAAGAAAACTACATAGCCCTATAAATATAGATGTAACACTCTTCAATAAAATAACAGTAAACAGAAACTAACAGCATTTTAAAAGGATTATGCACTAAGGACCAAGTGGAATTTATCTCAAGGTGGTTCAACATACAACAGCAATCCATTTAATACACCATTTTAAAATGAAAAAGGAAAAGAATAAACGCACATGATGCAGAGAAACAATGACAAGATTAAACATACTTTCTTGATAAAAACACTCAACAAACTAAAAACAGATAGTAACATCTTCAACCTGATAAGGGGCATCTGTGCTAACATCATAATTTTTGCAAGAGACTAAAACTTTAACATCAGAAACAAGACAAGGATATACACTCTAGACTCCAGACACTTCTATTTAACATTGTACTGAAGGCCTAGCAAAGGCCTTAGGCAAGAAAAATAAACAAAAGGCAAACTAAGAAATTACTAGATTAGAAATGAAGTGTAACTATCCCTATTTACAGAAGATGTGATTTTATATATACTGGAAACTACAGAATTATTAGACCCAATAAGCAATACACTATTTGACCTAATAAACAAGTTCAGCAAAGTTATAAGATACAAGGTCAACACACAAAAATCATGTGTATTTCTACACACTTGTAATAATGAACAATCCAAACATGAAATCAAGAAAAAAATTCCACTTACAATAGCATGAAAAAAACTACTTAGGAATAAATTTTACCAAAGAAATATAAAACTTTTACACTAAAAACTATAAAATATTAGAGAATCTTAATAAATGGAAAGATACCCTGTGTTACTGGAATGGAAGACTTAATGTGTTAAGATTTGACTAATCCCCAAATTTATCTATAGATTCAGTATAATCTGTATCGAGATTTTAGTGGCTTTATTTTGCAGAAACAGACAAGCTGATCCTAAAATTCACATTGAATTGCAAGGGATGGGGCGCCTGGGTGGCTCAGTTGGTTAAACATCCGACCCTTGACCTCAGCTCAGGTCTTGACCTCAGGGTCCTGAGTTCCAGTTCAAGCCCCACATTGGGCTCCACGCCCAGCCCATATTTTATGGAAAAAAAAAAAAAGTAAGAATTGCAAGGGATTATGAATAGCTAAAACAATTTTGCAAAAGATGATCAAAGTTGCAAGACTGGTATTTTCTAATTTGAAAACTTAGCACAAAGGTGCAGTAGCCAAACATTGTGGTACTGGCATAAGGATAGAGATTGAGTTCAATGGAAAATAGAAATGAGTTCCAAAATAAGCCTATCTGTCCATAATCAATTGATTTTTGACAAAGTGACAAGACAATTCAATAGCAAAGACATAATCTTATCAACAAATGATGGTGGGACAACTGAATCCACATACAAAAGAATAAATCTGGACCCCCACCTTGCATGATATATAAAAATTAAGTAAAAATGGATTAAATACCTGAATACAAGAGCTAAAATTATTAAACTCTTGAAGGAAAAATAGGTGCATATTTTTGTAATCTTGGGTTAGGCAATGGTTTCTGAAAATATGATAGACACCAGAAGCACAAGCAAATAAAAAAAAATGAATTAGATTTCACCAAAACTTAAAACTTTTGTGAATTAAAGGACACGAACAAGAAGGCAAAAAGGCAACCCACTCAATATTTGCAAATAATGTATTTGATAAAGGTCTAGTATCCAGAATATATATGTCTCATAACTCAGCAATAAAAAGATAGTCAAATTTTAAAATGGGCAAAGAACTTAAATATTTTTCCAAAGACACAAATGCCCAACATCATTAGCTATTATGGAGATGCAACATTCTCCTTCCTTCAGTGTTTTGTGCTACTCCTTACAATTTCCCTACCACCCAACTCTGTATTTTAAGAAGGGTGCTTTCACCAGGTATTTATTTCTATGAGAAATGAGGGCTCAGAGCACTCTGCCAGTTTCAGCTGCTGGTCTCAGATATGTCTTCCAAGTCCTCTACTCTGTTGGCAAGTGTTCCTTTGGGGGCAGCAATCTATGCCTGGATCACTGAGCACTCAGGACCACCCTAAGTCCCCTTATGTTCTCCTCCATTACTCCAGATGTGATAGACACAGACACCTCATTGTTGTCAATAGTTCTGCTCTACCTGCTTGTGCTCTAAAATTCATTTAAACAACTGTCATCTATTTTTTGTTATTGAATATAGTGTTTATGACTTTTTTTTTAACTATCTTAGTCTAATTTTGCAAAAAAAATTTGAGAAGATTCAAAAACTCTGCAGACTCTGTCTCAGCCATCATCATGCCAAATCCACCATTTCCTTCTTGGAATATTTTGTTTACATGGTTCTCTTCCTATCTCTTCCTTCTCAGTCTATTCTGTTGGCTTCTTTTCATTGCCCCAATTTGAAACGTAGAAGTTCCCTGGGAATCAGATCGCTTCTTTTACTTCTTCAACCTTTAATTAACCTTAATTAATTCTATTACCTTAAATATTATCTATGTATAACTCCTTAATTTATATCTCCAACCTGGCCATGGCTAATCCCCAGATTTATATATCCAATTACCTATTAAGGTTTTTACATGGATAGCTGAAAGGAATCTCAAGTTTAACTTGGGAAGGTGAAATTTTACTTGCCATTGAATATGTATCTCAAATGGTGCCTGGTATATAATGTCAGCTTGAAGAATCAGGACTGAATAAAGAAGACAGAGTGGACAGGATTTGAGGGCCAAATATATTTGGAAAAGTGAAAAAGGTGTTTCATTCTTCATCAAAGAGAAAGAGTTATTTAACATCATAATAAGTATATTAAAAATGTATTTAAAACCTGGTCTTCAAAAAGGAGGTTATTAATAGGTTGACATACATATCTATTGAGTGAATGAATGAGATTATAATCAACATTATTTTCTGATACAAGCTCAGCTTATAAATTGACAAACATTTTTGGACATTTTTTTTATCTGTTAAATGAGAGAGTTGGATTTAATCATTTTCTAAAATACCCTTCCAATTTTCTTCATGCTATTCAGTGATACAGTAGGCTGAAACTAGATCAACCAACCTCCCTTTGCTACTTCAGAGTTACTGACTGTAATCATACAACCACACTGTAACACACAGGCTGCCCAGTTACCAAAAGAAAACACAGGAATAACCAGATAGTCCTACATGGCCTGAAATTTTTCTTTCAAGAATACAGAGCCAAAAATTTACAACCTATCTTCAAAGTAGTCAAAACCAAATTTGACCACAATGATAATTTTCTTTCAAAATGTCAAACCCAAAACCATCACTAGAAAGGGAAGATTTAGGAAAATGCCTTCACCTTAAATAAAATTACAGACTTTTTAAACAAGAAGAGACTTGAAAGGTAAGCCATTCCATTGTATTCATTTTATAAATGAGGAAACTGAGATGTAGAGAGGTCAAGAAGTTTGTTCAAGGTCACTTAGTTCAGTAAGGGTGGGGTAAAGCCTGAATCAGATCTGCTGAAAGCCAGCCCAACATTTATGGAAAAATACTCTGTCAAAGACTGAACTGACTTGAGTATATTCCCAACTCTTCATCAACAGATTTGTTTTCTACATAAAACTCAATAATACATAGATTCATATGTCATAAGTCATGCCTTCTGATGAAAGTAAGACACTAAGTGGTCACTCTTGGTAAAACCTGACATAGTCATTCATCAATTTATTCCTGCCAACCAGAAATTTTGGTCTGACAACAAAGATGTAAAGTAAGGCGCTTTTCAAAGGTTATCAGAAGCCCATTCCAACAATTGTCCACTCCCCATAATCACTCCAATACTAACTCCTTGACAAAATTATTAAATATACATGGGTCTAATACCCTTAATATGCCTGGACATGACTGGTATTAAAAAATTATTTGCTGAATACATAAATATGTAAATAGGAACCACATAATTAACAAACAGAAGTAGTTCACAAAAAATGGAAAATCAGCAATTTTTTAAAGTAATCATCATTGGTATACTGATGACAAAACTCAATGCAGATATCTGAATCAAGATTTATACAATTTTTTAAAGACTAAGCTTATGGCACAAACTGATAAACATTTCTCAATTTATATTATATTATTGTTAGCCGTTAACAAACCAAGTAGAACCCATATTAATCACACCTAGCAAATTAATCCATGTATAGTAACAGGATCCTGTGCCAGGTAGATAGTTAAAAGCTAATATTTGATTGACGTACTTGGAATGAATTACAAGAAAGAGAGAGGAAGGAAGGAAGGAAGGAAGGAAGGAAGGAAGGAAGGAAGGAAGGGAGAGAGAGAGGGAGGAAACGAACTTCAAAGACCAATTAACCATTACAGTCCACCTGTTAGAAAGCAGTTGCTTCTCACCTTCTAAATTCTTTGGCCAAAATCAAGTCTATAATTAGACTGAATATGTCTGATTGAGAAAGGTTTTCCAATATAGGCTTCACCACTTTCTCTGAAGCCACAAGATTACATCCCTTTCACAACAACTAATCAACTATATTGGATAAGGCAGCCATAAACACTTCCAGATATTCCAAAAGGAAATTTGCAGAGCAAGAAATCAAAATAAAGATAATGGGATAACAACCAACCAATGCACTGAAAAGGTTCTGACTGAGAAATGGTATAATTCACTCCCCCCCACTACCAACACACCAAAATCTGTAGAATCCAACACACCAAAGTGGCCTAACTATAAATGTCAGAGAAGTACAAATAAGAACAATTATCCTATATGCAACTACTTTGTCAAAACAGAACAAAAATGACAAAACACCACCTTCTCCATCTCTCACTGATCCCACATTTGTCAGATGCAAGAGGCCTAGTTGGTTTCTTTTTTTATTATTATTATGTTATGTTAATCACCACACATTACATCATTAGTTTTTGATGTAGTGTTCCATGATTCACTGCGTATAACACCCAGTGCTCCATGCAGTATGTGCCCTCTTTAATACCCAACACCAGGCTAACCCATCCCCCCAACCTCTCCCCTCTAGAACCCTCAGTTTGTTTCTCAGAGTCCATAGTCTCTCATGGTTCATGTCCCCCTCTGATAGCCTAGTTGGTTTCTAAAAGAATGCATTACACAGCATTGTGGAACAAGTCCTTCTCACTGAATAAATGTTTAATCTCTTATCTCCTCATTCTATCTCATTTCTTAGCACCCCTATACAATAAGTAACAATAACACAAGGCAAAATCCTTCAAAATTATACCAACTCAGTCTCACAGACTAATTCAAATATGTAGCCAAATATAAAATAGGAAAAAAAATAACACAAACTTGTAAGAATCAGCCTACAGGTATAAAGTAATATTACATATGGAAATAGAGCACTTTTGCCATAGTAAACTGTACGCAGTACTAAAACAGACCTTAATAAATCTGTCCCTTTGGCTTCAGATTTCCCAAATATTTCAAAGGATTAATTTTCATCTCTGGCCTTATCCCATTAATGGCTGCCTTAACACACTGTGGATTTCATCAACTCTGCTGAATCCTCTCAGTCAAAAACAAGATAACAAAAACTCGTTCTGGAAGTTTCCTAACAAATACAGTGATGAAGGTATGCAGAGAGTCCCACAATTTATTCACACTAGCATAGATGTAATTGACTTTTCTATATGCTAACTTAGGAAACCATAGGTAACAATGTTACATGCACGTCTAAACCAAAACTTCAAGGAAAAGAATTAGTAATTAACAAATGAGGAGTAAATAAGCAGGTCACACCTAATTCATCACACTAAAGATGAAAACAACTACTCAAGTGAAACTCATAAAAGAGGATGGTAAGTTTACTACAGTGCCATTATTGTTGTCATTATCATTTCCCCGTCAGAACAACATCTCCTCTACCAACTACCATCTGTTAACGAATAAGGGCCAAATTTTGCACAGTCTGAGAATATGGCCTCTTGCATAAGTCCGGCTAAATTCCTGGCTAATTTGTTGATTGGACTGGCCCTGTTCCAACTGCTACTTCAATGTCACCTTATAATTTACTTCAGTGGGAAAAGCATAAACTCCACTCTGCACCAGATTTAAAACAAATGACTATTAATCATCAACTTTGTTCAAGTCTTCAAAGCCAAAGTGCTGAGAAGCAGATGATTGAAACTAACTCAAGCCAAGCAAGGGGAAGAAAGACGGACATAGAAAGGAGGGGAAAAAAGATGAAGGAAAAGAGGAAGGAAGAAAGGCTGGAAAAGAGGGCAGGTAGGAAAGAACAGACATAGTTTGCAATCATAAAATGGGCTGCACCTACCTGTACCAGGTACAACACAGGTACTTTGAGGTTCCTTACTTTGAAAGTACCAAAGAATAATTTTTAGCCGGCTGAGGTTAAAGAAATGACTTATGCCTTATATATACAATAAATCTACAAACATCACAGTAATCAATAAGGATGTGAACCTTTCTAAAATTCTTCTAATTTCCTTATGACTATTTCCATTTTAAGCCTACTCTCCAAAGTTTGATTGTATTTTAGTTCTGGTAATAGAAAGGGCCCTTCTAATAACACGGCTTCTCAAATATTTAATAGTTTGATCAAGAAAAGAAAAATGGCTTAACAAGAAAAATCACTTTATATGTTTTGGTCATTTGTCTTTATATTTTGAGTGTTTATCATCCACAGTCTTACAATTTGCCTTGACATTTTTAAATATACTGAAATTCATCTTTGATGCTTATGGTCGGTTGAAGATTATGTTCAAGCCCTAATCCCTGATATCTGTGCATGTAATACTATTTGGAAATAGGGTATTCACGAAGACATACTTAAGCATCACAAGATCAGATCATCTTGGATTTTAGAGTAAGCCCTAAGTAGTAAGATGAGTTTCCTTATAAGACAAAGGAGAGGGAGGTGTGAGACACCGAGATACAGCGGAGAAGGCCGCGTGAGGAGGATGCAGAAATGGGATTATGCTGCCACAAGCCAAAGATCAGCAGGTGCCAGCAGAAGCAAGAAGAGGCAAGGGAAAATTCTCCCCCAGAACCTCTGGAGCAAGCACAGCCCTGCCAAGACGCTGATTTTAGACTTATGACTTCTATAGCTATGAGAGAATAAATCTCTGCTGTCTATCCTAAGCTACTAAGTTTGTGGAACTTCGTTATAGCAGCTTTAGGAAACGAATTTAGGGCGCCTGGGTGGCTCAGCTGGTTAAGCGACTGCCTTTGGCTCAGGTCATGACCCTGGAGTCCCAGGATCGAGTCCCACGTCAGGCTCCCTGCTCGGCGGGGAGTCTGCTTCTCCCTCTGACCCTCTTCCCTCTCATGCTATCTCTCATTCTCTCTCTCTCAAATAAATAAATAAAATCTTAAAAAAAAAAAAAGGAAACGAATTTAATTTAGCTTTTGGTGCCAAGAATAGGGATGCTACTCAAACAAATACCTAAAAATGTGGAAGTAGCTTAGGAATTGGATAGTGGATAGAGGCTGGAAGAATTTTACAGTGCAAGATAAAAACTGCCTAACTTATTTTGAAGAGGTGGTTGGTAGAAATATGGATGTGAAGGGTGATACTGGTAAGGGATCAGAAGGGAGTGAAGAGTAAGGCAGAAAAAGTTAGCAATTTAGGAAACATATATCATCATGAACAGAATCTTGGTAGAAATATGAATGCTAAAGATGCTCCCAGGATGTCTCAGAAGAAAATGAAATACATGTTACTGGAAACTAGAAGATAGGTTATCTTTGTTATAAAGTGATAGAAAACTTGGATGAATTGTGTTCTATTATTGGATAGAAAGTAAAACTTCCATATTTAGCTGAGGAGATTTCTAAATAAAGTGTTGAAGGTATAGTCTGGTTTCTCCTTGCTGCATATGATAAAATGCAAGAGGAAAGAGATAATTGAGAAAGGATATGTTAAGCAAAAAGGAACCAACACTTGATAATTTGGGAGATTCTCAGTCTATCCAAATTGCAAACGATGTTAGAATTAGAAAATCCACACATATGAAACTGCTCTGAAAGAAGGTCAAAAGTGTGATGGGGACAATGTTTGCTCAAGAGATTACATGTGTGAGTCATGAACCCAATCAAACATCTGCACAGAAGCCAGAGAAAGAAATAAGATTATGCAGAAAGATCTTTGGAGAACCCACTTGTCTAATGGCATGAATCCCCTCAACTCACACAGAAGATCCATGAGCTTTTTAAGAATGTTTTACCAGCAGAATAACAGCAAGCCTGGACTGAGACCACCCCTAAACAATTACAATAGAAGAATAAAGGACAATTCTCTGGAGAGGGCAATACAGAAGGTATCTAAAGTGGGAACACCAGGAACACATGAGGGCAAAACCACCACTAAAAAGAGGAGAATTCATGAAAGTTTACATATTAAGTATTAAGCCCCAGAAATCATTCCCTATGTAGTCGGATTATCCTCACAGGGTAGGAGACTAAACGGGCCTTCTATACAAACTGTAATAAAATCCACAAGAAAAGATAGGACCAACTACATAATTTCTGGGCCCCAGCCTGAAATATAAATGTAGAACACTTGTTCAAAAATTAAGAACTTCAAGATGGCAACAAGGCAGATCACACATCACAAAACCAAACATGGTACCCCTAAAATCAAATGGGCCCTGTGCAAATCATAAGTTGCATGCTCATGAAGCCAGCCCTGCTTAAAAACAATGACAGTGGAAAAGTGGTGACAGTCAATAGCCTTGTCAGAAAACCTTACAGTGAAGCCTCCTTTACAAGCCCATTCACTGGCACAGAACTTCCAGTCACTCTTTTGTGCCCCACTCTTAAGAAGAGATAGCTATGGACCAGTCAATTAAAGAAAGACTCTAAAAAGGCCAGAACACAGTAATGGAAAAAAGAAAAAAAAAATCATCTTGGAAGAAACATTACATAATAATAAAAAAATAATCACATTAACATCCTCAAACAAATAAGAGAAGATATAACATCTATAAAACAAGTACCAAATGCTATTTAAAAAAAAAAGGAATCCCCCAAAACTCTTGGGGATTCAAAACATAATATGTATAAAAACATCAGCAGAAGACTTGGGAAATAAAGTTTCTCTTCTCCAGAAAGGAGAGAAAAAATAAAGGAAGGGAAATACAATAAGGCAATCCAGTAGATCCAGGACCCAAATAACAGGTATTACAAAGAAGAGATAATAGATATTGTTATCCAAATAGAGAAGTTACCAAAAGTAAAACAAGGAATTCCCCAGATCTAAACTTTATACACCAAGGGATGCCTTGAGTTCCTCCAAAATGGACAAATGTGGGTGAGGAACTTTATTTCCAGCACTAGTGCATACCTTCAGGAAAAACACAACTAGAAAAAATCAGGGAAAAAAATAAAGACAAGATCATCCACACAGCTTAATATTTACAATAATGCTTGATTTACAGAAAGTAAGGAAATTTCCAAAGGAAAAAATTTTTTTAAAAAAACCTAATTTTGGGCACCTGGGTGGCTCAGTCGGTTAAGCATCTGCCTTCGGCTCAGGTCATGATCCCGGGGTCCCGGGATGAAGCCCCACATCTGGCTCCCTGCTCAGTGGGAAGCCTGCTTCTCCCTCTCCCACTCCCCCTGCTTGTGTTCTCTCTCTCGCTGTGTCTCTCTCTGTCAAATAAATAAATAAAATCTTTTAAAAAAACAACTAATTTTTATACAGGAAGCATTCCTTTTTTTTTCTTGTAAGATTTTATTTATTTATGAGAGAGAGAGAGAGCACGTCCACACACACAAGCAGGGGGAGCGGCAGGCAGAGGGAGAAGCAGGCTCCCCGCTGAGCAGGGAGCCAGATGTGGGGCTTCATCCCGGGACCCCGGGATCATGACCTGAGCCGAAGGCAGATGCTTAACCGACTGAGCCATCCAGGTGTCCCAACGGGAAGCATTCCTAAAAAGTCAAACTTGTCTCAGAGACAAAGGTCGTTATACAGGATTTTCAATCAAAAAGGCAAGTCCTGGGGTGGCACTAAATAAAAATAACTAGTTATTAGATAATTACAGTACAAATAGAGACCCTGAAAGTGTGCCAGTATAGTGCCTGGACGGTTGATACTCCCTGCTTCCAAGAGAAGCAAGCATAAAACTCCTGTGAAAGGCAGAATTCTCAATTAAGGACCAGGAATTCAATTAATTGAGATCAAACATATATGAGTTCACAATAAAAATTAATAGAACAATTATATGAAAAAAATCATAATGAGTAAGAATACATGAAAAACAATATTCACTTAAAGATAAACAAAAAGTTGATCAAGAAGGGACAATCAAACCCTCCTACACTGTTGGTGGGAATGCAAGCTGGTGCAGCCACTCTGGAAAACAGTATGGAGGTTCCTCAAACAGTTGAAAATAGAGCTACCCTATGACCCAGCAATTGCACTACTGGGTATTTACCCCAAAGATACAAATGTAGGGATCCGAAGGGGTAAATGCACCCCAATGTTTATAGCAGCAATGTCCACAATAGCCAAACTATGGAAAGAGCCAAGATGTCCATCAACAGATGAATGGATAAAGAAGATGTGGTATATATATACAACGAAATATGCAGCCATCAAAAAAAAAAAATGAAATCTTGCCATTTGCAATGATGTGGATGGAACTAGAGGGTATTATGCTAAGTGAAATAAGTCAATCAGAGAAAGACATGTATCATATGATCTCACTGATATGAGGAATACTTAACCTCAGGAAACAAACTGAGGGTTGCTGGAGTGGTGGGGGGTGGAGGGATGGGGTGGCTGGGTGACAGACACTGGGGAGGGTATGTGCTATGGTGAGCACTGTGAATTGTGTAAGGCTGTTGAATCACAGACCTGTACCTCTGAAAAAAATAATAAATTATATGTTAAAAAAAAAAAAAAGATAATAGGAAGGGAAAAATGAAGGGGGGGAATCGGAGGGGGAGACAAACCATGAGAGACTATGGACTCTGAGAAACAAACTGAGGGTTCTAGAGGGGAGGGGGGTGGGGGGATGGGTTAGCCTGGTGATGGGTATTAAAGAGGGCACGTACTGAATGGAAAAAAAAGTTATTTAACAGTTTTGACTATGCCATCTGTTAACCAAATATTCATTTGTCTAATCATCTTCTGAGTTAAGCTTGTCCAAGTTATACTCTGTAGAGGCTCAGAAGAAACAGATATCTCTTCCAGAATTGGAGGAATATGAAAACAAAGGAATAAAGGCAAAATGACTTAACAAGGCCTGAGAATTCAGTTTCAAAGAAAAGCCACTTTGGGGAATATTTGGATAATATAGCTCACTTGTTAAGAACTTAGAATTTTAGAAAAAAAATGTAGTTTGGAAAAATATGTCTTTAAGATAACATTAAATATACATTTATTTATTTAAAAAAAGCAGGGACACTCAATTATGTGATTTAATTCACTGTGTAAACGCTGAATACTGATATAATCAAATTAATGATATAACTATACTTAAAAAAATGAAGAGAATCTAAGTATAGATTGGCCATAAGAATTTACAACATTTAAAAAAATCAAGAAGTAGCAATATTTTAAGAGTGTTATTTAGAAATATGGGCATAAATATTAATTTAACACAATCAAAGTGTTGCTGTTGGTGGGGCAGAAAAATGGCAGGAGCAGGGAAAAAAAAAACCTATAAATGTTGCTTTCATCATAAGGTGTTTAGAATTATAGGACTCTTTAAACTATATTTATAATTTTAATAAGACTTGTTTAAGGTGGAAGCATTACCTGTGTTAGATCTTATACTCTGCAATAACTGTAGAAGGTAAATGAGTAAATAACCATAAAACCCTAGACCTTCCGTCTTGAGTAAAAATGTCTAAATGCACAAGGTCACATGTACAAGGGGACTGAAATAAAAGGTCAGAAACCACTTAAATGTTTACAACGGGGTACTTGTTAAATAAATGATAGTACATCTATTCAATAGATTATTAAGAGACTCTCACTATACTGATATGAAATAATCTAAGTTATGTTTTTATGTGAAAGAACGCATGATACCTTTTTTCATTTAAAAGTATGGGAGGAAATTAACATAGGCATACCTCAAAGATACTGGGTTTAGTTCCAGACCACAACAAAGGGAATATCACAATAAAGTAAGTCAAATGAACTTTCTGGTTTCTAGTGCCTATAAACTTATGTGTTCACTTTACTGTAGTCTATTAAGTAGGCAATAGCACTGTCTAAAAAAAAAAGTATATACACCTTAATTAAAAAATACTTTACTGTTAAAAACACTAATAACCATCATCTGAGATTTCAGCAAGTCCTAATCTTTTTGCTGGTGGAGAGTCTTGCCTTGATGTTCATGGCTTTCGACCGGTCAGGGGGGTACTTGTTGAAGGTTGGGGTGTCTGTGGCAATTTCTCAAAATAAGACATCAGTGAAGTTTACCACACTGATTGAGTCTTCCTTTCATGAGTGAGTTCTCTGTAGCTTGTGATGCTGTTTGATAGCTTTTCGCCCACAGCAGAACTTTCAGAATTGGAGGCAATCCTCTCAAACCCTGCCACTGCTTTATCAGCTAACGTTGATATAACAATCCTTTATTTCAAAACTCTTCACAGTATTTCACCAGGAGTAGATTCCATCTCAAAAACAAAACAAAACAAAACAAAACAAAACAAAACACTTCCTGTGCTCATCAATAAAAAGCAATAAAAAGCAACTCCTCATTCATTCAAGTTTAATCATGAGACTGGAGCAGTTCAGTCACAACTTCAGGCTCCACTGCCAATGTTAGCTAGTTCTCTTACTATTCCCACCAGACCTGCAGTTACTTCCTGCACTGAAATCTTGAACCCCTCAAAGTCATCCATGAGGGTTAGAATCAATTTTGTCCACACTCTTGTTCATGTTAATGAATCACAAATATTTTTAATGGCATTTAGAACGATGAATCCTTGCCAGAAGGTTTTCAATTAGCTCTCCCAGATGCATCAGAGGAATCACTACCCATGGCAGCTATAGCCGTATGCAATGTATTTGTTAAATAATAAGACTGGGAAGTCAGAATTACTCCTTGATCCATGGGCTGCAGAATGGATGTTGTTGGCAGGCAGGAATACAACACATATCTCATTGTACAAGTCTATCAGAGCTCTTGGATGACGAGGTCCATTGTCAATGAGCAGTCATATTTGAAAGGAATCTTTTTTCTAAGCAGTAGGTCTCAACAGTGGGCTCCAAATATACAGTAAACCACGTTATAAACAGACGTGCTGTCATCTAGGCTTTGTTGTTCCATTGATAAAATAGAGTACTGGGAGAGTAGCTTTAGCATAATTCTTAAGGGCCTTAGGATTTTTGGAATAGTAAATGGGTATTGGCTTTAACTTCAAGTCACCAGCTGCATTAGCCCCACATAGGAGAGTCAGCCTATCATTTGAAGATTTGAAGACAGCAGTGATTTCTCTCTAGCCATGAAAGTCCCAGATGGCACCTTCTTCCAACAGAAGGTTGTTTCACCCACAATGAAAATCTGCCGTTTAGTGTCATTAAGTACCCTAGCTAGACCTTCTGGATAACTTGCTATAGCATCTACATCAGCTCTTGCTGCTTCACTTTGCATTTTGAGGTTACGGAGATAGTTTCCTTCAGAAACCTCATAAACCAAGTTCTGCTAGCTTCCAACCTTTCTTCAGTAGCTTCTTTACCTCTCTCAGCCTTCATGGAATTAAAGGGCCTTGCTCTGGATTAGGCTTCAGTTTAAGGGAATGTTATAGCTGATTTGATCATCTATCCACACCACTAAAACTTTATCCGTATTAGCAATAAGGCTGTTTTACTTTTCATATCATTCATGTGTTTACTGCAGTAGCACTTTTAATTTCCTTCCAGAACTTTTCCTTTGCATTCACAATTTGGCTGTTTGGTGTAAGAGGCCTAGCTTTCAGCCTGTCTCAGCTTTCAACATGCCTTCCTAAGCTTAATCATTTCTAGCTTTTGACTGAAAGTGAGAGATGTGCAATTCTTCCTTTTACTTGAACACTTAGGGGGCACTGCAGGGTTCTTAATTTAAATATAGTGTCTCAGGAATAAACAGGAAGGGCTGGATGAGAGGGAGAGGGGACTGGCTGTGGTTGGTGGAATAGTCAGAACACACACATTTATTAATAAGTTCACTACTTATGTGGGCAAAGTTCATTACAATTACAATAGTCATATCAAAGATCACTGACCACAGGTTGCCATAACAAATAAAATAATAATGAAAAAGTTTGAAATATTGCAAGAATTACCAAAATGTAACACAGAGACATGAAGTGAGCAAATGCTGTTGGTAAGTGACATCAACAAACTTGCTCAAAGCAAGGTTGCCAAAAACCTACAATTTGTATTTAAAAAAAAAAAAGGAATACCTGTGATTTGCCAAAAAGCAAAGTGCAATAAAACAAGACATACCTCTGTTACAAAGAACTGAAGAAGACAGTTCCACCGGAAGATAACACTTCTTACTCATCTACTAAATCCTACACACTCCCTTCCTTATCTACTCAAGGACTTTGAATTACCCTCCCCCTGCACCTCCTTCACTTGATCATCAACTTTCAGATTCAACTCAATCCTATAATGATATAGACATGCTATAGTATTTTCTTTTTTGGAAGCTATAATATTTTCTATTTAAAAAAAAAAATCCCCCTTACCCTACATACACTGAAGTGTATTTCTACTCATTGTGTCTCCACTTGCCTTCCTCCCATTCTCTGAAATCCAAACCACTATACCAAAACTGCCCATCAAGATAACAAATGCCCTACTGCATTAGTTTTCCATTGCTGCCATACAAATTACTTCAAACCTAATGGCTTAGGACAACACCGATTCATTATCTTACTGTTCTGTCCATTAGAACTCAACATAGGTCTCAGAGGGTTAAAATCAAGGTGTTAGCAGGACTGTATTCCTTTCTGGAGGCTTTAGGTTAGTTCCTTTTCCTTACTGTTGCCACAATTCAGTTCCTTACACACAGTTCCAACATCTCAGAACCAGGCAACAGGGCCTCAGATTCTTCTCATGCTTCTCTCTCTCTCTCTCTCTCTTCCTCTCTCAGGGCCTCAGATTCTTCTCATGCTTCTCTCTCTCTCTTACACACACATACACACACACTCACACACATGTGTACATACACCACAGCCAGGAAAGGTTGTCAACTTTTAAGGACTATGTGATTAAATTGAGCTCACCAAGATAATACAGGATAATTTCTGTACCTCAAAGTCCAGAACCTTAATCACATCTGTGAAGTCCCTTCTTTCATACAAGGTCACATGTTCATAGATTCTGGGGTTTAGGGTATGGACATCTAGGGGTGGAGGGGGCATTATTCTGCCTAACATACCTATTCAATGGTCATTTCTCAGTCTTCATTTTAAGTAACCTGTCAACAACATTTGACACACTTGACCACTCTCTCCTTTTTGAAGCACTGTCTTCTCTTGGCCAGGAAAACCAACTTCTCAGTTCTCCTTCTACCCCACTGGCCACTTAATCCCAGCTCTCCCTCTACTGATTCCTCTTTATCGTCTCCAAATATTGATGTGCTTCAAATTCCAGAAGTAATGATAATGAGGATGATGAAATAATAACAAGAAATGTCTACATAGAACTGCAGTTTTCAAAGGAATCCTGCATGTAATAGGCCAAATAATGGTGCCCCGAAGATAAATACCTCCTAATTCCTGGAACCTGTGAATATATCAGGTTACACAGCAAAGGGGAATTGAGGTAGCAAATGGATTTATCATTGCCATCAGCTGGCTTTTAAATAGGGAGATTATCCCGGCGAGTCCAATATCATCACAAGAGTCCTTGAATGTGGAAGAGAGCAACAGAACGTTCTGTGTCGGAGTGATGTGATAGGAAAAAGCCACAACCAGCCATTTCTGGCTTTGAAGATGGAAGGGGGCCATAAGCCAAGGAATGTGGGCTGTTACAACAGCACAGAATTCTAATTCACTGGTGTTCCTGCAACTGTTTCAGAAAGTTTATAAACTCAAACTATTTTCATAAAAATACTAAGATGTTATTTGTCCTTTTTTCTTTCATTCTCTGATGAATATACAATGGATTTTTCCAGACATGGCAGAACCTGTGATAACACCAAAGACTGAATAAAGCAGAACATATGAGAATCCAGAGGTCGTCCATGAAACCAGAGTAGAGAGATTTGCAGAAACATAAACAGTGCTATTCCTCTCACTAAATTTGTTTTTAGTTTGGGAAATATAGTTATGTTTTCATTTAAAAATGTTATTTTATGTAATACATAATAAATGTAATAGGTTTACATGTAATAGGCTTACTATTGTTTCTTAAATTAGTATTTTTAAAATTTCTGTTTTATATTATACTATGGTGAATATCAATAGATATAACCCACATAATCAAAAGCTCTTTGGGATCCATAATAATTATTATGGGTGTAAAATGGTCTTAAATACCACACTGTTTCAGAGCCACTGATACAGAGTTTACTATGTGCCAAACATAGCTCTAAGTAGTATGTATGTATGTGTATGTATGTGTGTGTATATATATATATATATCTCAACACAGTGATTTAATTCTCACAATCACCCTAATACAGAAGTGCTATGTTTATCCTTTTTTTACAGATGAGGAAATTGAAGGTCATTAGGAGTAAGCAACACGCCATAAACTAAATAGCTAAAAGCTATTAAATAGCTGAGCTAAGATTCAAGCCTCAGCATCCTGGCTCAAGTCTGGCTGAATATAGTCTCTTAGGGTTCAAACTTCTCTACTAACACTGACACCGGTGATCTCATCCAGTTGCATGTTTAAAATGCTCCAGCTCCAAGCCTCTCGCTCCAGATTCTTAGACCTATTCCCTATTCTACATATCTAACTAGATGACTAAAAGTCATCTCAAATTTAGCCTTCCCCAAGCTGAACAGATTCCCTCTCCTCCTCAAACATTTTCTTCCCTCAGATCTTCCATGCACCTCAGTCTGTCAAAAAGCCCTATCAGCTCTGCCTCAGAAATACATCGGAATCTAATCACTTGCCACTACCCTGGTGCAAACCATCTTCTCTTCCCTGGAATATGGTGACAGCCTCCGACTGGTTTTCTTCCACCTATATTGTATCTTTTCTCCATAGCCACCAAAGTGATTTTATTTATTTATTTTTTAATTACAGCCAATCACTCTTTTGTTCAAAACAGCTTCCCATGTAAATCCAAAGTAAAATCCAAAGGCCTTCCCTTAGCCTGCAAGGCCTTATATAATCTGGCATCGTGGTATCTTTCTAATCTTATTTGCTATGATTATCCCTTCCCAGCAACCCAACCTCCTTGCTCTAAAAACACATGAAATAGGGGGCGCCTGGGTGGCTCAGTCGGTGAAGCGTCTGCCTTCGGCTCAGGTCATGATCCCAGGGTCCTGGGATCAAGCCCCGCATCGGGCTCCCTGCTCCGTGGGAGGCCTGCTTCTCCCTCTCCCACTCCCCCTGCTTGTGTTCCCTCTCTCTCTCTCTCTGTGTCTCTCTCTGTCAAATAAATAAATAAAATCTTAAAAAAAAGAATGATTTAAAAAAAAAAAACACATGAAATAGAACCTTACCTCTTCACACTGTTTCCTTTGCTTGCCCCACATCCCACATACACCCAAGATCCATAAGGCCTCTACCTTTCTTTCTAAAAAGTCCTTGTGAGAGAGGCTTTCGATTACTACTTTATCACACCTATCATTTTTCAACTCCTTTATTCTGCATTGTTTTTCTTCAATATCATCTATTATGGCCTGACAAACTACAAATTTATCTATCTTTTCCAGGTCTACACCCCCTCTCTAAAAGGCAGATTCTATATATTCAAGACTTTATCTCTTGGGTTCAGAGCTTTCTCCCCTAATGATGTCTGGTGAGTTTTTACTAACTACTTATTAAGCATTCATTTAGTGATTAATCTAGGAAAGATGTTCACAATAAAAATAATAGTTAATACTCATGACATAAGAAGTTTGCAAGAAATACAATCCTAAAAGGAAAATATTCAAAATATGGAAACAACAGGTAAATAACAAACAAAAAGAGTACCTGATGAAAATATTTTTAAGTCCAACACAATGTATAATTTTTAAAAATTCAAATTTAAAGGTGATACTATTTTATGAGTTTCAAATAACAAAACTTTTTAAATATAATTTAAGTTGACCAATAAGGCAAGTATGAGCCAAACACTGACGATTTAACTTGGCCCAACATTTCATGAGACCAATTTAACTCTATGTTTATAATTTTATCCTCTAATCCAGTAATTCCTCCTCTAATACATAAACGAAAAAGAAAATCATAAATCAGGGCACCTGGGTGGCTCAATTAAATATTCGCCTCTTGATTTTGGCTCAGGTCATGATCTCAGGGTCCTAGGATGGAGCCTTATGTTGGGCTTTGCACTCAGTGGGGAGTGTGATCCCTCTGTCCCTCCCCCACTTGCTCTCTAAATAAATAAATAAATAAATCTTAAAAAAAATCATAAATCAAGGCAGGCTTTTCTACATATATTCTGGAATAGCATGATTTTAAAATAGTAATGAAAATAAAAATAATAATCTAAATGTACAAGACAATTTCAAAACTTATGGCTCATTCCTATAACGGAATATCATGGAGTTATGTCTGTAAAGAATTCATAACTATATGGGAAATATTTAAGTTATGTTAGATAACAGCATACAAATCATATGAATTTGACCACATTCAAAATAGTTATTAAAAAGAAAAACTATCAAATGCACGTTGTTATTTGGTGGGAGTATTATGGGTAATTTTATGATTTTTGGCATGAAAGACACTTACCTCCAAGGAATAGGGATTCTGTCAAAATTATGCCATAAAATGAAAGAATGATAGTAAAACTGACCATTTCAAATCAGGGACAATTGGCATGGAAAAGCTACTTGATACTGAGGCTTTAATAAACACTCAGTAACTTGAACCAACAATGATGCCGGAAAAGTACTTTGCATATCATCCAGATAAAACACAGCACTAGTAAACAAAGGCTTTTCTACAGAAGGAATTCGAATAAATACAATGAAAAATGGAAAATACCTTCTTCAGTTAGTGGCAACTCAAAAAAAATGGAAATTTACATGTAATGATCCATATAAATATACAAATCTATAATAGTTATCACTTTTTACTTTGGAAATAAAAATTTTCCCATAGAGCATTCTGGCAAGGACTAGTTTCTTCTTTTCTTTAAGGTGATTCAACAATGAATTTGTTGCCGCAAAAGCGTAAATAATGACAGACATCCCTATTCTCCTCTCTATGATTATGTTTGCTATCATTCCCAAAATGCTTCTTCATTTTTCAGGAATAAAAAATATGATGCATGCTAGAAATAACAATTTATTAGGATTTGAACAAAACCCTTCAAGCTCTAGAAAATAAATTAGTCACCAATGGACTAAGTAAGCCTAACCCTGCCAAATATTAGCCTAAAACAAAATTGTGAAGTTGAATTAGTAAACCCTTTACAAGTTTTCCTTCAGAGATAATGTAACCACAACTACAAAAATCACACTGTAACCACTGCTAAAATGTCCAATATGTGTAATAATATACAGTACAAATCTTGTTTGTTCTAACAGAACTTAAGGAACTCTTTCAAAAATCGCATTTAGCACTAGAACATGGATATGTCCCAATTTTCCAATAATTATTATTCTGATTAGTGTATCTATGAATCAGATTCTCTTTCTGCCCTGCCATCAATTACTAATTATTTTCTGCTCACAGCTAACCGACTAGACGAGAATAAAATATTCCAACCAATTCCACTCTGGGAGTATCCCGTTCTTTTAAATTAGTGCCCTAGTGACTGGGAGTTGCCTGTTTGTTTTTCCCATTTATTACTAAGAAATTAGATAAAATGATCTGTGTTCCTTTGGGAATGGGTTTTGGGTAAGAAAAAAGCAAGAGGAGCTGCTTTTTGTTTTTTAATCTCCTGCTTAATGGCAGCTCAAACACTACTCTCTGAAAACAAACCAATAATCACTTCTGAGAAAGTTGAAATATATGGCAAATATCTCTGCTATGTATGAGATGAAAAAAAATTGTGTTTTTTTCTCTTGATTTTCTTATAGAGACAAACAGTCCTGACTCCTCTACAGACCATGACAGCAACACTGTTTACTTATAAGAATTGTGCTCAAAAAGCTTTCCCTTCACCAAACAAATGGTAACAGATATTTAATAATCTCTAAAAACAAAAACAAAAGAAGAAGGGGGGGCGGGGAAATGTTTGCCATATGTTAGAGTTCTATTCAAAATGGTTAAAGAATTTAAATAAAATACTTTAAAAATTTAACCCTGAACAGTAACTAGGAAATATTAGTAAACTAATATTTGGTATCTCCTCTAAGTAAATAATTACAGTAAAATTTCACCTTCAATCCCAACGTAATAAAAAGAGCACACATATGGTAAGGTCAACCCAATTTTAAATCTGGGAAATATAATTTACTAACTGCGCTACGTAGGACAAGAAATTTACTACCTCTATCACCTTCTTTAACTGTAAAGTGCAATAATTAATGCCAATCACACTGTCTTACGGCAGAAATTCAGTGAAAGAAAGAATGTCGAGTGGTTAGTGTAGTACTTAGTATACGGTGGACAATCAAATATTGAAGTGGCACCTTATATGGAAATTGGGTTATAGTAAGAATATATGATGAAAGTCATACCCTGTCAAAGTTACTCCTCACAATTCCCTGGAAAGGGACACACAGGAGCCCAACATACTCTATCTTTTCTCTTTACTCAATATAGCTAACTTCCGTAACACTGAAAAATCAACCACTTAATCATCAGATGGGCTAATTGACTTGCATTAAGGGGTCATGTTGTATGAGAGAAAATTTTTAAACATTAGAATCATACATATTACAGTAAAATGCTAATAGCATAAGAGAAACACATGGAACAGCTTGACCAAGGGCACAGCACAGCTATTTCACATTTCCAAGGCTTATGTTAATTATGTTTGTCTATTTAGAAAGAGAGGTTCTTTTGACTATTTGCTTGCTTGCTTTAGGGCCCATTCTTTTTTTTTCTTTTGCCACTAGAGTTAAATTTCCTATTAGCTAACTACATATGATGTCCACTAATTTCCTTACCTTATTAGACAAACCAGAAAAACACTTTGTTAAGTGAAAAACTAAAATAAATGTATGCTAAGGAGCAAATACAGGTGACAAAAATTTGTGCTCCAGTATTTATTTGCTTTACAAGGGAAAATGTCTGCAAAGCCAAATGCAGAAACCACCTACCCTTCTACAAGCTTTCTACTAAGGCTAATTATCTGGTTTCTAAGCCTTTAGCAGATTTGAAGGGGCAAGGGAAAGAGAATATTATATGCAGAAACAGGGAAGAAATAAAAATAGATGATTTTAAATCAGCTGATTTCTTTAGTGAATAAGGAACTGTTAGTAATACCAAAAAAAAAAAAAATGATGAGCTCTATTAAGTGCTTTAAAAAAATGCTTTAAATAAAACCTGTTTTTCTCTTCAAAAACCATTCTTTTAAATTGTCTGAGGTAATCAATCTAGGGAAAGAACAACAGAAATAATGCTAACAAACTGACTCCCACACTGGATGTGGAAAAGCAACTGTTTCATACAGAAGAAAACTCCCCTGCTACTTTCAGCACCTTAAATTCCTTAGGCTGTTAGAATTCTGACAAAATAAAACTAGTAAACACTTACCCCCAACATGAGACTGTAGGACTGACTAAAAGACACATACACATACACAAATTCTGACAGAAGTCATTTCAACTCCAAATAAAAGGCACAGAAGTCCATCTTAAAGTTAAGTATAGAAACAAACCAAAATAAATCACCAGGTATATTTTTAAAATAGTAATAACTAAGTAATTATAGAAAAGGCCTTCTACAGAAATGTTACAAAAAAAAAAAAAACAGGAAAAGACTTTGGAAAATTTATGTCACATTTCATTAAAATTTAAAAAGGCAAATAAATATACATGTGAAACTAGATGAGATAGTTATAAAGTCTATATATTGAGGTAAGAAAAAGCCATACAAAAATGATCTCAATGATTCCTAAATTTAAAGCTGCAACCGAGGCAATGAAGAATAGATTCTAAAATGCAAGCAGTAAAATAATGAAATACGAGATTCCCTGAAAAATGTCTCAGAAATTAAAAAAAAATAGAGTTAAAGTAAAAAGCAAATGAAACACTGATAGAGCCACTTGTTCCCATGTAGAGCTGACTGCAATATTCACAGATTCCATATACATGAATTTGCCTACTAAAATTTATTTGTAGCCCCAAAATCAATACTCTAGGCACTTCACAGCAGTCATCTGTGGAACGCACAGAATGATAAAAATCTGAGGTGCCCAACATACACATTCCAAGTAAGGTCAAACAAGGTGATGCTCTCTACCTTCTTGTTTCAGCTCTCCTTCTATCAGTGTTTTTTTTCACAGTCTATTCACTGTCATGTGTTTTGCATTTGTGCTTGTTGATTTCACTGTTTAAGATGGTCCCCAAGCAGAGTGCTAAAGTGTGATCTAGTGCTCCTAAGTGCAGGAAGGTTGTGATGTGACCTACAGAGGAAATAATTGGGTTCGTTAAGTTGCATTCAAGCATGAGTTACAGTGTTGTTGGTAGTGAGGTCAATGTCAACAAATCAACAACATATATTAAATAAGATGATTTAAAAAGAACACACATAAAACAAGGTTATATACTGATAGTCGCTAAAATTGTTGTGACCAGAAGCCCTCACGAACCTAACACCTAACCCTGTATTTCTAAGAGCAATGGTTTTCAGTATTAGCTAATGCAGTACTTGCAGTGATTTTACGGAATATAACGAACATGAACAATGCGAATCAACTCTTTATTAGGATAAACATTATAGGGGGGAAAAAAGATAATGATGAAGAAATTTGAGAACTTTCCAGAACTGAAAAAACTGTTTAAAAGGGACCATCCTTTGATGGATGGGATGGACCATCAAAGGATGGTCCTTTTCAAATGTTAAAGAAAAAAATAATAAAGGGAAAACAAGTCTGACAATATAAAATCTTTAAATTATGTGCTTTTGCAGTCAGAGCCTCACTTATTTATATCCGCCAGGATCCATGCTCTTTTGGTAGTGCCTTTCCATGCTGGCTCTGGACATGGTCATGAGATCTATGTGGTTCAAAGAGTTGCTAGCAAATACGATGCAAGTAGAAGCCCAAAAAGTGCTTGCTCTTTGGAGCTTGCCCTCTTGATGTTCTTGGAACCCTTCCCAGCCACCACAAGAACACATGTGAAGGAGGCTACTAGATAATGAGAGACATGTGGCCTATTCACCTGTCACCCTAGCCAAGAGCCAGCCAACCACCACACATGTAAATGAGGCTAGATGTGTCTGCCCCAGCCTACTAATCACCTGACAGCAAATACATGAGAAAGCCCTGCTGAAAGCAGTTGAAGGTGGCCTATGTCAGCAGAACCAGCTGATCCATAAATGCATGAAGGATAATAAATGTTTACCATTTTAATCTACTGAATTTTGAGGTGACCTGTTATTCAGCAATACCAAATGGATACATATATAAATAAAATTAAATAACAAGTTAAGCTGTCAGAATAAACTTAAGCATATTGCCTCCCTCTCCCAATATACAATGAGATTTCTTTTTAAATAGTGTAACTTAGTGAAGAAAATTAGCAGAACAGAAACTCTGGAGGGCCACAGAGCAGCATATCATGGCATTGCTCCCACCCCTATTCACCTAAGTCCCACTAGTGAATTTCTGAGAATTCTCACTAATATCCTCAAGAGAAACAAACTGAAGTGCTATCTGCAATGTCCCAGGTAGATTATGGATTGGCCAAAGCCTCCTTTAATTTCCTGATCCAATAACCCAAGAAAAGATAACTTACTTAAAGTGAGGTGGCCACATACGGGAGGGACAGTTAAATCATATTGTTTCCCTTAGTCCTTGGTTCCATGCGAAGGTACATAGTGTCCTGCCAGATCTGAGAAAAACATCTGACTAAAAATTCTCTTTTTAAGGCTTATATCAACCATTCTGGAAGAACTTACATTAATAATCCATGAGCTTCCATATAAGAGGATATTTATAAGCACTGGAGTCTCCTAATTCCGAAGCCAAACTCAGCATCATCAAGGCCACAAAAAAGTTGGGGTGTGGGGAGAGGAAATGGAGTTGGTGCTGGATTCTGAGCCTCGAGCTTTCCAATGTCTCAGAAAGCCTTTTTACAGCAGTCACTATTCTTTTTTCTTCTTATGAATGGAGAGTACATGGCTGCTAGATGAGTAAATGAAAACAGTGTCTTCAAAACTACCTGCTACAGCAAGGAAAAGATCCAAAGCTCAAAGGTATTAAACCCAGAGAAAAGAAAAACAGGTACACTGACCCTGACAGAAAATATTTAACAAAATCTGTTAAGAGGTCAGAATCCAAGTATTCTAATAAATCTAAATACTGCCTCAACTGAACACTCTTGGACTCGTGGAATGGAAACTGACCTCATAAAGTGGGAAAACGTGTTACCCACAAATATTTAAATCACAGCCAATAACATTTCTAGACAAATGGTCGCCTGGGTGGCTCAGTCGGTTAAGTGTCTGCCTTCGGCTCAGGTCATGATCCCAGGGTCCTGGGATAGAGCCCGGCATTGGGCTCCCTACTCAGTGGGGAGTCTGTTTCTCCCTCTGTTCCTCCCCGCTGTTTGTGATCTCTCTCTCTCTCTCTCTCTCTCTCAAATAAATAAATAAATCTTTAAAAAAAATTTCTGGGCAAAGCTACTCAGGCACAAGCAACATAAACAACATAAAAAAACAAAAACAAAAAGCATGGCAACAATGCCAAACATTCCTCCCTCCACCACACTCACATATACAAAGAATAAAAAAGAGCAAAATCTGTGAAATGATGGTGATAAGGACTTTTTCTGTTATCTCAGAATGGCAATTAAGCCTCAAAACTAAAGACAATCATACAATGTGTCCTCTCACTCCCAGAGTTTACCAAACATTGGCAGAATTGCCCCTTACCAACTTCAAATACTTATGGCACTGCCACCAGTCTATGTAAGGAAAGGAATAAGGAAAGAACAGGAGTCTTTGGTCTTATGGAAAGGCCACTCTTGCTGGAGAAAAGCTTCTCCTTCCCCTCCCCTAGGAGTGTGTGTATTTACTAGTGTCTGAATTCAACGTGGGAGAAAGAGTGGCCTACAAGAGAATCACTCCCCAGGAGCAGTATCTGAAGAAAGGGGGACTGGCACCTTGGTGTTTCCCCATCCTTTTCAAGTTGTAAAATATGCAGACATGCATTCATCCTGCCATTGGCATAAAGCCAAGCACAGTGAGGGAGTTGTTGGGAGAACCTGACATGCATCCTCTGGACTCCCCTGGACCCTGTGAGCACACCTGAATTAAACAACTGTGCCCATTTTTGACGTGGAGACATCTGAAGGCATGAGACCCTCTAAAAGAGAGCCCATGTCAACAAGACTGAAGACGGCTGTTGCGTAATAGGTTTGGGGAAAAAATGGAGTCAACCTCTCATACAGTCCTTGGAGAACCTCCTGATTCTCTCGACTTGCTAAGCAGCTGCTAAACTAAGTGAGCAATCAGACCATCTAGAGAAAAGACTGGCACCCTAGACTAATGAGAGAGCCAGTAGTCTCGGCAATCTCTATGGCCTGGGGTAAATCTCAGCACTGCCCAAGGAAAACCATGCATAATCTGTGTCAGGACCAAGAAATTAGTAGGGGCCAAAACCAGACAACCAGAGAGAGCTAACCAGAGGGAGAACAGGCATGCCTCACATCACAGCCAAGTACCCACTCCTCTACCTCTTCTCAGTTCACTAGGGGAGCTACAACCTAGAAAAGTCACAGGCAAATGGGCATCAAACTGGATTGGTTTATTTTATACTAAACAAATATTAATACTTCCAATCTTTGCTAACTTTCCCAAATGATATATTTAATAGAATGAACATTTGGTTCTATTTTTACCTCCCTCATAGCTTACTAAATATGTATATCAGGGCAAGTATAATTGCACAAAAACAGTGAACTGTCTCCCAGCTCAGGATGAAGAACTGTGGCACACTAGTAATCCTTCCAAAAATAGACTAATTTGTTATGACTATCATTCCCATTATGTCCTAGGCTTCAAAACAAGGGGAAAAATTATATTTCAAGATCTGTGGCATTTCCACACTGTTTTAAAAATGACTTTCCAAAAGGGATTATGGCAAAAACTACAACACCATCACCATTTTCATAGAATACAATACTTTCCCTTCTCTTTTGTCCTGTAATTTTAGCTCAGCCTGACTTTTTTTTCCTCACATGAACCTCTGTCAGGAGGATACTATGTTCGCTGCAAATAACCGGACCCCAGTATTCATCCTGGAGATTACTGACAACTCAAAAACCACAAGCATGGGGTTAAGATAGTATTTAAACACGCCTTTGGGGTTAGAAAGTAGCATTTAGCCTGTAGTTCATCAGTTTTTATACGGCCAAGGTGAAATAAATAGAAGAAATCTACGAATGACTTTCCTTGCCTCGGAATATTTTCTGATCTTTTTAATAAATTTAAAAACCACTAGATCACAGATGTCTTGACTTGGATACTTAGCTGAAAACACAAAAATAAATTCTAATCTGGGAACATAAACTTTTTTTGCTGAAATAAAAAAAATCAAAAGGGATAAGCTAAAATCAATTTTATGATCTTCACTAGTGATGACTAATATTCTCCTGTCATGACTTTCTCCCATGACTAAGTAGTTGTTGTTGTTTTTTAAAAAGGGCAAAACTTTGAAGTACAAATGGTAGTAACTAAACACCGATAACCCATTAGATTGTAATGAGCTCCAAGGAGCAATAACCTCAGCTGTCTTATTCACCAGTCTAGCTGTTACAACACCTAGCGGTGTCCCCATCAAGGCACTCTATTAAATTGTTTTAGCAGCTATCCCAATGTTAGGCAAAATATTCTTAACAATGTCAGATCATTTATACTTTCTGTATAAACTAGAACTGTCATTTGGTCAACAGTTACTGATGCTGCTCCTATACAATTAAAAAGTGTGCCAAGCATATGTAGACTCAATGACAGAAAATAAAATATAACACGTGTAGATATATGCAACAGGGTTGATAGCATCTGGAAACACAGTTTAGCTTGTGGACTATATCTTTAGGTTTTAGATCTTGTATGTCCACATTTGTGCCAGGGATGCAAAAGAAAGAATTTAGTGGGAACCAAGTAAATGCCACAATACTATAAACAAGTACTCTCAAATGAATAAAATGAAAGAAAGTCAACCAAAGGACATAGCCTTTAAAATCCAATCCAAACACCTTGCTTTAGAAATACTTTCATAAAAATTATTGGCCCTTGAAGTCCAACATTGAACTGAATCACTATTTACATAACAGGGAACTGATTCACATTTTAATTTGCTTTCTTCAGTATTATTTCAGGAAGACTTCTTTATTTTCCATCCAATATCATATGTAGAGTCCAGGTATAAAAAATGCATTTCTATTTTTGAAAAAGACCAATTTTATGAGGTTAGTGGAAAGTGAATGGACTATAGCTTTTTCCCCCAAACACCATCATTTCCCATTTCTTTTCCATTGTCTGAAGCTTATAATTTTCTACCTTCAAGCCATTGACTGAAGGAAAATTTCTTTTAAGCATCTAACTTCAATAAAATTATCTTAGAGCTGAGTGGCCTTTTAAAAAGGAAGATTAAGAATGTATTTCCTTATGGGATTCAACAAGTGGAATTCCACAACCTCATTTATAAAAGGATGTTAATTAAAAAAATTGACATGTATTTACTTCATATCTAATACCTTCACAAAATACAATAAAAATTACATTTTTTTCATCACTGGCATGCAGAAAATGTGATGCCTCTCCATAAATGAACAACAGAACAACAGTATGGGTAGAGAAAAAAGTTTTATCCTCCTATTATACCTTCTACTCACTACAACTATACTGCTTGAAGCATAAGCTCTCATCCAAATTCTAAGGCCTTATTTCTGAAAATTCTACTCAACTTCTATGAATCTTCTACTAAGGAAGTAGGAAGCTTTTCTTTACAAATTATATTGTCCCTTCTGTTTAGTAAAAGTAATTGGACAATAAAACCTGTAGCTCAGTCTTAATAAATGTTTAGAAGTATACATGTCCTGAGTTTTCTCTTGCCTTACTATTCCATTCTATCTGCATAGCCCCTAGTCCTCATTTTTTTTAATTTATACTTTTCTCTTTAATGTTTAAAATTTAAACAAACACTCAAAAATTTTGTGGAAAGAAGGAAATGTAAAAACTACAGCGAAAAACTTCTGCTTGCAGGGAACATAACAACCAGAACTACAAATCGCAGGAATGGAAAGTTGAGTTGAAATGTATTCTGGCTATCTTTCTCTAGATATGATGTAAGGTAGAGGGGACCATCTCTAAGACTCATTTTTCCTGTATTCTTTGAAAGATTAACAGCAATTCAAACATCAATTAAGTTTGTGATGGCTTTGAGAGGCATAGAAATTTAAAAGTAAAATTGTAGTGTTCTAATTAACAGCATGCCTCTATATCATTAAGGATACATGATACAAGGGCATTCTTTGAATTCTACATGCAATAAAATCTGTTTCATTGATCAGCTCTCATTTCTTAAAAGCAAAACAAAACAAAACCAAAAAAAAAAAACTAGCTGTGAAATTTTCTATAAAGAGAATGGAGACTTAAAATTGTTCTAGAAAATAGCTTTAAAAATCATTAAAACATTAAATCTGTTGGAAGTCTACAAAAGATGAATTATGTAAGAAATATCCCAAATGGCCCATCAAGTTTAATCTTGCTTAAAAACTAATTCTACTTTGAATCACAGCCATATCTCACAATTGCACAGGAATAGAGGGACTTGTGTTTTACTTCCAAGCAGAATGTAATCACCATGTTTCGAATAGCACAGAAAAAAAAAAAAAAATGAGAGAGCCACTGGCGGGAAAAATATGACTGCCACAGAAATTTTTAGACAAAAGAAGCTGAAACAAAGAGTATGCAGAGTCATGTCTGAGTCCCCCATAAACAAATAAAGAATGTTACTACTGCTGAACAGATTTCATTTGCAAAGAAGAGTATGCATACTATAAAATGACAAGAGATATCCTGTCTTGCAGAATATAAAGTCTGTTATTTCCTACAGTACTTCCTTACTGTGGCATCTTTAAACAGAATTTTTTTATCTATACAATTTTTAATGTAAAATTAAACATATTTTTATAAAAGTAGTTTTCCCTAAATAAACAAAAGCATTAAGCTCTCTCCATCCCGTGCCCAACCTCTATTACTTAGGGGATTATTTCCTCCTCCATTTCCCCCTCATTCATTCTGCTCCAGCCACACTTGTCTTGTAAGTTCCCACTGTACAGCATTTTCATTGACTGTTCTCTGGACCTACTGTCTTCTCCCCCTCTCCACCTTCAAGTCTCTGCTCAAAAGTCACCTCTTAAATGAAACTTTGATCACTGTATTTAAAATTGTGATCTCCCTGCCCCCAACCCCCCTTTTATCCTACTTTTTTTTATCACTTACTCACTTTCTACTTCATAATTAACTTATGTTTATTAAATACTCTCTCTCGTACAGTAAAATGTAAGCTCCATGAGCAGTGATTTGCTACTGTTGTTGTTTTCCCATTAATAGTTCTCAAGCATTCAAAACCATACCTGGCACATAGAAAGCACCCAATAAATACTTCCTGGATGGATAAACACATGAACAAACTTATTTCTCAACCATTTCAGGAGAGAAAGTACATCTAAACCCCATAGTAGATCAACCTTTCCTTACATAAGAAAATCACATGTTAAGGTAACTATTAATTTTGGTTCATAATACAAAGTTGCCACTGTTTTCCTTTTCTGTTTGTGCATAACCGATTATTTTACTTTATTTTACTCCCTATTTATTTAATGTATTTTTTTAAATAATAAAATGCATTTCAGAGCTGCTGTCTTACTAAATGCAATGGTCCTTTTCTTAGCAATGCAGGATAGTATGGATGTTTATTCTTCATTACATTATAACAATAGTACAATTCTACCTCTGCTTTATCATGCTTCCAAATGAAATTCACTTATTTGTACATAATATGACTATATATATCAGGCACTTGATATTATTATAGTCTACACTAAACACAGAACTTAATGCCAAAGAAAGACAGACATCATCTTAAACCTCAGTCTAGATGTCAAGTTAAGATACTAAACAAGTAATAAAAATAACATGAACGACAAAACAGGAACAAACATTTATACAGCGCTGTGTGCCAGGCACTGTTCTTAAATACTTGAGAACATGAATTCATTTAATCCTCACAATAACCCAAAGAGGAAGTATTACTATTATTACTCCTATTTTACAAGCAAGAAAAATGAGACTTTGCAAGACGTTTTGAAAGGTTGGCGTTAATCCTAAGGAAATAGAAAATGACAGAAGGATTTTAAGACAGAGTCTGAAATGATCACAACTGAAGAATTATTCTGGGTCAGCATGGAATGAATTGGAGCAAACCAAAATTCCATGTAATAATCTGAGTGAAAGATGGTTGCTCCCTAGGCTAGAGTAATGGCATTGATGAGGGGAAAAGTGTTAAACTATTAAAAATTAAGTAGTATTAATGATAAAAATAATAAAATATAATAAAAAATAAATTAAAAAATTTAAAAGTATTAAAAATTTGAGATTGAGGAAGAGAAATAAAAGGATTTAATGATTAAGTAGAGATTGTGTCCACCTCTGACAGTCCCTTACCCCACCAATTTCATATCACATCACTGTTATTAATTTGCTATAGGGTAAATGAAATAATATTTATGAAGCATACATTAAAAAAAACTTTCACAAGGAAAGTTTATAATTTGGAGTCTAAAGCACTCTGCAAACTTGAAATCAAGCCATCCTAGACTCCATCCTCTTCCTGACTCACAACAGTGAAATTTGGTAAGTTTTACTGCCTAAATATCTTTCAAAATCTGTCTTCCCCACCTTTATTCACATTTCTCCACTTCATTAAGATCTCCATCACATTTCTCTTGGGTTACTCCATCAGACTCCAAAGAGGTCTACCTAACTCCATCTCATCTCCAACTCATACTTATCAACTGCAAGAAATATCTTTCTAAAATGCAAGTATGTTCAGTGTTACTCAACTACTAAAAACTTTTCGACAGTCTCCAAAAACCTTTTCAGATTCAGCTACGAAAATGCCTCCCCCTCATATTCTATGCTGATATACCAAACCAAAAACCCTCTATTGAAACTCTAGGACTAGCAATTTTTCAAACAGCTCATGCTATTTCATAACTGCAGGATTTCGCAAATGTTGCTCCCTCTGCAAGACCTCCCTGCCCCACCTAACTACCTGGCAAAGACCTGTTCATCTTCTGAAGCTAAATTCTGATGACTTTTCCTCCTTCATGATCTTCCAATACCTTCTACACTATCTCCATTCTAAACCTCAACAGATTGTATGACAACTGCTTACATTTATTCTTTGATTCATTCTGCCATGAAATTATATGTTTCTATCTTCATTGTATGACATAGTTTCTGGGGAAAATATGTATTCTAGTTTGTTGCACTGAATTTAGGCACAAAATTGATAGCAATTTTAGGTGCACAAGAGCATTACCCTCCAGACTGAAAGCCAGGGTAAGATTACAGGAAACCTGATTCTAGATAAGGAGTATATTACGATACATGAAACAAACAAAAACTCTTAAAATTTTTTAGAAATGAATTAACAGTAAATGTCCAGGAGCTGTAAGAAAAAAGTATAAAACTCAGTTGAGGGATATTTGAGGACTCTGGAATAAATGAGGAAACATACCTATTAAGTAGAAAGATTAAGTATGAGGAAGATGTCAATTTTCTATATATAAATAAAGAATTTAACAAAATTTCCATCAAGATCCCAACAGGGTTTTCTTTTTAAATTTAACTTGTTTAAGGATTTTAAAGTTTAATTGGGAGATTAATATACAAGATTAGCCAAGAAAAGTAAGTAGAGTCCTGGTAAATCTAAATGTTCAACAAAACAACAGTAATCATACCAAAGTAGATAGTACTACTACAGGAACAGACACTTACCAACAGAAATGAAAATAAAGTCTAGAATATATGTAAGTATATATGGAAATTTAGTGTATGGCAAAGGTGCATTCCAAATAAGGAAAGGAGAGAGGGTTTATTTGATAAATATTGTCAGGGTACCAAGCTACGCATTTGGGGAAAGTCATAATTGGACTCTATCTCATTGTATCAATAGAAAGTCAAGATGGGTCAAAAGTTAAATGTAAAATTAAATTATAAAAAGACTAAAAGAAAACAAGGCTGAATATTTTCTAACCCAAAATTCATACATAATAGACTAAACTACTTCTTGAATTTGCTGGAGTAGAAGATACCATCAACATGAAAAATAAATATATCAGAAAAAAATCTGTGTAAATAACCCTCACACATAAAGGTTCCTATAAATCATTAAAAATAAGGACAGAGGAAAGATAGGGGAAATTCAGGGATGAAAACAATAAAAAGCCATATGAAAAAAAATCACATATACTAATAAAATAAAAGTTAAAAGAGCAAGAGATATATTTTACTTCTCTGACAAGTATTAAAAATATTGATAAAACCCAGTGTAGGCAAGGATGTGGTAAAACAGGCAAACAGACACTCTCATTTATTTCTTGGTGAAAAGCATAAATTTGTAAAACATCCTAGAGAACACAATGATAAGCTTAAAGTTGTTATCTGTAAGGTGTGAAATTACAGGCAACTTTCACTAGGTTACAGTTTTCTAAAATATTTGAAATTTTTACTAGACTATGTTGTTAGAAAAATTATGTGCTTTAAGAAAAAGAGCAAAAGAAAATGGTAAGACAGAAGAAATAATAAGGAAGGCAGAAACCAAACACATACAAAATATACACATACTAAAAAAAAAAAAAAAAAAGCAACTGCCTAGGAAGCATATTACATGGGAAAAGAAACTACAACAAAATGAAAGAGACTTCAAAAACCCAGTGGGGAACAACTTTGAAATGATAGAGGGAAAAAGTCTAGCGAAACTGAAAGCAAAAGAGGGGTCAATGATTTTTTAAAAATGTGTGAGGTCCTTGGTAAATTCTTAAAGCAGAAGTAGGATGGGAGCTGTTGCCACATCCATAAATCCCTACGTAGTAAAGAGCAGGTCAGTGTTTGCCATGAAGGCTGCCTTTTTCAGATCCTGCAGGTTTCGTGCTGCTCTGTGATTTCAGACACTGCTCTAACTTGTGAAACTCCCTGGCAGCTAGTCTGTAATTTTAGAAGCAGATGGAGTAAGTAGCATATTTACCTCCACTTTTCATTATTAAAATGCTCTCTACTCTGTATCCACAGCTGAAACCAAATTTAATAGTTTCTTATAAGATGTTATTTAATAGGATACAAGGATAATACAGGTATTAGCTGGAAAGAAAATATACATTGCTCCTAATACTTTCATCACAAAAATCTCCTTCAAAAACCATAAATTCCTTTAGAAGCTTTACAGTATAAACTAAAACATACTTTTATCTTCTTAAAACTGAATCCAAATAAATTTTAGCATAGAGATGGATTACAACAGTAGGTATTAAATGGATGATGAAATAATACACTATAGCTTTAAATATAAAAGCCTATACTCTATGTCTTAGTCTGCTCAGACTCCATGACAAAGTAAAAGATTGGTGTCTAAACAACAGAAATTTACTTTCTCACAGTTCTGGAGGCCAGAAATCCAAAATCAGGGTGCCAGTATGGTCAGTTTCTGGTGAGAGCTCTCTTTCTGGCTTACAGAAGTCTGTCTTCTAGCTGTGTCCTCACAGGGCAGGGAGAAGAGTGACCCGAGCTCTCTGGTGTCTCTTCTTATGAGAACACTAATCCCCTCATGAGGGCCTCACCCTCATGAACTCACTGAAACCTAATTATCTCCCAAAGGCTCCATCTATAAACACCATCACATTAGGGGTAATTCAACATGTGAATTTGGGTGTGGGGGGTGGAGAGGAGAGGCAATAGACCGAATCCATAGCACTTCACAAGCCACATGTTTCAGTCAACCAATCAACCAACCAACATACATTTTTTTGTGTGCCAGGCACTATTCTACGAGATAATAATGTAATGATTAAATATGAGAAAATGTCTCCCTCCAAGAACTTACATTCTGGGAGAAAACAATAAATACATAAACAATATTTTGCTAACTCCTTTGAGGAAAGTAAACCAGGAAGGAGAAGGGGGGAAAGAAGAACTATTTCAGCCAGAGATGTCAGAAAAAGGCTGTCTCAGGAAGTAGCCTTTCAGGTGAGAGCTAAAGCATGAAGATGAAGTAGCAATGAACAAGCTAAACCAATCACAAAATGCTCCAAGAGCATTTATTCTATATAATAATCTTTCCAATTTTAGATTTAGGCCACTATACTCTGTATTGTGAAAAGGTTTGAGATAGTAAATTCCTTGCCTATTCCCTTCAAAATCACAGTATCTTTCTTCCCTCATCTTTCTTCCCTCAGACAGAATATATAAAAGCACATGCCCTTCTCAACAAGAGGAAGGGACAGTAAAGCTTGTCAAAGCCTCTTATTTATTAATACATAACAAATATGCCTTAAGTCACCTCTTTCCACATTTAATGTTTCTGACTGAGGAAAGTTCTAAACTAAAAATCCATTAGACAAATAATAGAAAACACAGACCCAGGAGCCACCTAAGCCTATCCAAAAGTTTCTCAGATTTTTAAGCTTCGGGCGTGTCTTCTCCTTCAACATTCATTTCTGGCTACTCTTAAGCATAGCAGTCTTTACGTCTTTACTTTATATTCAACTGTCTGGTTGAGAGAGAGACAAAGGCTCCATGACTTACCTGTCAAACAGAATACATAGATTTCAGATAAATTTGGTTCAGACCAATCTTTTCATTTACTGCTGAGGTCTGTGGCTTTGTTCTAGAATGGTTGAGGTCAGAGTTTGACCTCAGATAAGTAGGGAAATACAGTAAATACATCCCTTGAGATTATAAACTAGAGTATTCACAAATAACAGGTTTGCCTCACCACTAGATGAAAATGAGGCTTAGCCACATTCTAAGTCCATGTTTTCCTATTTTTGTGGCAATACCATTAAACACACACACACAAAATCTATCACTAAGCTCTTCTCAAAAACATTAGTGGGTACAAAAAAAAAAAATCTGTGTGCAATCTAAGAATATTCCTTGGATGACTGATTTACAATTGAGTAAAGAAGATAAAAGTGATGTGATGAAGTGATAAATGTGCTTACAAACATCCTAATAGTATATGGGATGACTATACGTAAACACAAAATTATATTTCATCAAATTATATGCTGAAGAGACAATTATAAAAGTTATTTAAATTTTTAAAGTAAAGACCAAATTCAATGTCGCAGAATAAATATCATAATGACAATTCTCTAGCATTTCTGAAATGTGTTCATATATCCCCTACATTAGCACAGATCTCAAGTGGACATGTACTGTTTAACTTTTAAAGAAATTATAGCCATGAAATTAGCATCCAGCCTTGAATCACTCACAATTAAAGATAGGTAAAAATTTTAAGACCAAGTGAATATACAGAAGTAATATGTGCTTGCTGAAGAGATTCTATGGAGAACCATATTGAGAATTTCGGTACTTAAATTTGGTATTAATATTTTTTTTCAGTAGGAAATCTCCTTAATAAGGCTTATTCATTTAAATTGAGGAACTATTTTTAAATTTAAAAACAGGAGAAAACCCTTCACTTTCCTATTTACAAAATCATTGAAGTTTAAACTAACAAACAGCTTACATGTTTTACTATTTTTAAACATCTTATATTTCTAACTAAACTACTTACAGATTCTAAATATGAAAAGTATTTGGAACACAAAAACCCATTTTATGTACTGAATCAAGTCTAAGATGTCTATTTCATTATACTTCATTATACTAAGATCTCCAAAATTAGGATGTCTTGAAATACACATTTAATGTTATCTTTTCTGTCCCCTCAAAGTCTCTTATTAAATTGATGGTGTGTTTTTAAAAAATCTATGTTATCATAGATTTGAGGAGGTATGGCAAACACTTTAAATTTCTATCATTGTGTGAGGGAGGAAAATCATTCTCACAATGGCCAATTAGCCTGTAGAACAGAAGATGGTATTCTTCTAACGACGTTAAAATTATTCAATTTAGTTTTGACAAATAAGAGGACAATTTGATTTTCTGAATTATTAGAACAGGAATAAGAAAAATTACATAATGCCTTCAAAATATGAACAAGCATTAAATTTCAAAAACCTATACCTATATTATCTTTCAAAAATGTCCCCAATCTTGGCATTTTTTTGAGACTAAAAGGTCAATTTTCTTATTACTATGGTTATTTAGTAACAAATAATCCAATTTTTAAAGTATACATTTTTCCCAGTAGTTAGAAAAGTACTAAAGTTGCTAACCACCTAAGTTAGGGAAAGATTGCTAACTGCTAAAGTAGAGAATAAAGATTGTGAATGAAGAGAAATAGTATAAAACAAAGTTTATTCTCAAGATAATTAATATTTTGGGGAGGTGGGAGGGAATGACTTAAGATCCTTATTAGGAATATTAATCATGGTGTTGTGGTCTGTATCTACAGATAGAGGTAAAAAGATACAAACACAAGTTACAGGTTGGAAAACAAACAATCAAGTGAGTAGTAGCTCCATAAATATGCTTGCAAATACCCTCCTCCTCAAATTGCTTTTTAAAAAGTTATTCATCTTCACTTAAAAAATGGAATAAAGCATGAGAAATTTAGTGAGTCTCGGGAAAATGTGATATGACTGACTTTCTATAAAATTGAAAACAAAAACAAAGAATAAAAGCAGTAGTTTTCCCAAGTAGTTTTTTTTTTTAATTTTCTAGACATTGTCTTCTTCATTTCAACAATTTTTGCAGGCATCTGTAACTACCAAACAATAGTATACAAAACCAAAATATGGTCTTTTCCCTCAAATTTTATCAAGCATGAATGAGACCTCCAACTCCCTGCAAAGTACTCCTAATTCTATACAAGGTGGTCTCCTCAAGAAAAGCATACATGTAACCCTAACAATCACAGATAATTCCCTTTAATAATAATTAACAGTGAGTGGATAGTGGGTATATGGTAGTAGTGGTGGTAGAGTTTTCAGACCTCTCAAAAGTCCCTCACAAAAACACAGAGCACCTAAAAAATCTACAAAAACTCATATTCAATAGCTATCCCAAAAATAGATGTCACAGTGTTTCTATGAATGCCCAAATGGGAGCAAGGAAAGATAAATGTTGTATCTTCCCAAGACGTGCATGGCAACAGATTCTGTGCAAGAAGAAAGATGAAAGCAACAGGGTATCAGGCAGACATGGGAACTCCAAAATAGCTAGCAGACAATAACCAGAGAGGTTAGCAGGCCAACATGAGGACAGCAGCTGAAACTGAAGGGCCCATACATTCCAATAGGGAGTAAGTACAAGTGGTCCTCAGTAAGGTATCAATGGCCCAGGATACACTGGGTCTGATAAACTCTACATACTTTCAGGAGAAAGCTCCAGACTGAGGAGAAATAGCTGGGAAGAGAATCCAAACTGACCAAGCCAGAGACTAAAGAGAGAAGAAAAAGAGGGTTTCAAGACAGAAGTGGAAGATGGGAACAGAGTCAGAAAAATCTGTAAATGTGGCAATAATTTTTTAATCTGACAAAAACATTAGAGCACTGTAGAATCATGAGGGGTAAAACTATCTTCAATCACTCCTCTCTTTTAAAAGGTCAAGGAAACTAATGCCATAGAAAAACAAATAACAGAAGAGTACTAAAGCCAAATCCCATAGAATATTATATATGTAAAAGAAGGAACAGATTCACAGCCCTACAGAAAATAAAAGCCCAGCAAAAATGTATATTAAAAAAGAAATTTAAAACTCTACACTTATATTTCAAAGTAAACTAAAAGATATTATGAAAGTGATAAACCAAGGAGCAACATAAATCATTCTATAGAAAGACTCAAATGATAGGAGAAATTTCAGAAAAGAATTATGACAGAATGAATCATTTTGGAAATGATCACTAAACTAAAAAGAACACAAGATCAAATAAGCTAAATTGAAAATACCTTAAGAGAAATAAAATAAAAGGGGAAACATGCTTTAGAACAGAAAGAAATGAAGCAATGAAAAGGATTCAACACACACGAGTCACCAGAAGGGAAAAAAATAGGAAATAAAACAAGAATTAAATTTATAATTTAAGAAAAACTCCTTGAAATTCTAAAAAAGGAATTGAATCTATATATATTAAAGGGACACATTGTGAATCTAGAGAAATCAACCCACACTGACCAATACCAGGACATATTCCAATAAAATTATTTGACTTTAAGGAACAACAAATGAGAAATTTGTCTAAGAAGAAAGTTAATAATTAAAAGAAAAATTAGATTGAAATTAAGTCTTTGACAGCAATACTTCATAATAGGAAAAAAATGGAATAATACATTCAGATACCCATATAAAAAGAAAACTGAGTAAGAAATCTCTTACTGAGCCACTATGAAAGCGCCTCCAAGAAATACTCTTAAATAAGGTGGGGGAGGGGGAAATTTGTAAAAATAATTAACTAAACGTATTTAGTATACTACCATCTGTATAAAAAGGGGACAGAGGATTTGTTCATTCATTCATTCATTTATTCATTCATTCATTTATCTATCCATCCCTTTTGTATTCACCATAAAAGACTCTGGGAGGATAAAAATAAACCAATAGTGGTTACCTGTTGAGAGGACCAGGAACTAGGTGGATTGTGCATAGGATGAGGAGTGCGCTTTTCACTGTATGTATACGATTTTTACTATATGTACTTTTGATGTTTGAATCACTTGAACACATTATTTAACTGGTGTGGGATAGGACTTGAGCATTTTTTAAAGCCTTTCCTAGAGATTCTCATGTGAGCCATGATTAAGGACTGCTGCTTTAAAATCTAAAGGCAGCCAAATCAGTGAAGTAAAAGAGAAAAAAAATTAAGAAATTAGTGAAAACTACTACATAAACCCATATTTTAAATGTGTTACTTTGACCTAAAAGTCTTATTTTTTAAGAAATGTGTAACTGACATATTAAGTAAAATATCCTTAAAATGTTGCTTATTTTTATATATAATTCTTCCAGCTTGTCTTGAATAAACTTTTTAAAAAAATACATAAACCTTTTGCTTCAATGCTTATTGCTCTAATACAGTTTGACAAAAAGGTCTTCCAAATTTACAATGGATTTGACAATTCAATTTATTTTGGAATAAGAAAGAAAATTTTTAGATGTATCTGTCATAATGACTCTCCCGTTATAGGGGTTATAAAGAGGGTAGGTTTTCTAACAACTGAAATTTATTCATTTCCCAGTATCTTACCCAATCTAAAATATACAGTGTTAAATGAAAGGCTTATGAGACCAAACAGAACATAAAATTTTTATTTTCCTTTCATTTTTTTCCTCCTCTTCATAATGCTGTTAATCATTCTTAAAGACAGGTGAGTGAACAGGATGTCTTCAAGATATGCTTAATCTGTATTTCCTTTAGCATACTCTACTTCTTGGTGGGACTGCAACTACATTTTGGGTTACCTATGCAGAACTAGTTAATTCCTCACATACTGGGTCATCAAGCTAAATGCTCAGAAGTATCAAGCCACTGCTCAAATCTACCCTCAGCCAAGTGCCATAAAGCACAATAATCACAATAGCCTCTGGCTAAGGGGCCCAAGTGTCCAACACCTGACTAGCATTCACTTTGAAAAAGTAAACAAAAACATTAAGAATAACATCTATTCAGGCCACTTGGGTAGCTCAGTCAGTTGAGCATCCAACTCTTGGTTTTGGCTCAGGTCATGATCTTGGGGCTGTGAGACTGAGCCCCAGGTAGGGCTCCATGCTCAGTGTGCAGTCTGCTTAAGATTCTCTCTCTCCCTCTGCATCTGCCCCTCCACCCCCCCACTCACATTCTCTCTCATTCTCTCAATAAATAAATTATTTAAAAAGAAAAAAGAATGCTATCTATTCATATTTCATTAATATAACCTATGAAATCAGCAACAGAATATAGGTAGTAACTTGAAGCAGTATAAATCCATTTATGAGGTCAATTTAAACACTATTAAATGAAATGCTGTATTTTCACTTAACTGTTTTTGTTTTAATTAATTCTCAAACAGAAAAATCAACATACTATAACCAGGAGGCATTTCAATAGGAAATGGCATTTAGAAGAATAGGCCCAGTCGTTAAAAAGTTTTTACAGAAAAGTCCCAAAGCTAGCCATAGCTACCAATTCTGACAACTATCAGAGATGATAATTTAATAACCAGTTGCATCTGTTAATTCAATTTTTTAAATGTGGTAGCATTATTATTATCAGGTGAGACCTGATAAGCTGCCAAGTTTCTTCAGTGCTCGTCACACATGCAGACCAATTTGCTATGGGAGTCAGATAAAGAAGACAAAAGAAATTAGAATGCAAGGTGTACTAAGATGAGTTCTCTCTTCAAGTTTCATGAGAAGTCCTTTAAATAGCTACCTCTGACAAATGCAGCATGACTCACTTTTCTTCCTGCCGTTGGGCTACACACCCTGGACAGAACAGGAAAGGAGAGGTAGTGTACACCCCCATTGTATGGCAGAGTTCACAGTGTTCCTTATTTCCTTCTGTTACAGGCACATTCACACCCCTCCACCTATCCTGGTAATTAGACCATATCGCATAAAACAACACTGTTCGAGTTCTCTGCAATAGTTATTTTTGTTTAAAAAAAAAAAAGAAAGAAAGCTTATTTAAGGTTTTGCAAACATTACATTTATTAATTACTCTTTCTCTGATTAGACTAAAACCTTAACAAAGGCACACCCAACAACGGTCTAAGTAGAAGTAGATTTATTTGCAAAACTGAAAAATTAAGCCCTCCACGCTGAGATGCCATGAAAATACCTGGATTGTTTATGGTGATGCATAGGTATGAATTTTGTTTTATTTTTATTTTTCTGAATTGTCCATTTTTTCACATAAACATATTATTCTTATAAACACATAAGCATACTAACATTTTTTTAAGAGAAAGTTTTCTCAGCTAATTTAATCTAGTCTTGTCAATACTATCTCTTTGTATTCCTGAATGTTTTTTTTACTTACGATACCAGAGAGATAGGCACCAATATATTATCCCTGTCATCATAAATAACAGAAAACTTTTTCTATTTCATTAAGCTCTACAAATATTTAGAAGATCTGTATATGTCTTAATATAGAAAATATATGGATTGCCATACTCTTCAGAAAATATATTGACTTTCAGATATCTGAAGAACAACTGGCAAGCCATAAATTCAAGGAAGAAATTTAATAAATATCCACTACTTAAAAACTCACTTTTGCTAATATTTCATCCTATATGTGTGTGTGTGTGTATATATATATATATATATATATATATATATATATATATATATGTTTAGCATACAGTAGGCCTCTTTTGACACAAATTTAATAACATCTCTTATTCCTGGGACACCTGGGTGGCTCAGTCAGTTAAGCGTCTGCTTTCGGCTCAGGTCATGATCCCAGAGTCCTGGCATTGAGTCCCGCATCGGGCTCCTTGCTCAGCAGGGAACCTGCTTCTCCCTCTGCCTGCAGCTCCCCCTGCTTGTGCTCACTCGTTCTCTCTCTCTGATGAATAAATAAAATCTTTAAAAAAAAATAACATCTCTTATTCCTAAAAAATTATCAGATTGAACTAGCTTTGTATCAGTTTGAAAAAAAGGCTATATTCCCAGAAAGAAGTGGATTACAAAAAAAGGAGGCCAAACAGTGAAGCTCAAGATTTTCTAAATTCTTAATGAATCTGGTCTGTACAATATAATTTAAATATTTTTATCGAAAATACATTTCCAGAAAGTCTAACACATACACCTATACATGCACAAACTCGGTAAGTATAAAGCAAAAATAGAGACTTACGAGTTATTTCCCAGTTTGAGTTATCCATATTTTTACTTGCCCTTTCTCTATTTACAAGGACTCCAAAAACTGATTATGTAAACTATTTCCTTAAAAAAATTTACTGAAAATATCTGCTTTAAGTTAATGTATTTTAAGACTGAAGTTAGTTTCCTGCTGTAGCTACAACAAAGAATATTTAAAATTTAGAATGTTCCTTTCTAGTACACTTCTAGACTAAGATGAAATAGACGCAGATCTCCCTATTTTCTCAATAAGTACAGCTAAAACACCTAGACACTGTATTTAAAACAAATGTAAGATGATTCTAGAAGGTGGCAAGAAGAGAGACCTAGGGAGGGACCTGGGACAAAAGAGAATGACGCATCATTCCGTTCTGTGAGTTTTCTTTTAGCCTCATACATCCCAAGCTGGTAATGAAATGACCAGCAACCAGGAAATACCAGTGGGCACAAACAACAACCCCAAGAAAAGCCCTTCCTCTCTAGCCAAAGGACCATGGTAGGGGCAACTCAGCAGAACCAAAAACTTGTAGGTAATAAATGGCCTGAAGACAGCCGAACCCATGGGAAAAAAATATGACTCCACAACCATCTCTGTGAGCCAAGGCCAAAGTGCTAAGCCCAGACTTCCACCTTGACCAGCTGTGGGGAGGTTTCCCATCCCACTCCCACTGCCCTCTAGGTGATAGCAGAGAAAACCAAGTTGGGAGGCATTTTTTGAACCTGAATCCCCATCCAGACATAAGGAGGCTCTCTCTCCCTCCTTTCCTATGTCAGAAAAAGCTGAGGGGGGAGTCAGAACTTTTATAAACGTTTAGAGGTAACAAGGCTTCCCACCCCACGCTCCTCCTATCAAGCAGGGTGGTATCAACCAAGGCTGATGGGGGGACTGAAATCCCACTTTTTCCCAGGATTAAAAGGCACCTTTTTGACCCAGAATGTCAAAGGCAGCTAAGTAGGAAACCTGCACCTGACAATAACAAAGTGGCATCTACCTTCCCCTAACTGTGCAGTGTCAAGAGACCCGTTAAAATACCAGATTTAATTAAGATCCAAGGAGTCATATGAAATACCCAAAATGCATAGGATATAATTAAAACCACTCATCACACCAAGAATCAGGAAAACCTCAACTTGAATAAGAAAAGACCATGAACAGAGAGCAATAAGCTGACACCAATGTTAAGATTATTTGACAAGGATTTTAAGGCAACCATCATAAAATTGCTTAAATAAGTAATTATGAACATGACTGAAACATAAGGAAAAAAAGAAAGTTTCAGCAAAGAAACAGAAGATATAAAGAACCAAACAGAGGGTGCCTGGGTGGCTCAGTTGGTTAAGCGCCTGCCTTCAGCTCAGGTCATGATCCCAGGGTCCTGGGATTGAGTCCCACATTCAGCTCCCTGCTCAGTGAGGAGCCTGCTTCTCCCTCTGTCCCTCCCCCCGGTCCTACTCACTCTTTCTCCCTCTTTCTCTCTCTCTCTCTCTCTCTTGCAAAAATAAATAAAACCTTAAAGGGAAAAAAAAGAACCAAATAGAAATTTTAAAACTGAAAAATATAAAACTAATAGTGAAGAACTGACTCAAAAGCAGAATTGGTAAACTATAAGATAGAACAATAAAAATTATTCAAACTGAACAGCAGGAAGAAAACAGACTGAAGAAATAATGTACAGAACCACAAGTACCTATAGAGCTGTAACAACAAGAACAACAAAAAGCTCTGCTAAATAGCATACCTGCCTTTTTTAGTTCAGTGTGGCTATGAGACCTCCCAGTACTTTTTCCTATAGGTTATCTGGCCAAGGTGGTAAGATACTCCATAAGTCAGTTTACCCTTTTATTCACATGGTATAAAGAGGAGAGAGACCCTTCTTGGTATGGAAGTAAAATCACCTGAAAAAAGTTTTCTTTGGAAGTACTGCTTCCTATAAAGTCTTTTTAAACTGAATATGAGTTTTGAAGACTCAACTTGTTACTCTTATATTATCACTGTTAACAGTAAAAGCAGTACAACAACCATGATAATGCCACTGGGGATTTATATTGGTCTTTATTGTGAAAAGCTGAACGTGTACATGAGGTCTTAGATGGTATCTCAAGTATGTTACTGTTCTCATTAATAGACTGAGAAACTGAAACTGCATTTGCAAAGGTGTATGTCTCACTAAAAGGCCCAGAATAAGTCACTCATTATAGGCAGAAAAAAATATATAAAGTTCTCTCATTATTCAGTATTGCATCTTCCGATAAACACTATAATTCCAAATATGCGGCTGGTAAGTGTGGCTGTACACAACATAATTAGCCCTTGGGGAACAGGCTGCATTATATTAGTGAATTCATTCATTCATTCAAGAATATTAAGTGGGCTCATACTATGTGCCAGATATGACTCTAGGCACTGGGAAAGAAAATTCCTAACTTAAAAAATTACATTCTGGTAGGAGAAAACAAAGCATAACCAAATTAAAACAAAATAACAGGTGAAAAAAAATGCTATGAGGAGGAGGAAAAAAGCAAGGAAAGGTAGCTAGGAAATGCTAAGCATTTACAGAGTGTCTTATTTTCTATTGCATCGTCAAGGAAAGCATCCACAAGAAGGTAGCATTTGAGCAGGTATTTAAAGGAAGCTAGGGTTCAGTGAGAGTTATTAAAAGTATAATATTCAAAAAGTTAAAATGGGACTCATATAAATTGAACATATGCCAAAGATTTATTCTACTCACTTATTAATAAATGAATAACTTATGTTAAGACTGATTCAAAGAGCATTTGAAGATATGTATATATCTTTTATATATATATATATATAAAATTTAAGTAATGGTATGTTAGACTAAGAAAGAGTGCAAGGTTGGAGACAAAACTGGCCAATGTCCTACAGGTCAATAAAGAGTATTTTTGAAGTTATCTTTTCTAATAGAAATGACAATGTTCTTCTGGGAAAAAATTAATTAACATGTAATGTCAATATATAGGAGACTTACAATCAACAGTAAACAGCAAGTCAAATAAAGTACATTCTCCTAAATAATCCAAAGTCTTTTAAACAATATCCCCTAAGACACTGAAAGAACACAGCTCACCTTTTCCCTTATTTTCAAGTTTTTCTTTTTTCTTTCTTTTTTTTTTTTTTGACAAAGCTTTGCAGATAGAAGAGCATTCCAGTCAGAGACACTGTGAATGAATCACAAAACATTTCCCTCCACTCACCACTCCGACAGCCAAGAAACGCCCTCCCCAACACACTCACACATTCACCTGAACCTTATTAAGTTAGAAGTTTGGTGTAAGTAAATAGATGGAAAAATTAGAGAAGCCAGAAGATTTACATTGGAAGGAGACTGAGAATTGAGGTCGGGAAATGATTTGATTTACATTTTTAAAAACATTACCTGCTGAAATAAAAACTCATTAGGGAGAAGAGCAAGGGTAGAGGCTAGAAGACCACTTAGGAGACCATTAAAACAGTCTAGGCAAGTAAACAAGTAAATATATAGTCTGTCACATGTAAAAAGTGCTATGGAGAAAAACAAAACAGAATTTGGGAAGGTTGACAGGGATGTCTGCATTGTCTGGAAAGGTCTTCTCTGATAAGGTGATATCTGCACATGGATCTGAATGATATAAAAAAGAAAACTGAGGGAAGAGTGTTCCAGACATAGGGATAAGGCACAATGACTGAGGAGAGAGAATCAGGGAAAAGATGGGGAGAGGGGATAAAAGAGAATGGAGTGCCTTGCAAACCATTTTAAGGACTTACTTGGCTTTTAATTTGGGTGAGATGAGAAGCCATGAAGGTTTCAGAGCAGAGAAAGGACATGATCAGCTTTATTAAGTAGTAGATCACAGTGGCTGCAATGTGGAGAATGGTCCGTAAGTGGGCAATGACAGAAGCAAAAAGGTTAGTGAGAAGATCCTTTAGTATTCCAAGGGAGAAATAAGGACGGCTTAGTATAGGGGGGTAGCAGTGACCCCAAGGACAAACAATCAAACCCTGGACATTTTGAAGGTAGAGCCACCAAGCTGTGATAAAGGAACAGACGTGGAGTAAATGTGGGTATCAGCCGTAGCAGCGGGAGATACAGAGCTGCCATTTATTGAGATGGGAAAGACTGCAGAAGAAACAAGCTTATTAAGGACATTTGGGGAGAAGAGGAGACATTGATTACAATTTATGAAAAAGGTTAAATACCTCACTTTGGAAGTTACAGGATTCCAAACTCTTCAGATGTAATCACAGTAAGAAAAATCAGAATATCGATTTCTAAATTTAATCCATCAGAAGCAATATCTTTCATCAAATTGAGTCTCAACTAACCCTCATTGCTTCTCACAAATACATACTTTTCAAAATGGCATTTATCATTAATTTCATCCATTGTTGGTCAATATTTTACATATTGAACCAAGCATCTGATCCTTCATTAAGTATTTATTAAACACTTTTTGAAATTATAGTACATGCTTCTGCAAAAGGCCTGCATATTAAATTTTAAATTCACAGGGTTTACCTGAAGTTCTCTGTATCTATCTTGAAAAGAAATGGCCTCTTGCTCTTTTTCTTTAAGGAAATCTTTTTCTAAGACACTATGCTTTTCCATCAATGATTCCACATCCTAAAAGAAAAATCCAAGTATAAATTTTGTAATATTTGATGGCATAAAATATATTCAATTTTTTCAATGAACACACCAGAAAATATTTGGTAAGGAAAGCACTTACAGGAAATATGGTTTAAAGCTCAACATTATTACAGATTGTATGGCCCACTCTCATTTCCAGACCTATATTAACATTGATCTAACACTAAAATTATTCACACTAATAAATGAATAGCATCTAAACAAACTGTAATCAGCACAAACTATCTCTACATATCTACATATACTTTCTATAAATTTGCAAAGGTCTTTTATAGTTATATTTATAGGAAAGAGAAATGAGAACATAAATAAATAATTTACCAAAACAGCTGTATATCTAAGTACTCTTGTCAAATATCCCATGCTGCCTAACTTCCCAGAGGGACAAGTCAATGTTACAGTATAAGAAATACAACACTACCTGTTTTCAAAGTAAATAAAAATAAATCAGAAGAAAAGCATTAGAGGAAAAAATTTGGTAGGAGATGTTCATCTTTAAAAGTAAGTATCTAAGACTAGCCATTGCTTACCAAAGACTTTTCTAAGTGATAAATTCACAAAACTAATTTAAATCTATAGCCAAGGGAAGACAGCATCTTCTTCCACTCATGAGTTTTTAATCAGAGATTAGGATTATATCAAATTTTGTGTCTATGCAATTCAAACATTTATTTTTTTAGGCAAATGTAAATATACCTTTTTAATTCTCTGTTTTTCTTCTTCAGAAACTTTGAGTTTAATCTCCAGACTTGAAATTTTCTGCTGAAGCTGTATGTTTGATACATTGGCTCCAGGATCCTCAGAATCATCCACAAGAGCAATTGTTCCATTACTTTTCTCATCATTTAAACCCAATGGAAAAAGTGAGATATCCAGATGAGTGTGTGTTGATTGCTGAATCTAAACCACATTAAAAAAAAAAAAAATACACAAGAGGGGAAAGTTTACACTGTACCAATAATGAAAACATCCAAAGGGCACCAGAAACCACATTTGGAAATTAAGTTGTAGCAAAGGTTCTGAAATTATTTCACCCTTTAGGTAAATCAACAGAAGACCTCAAATTGTTACAACAACCTGATTTTTGCAGCTAAGAAACAAAATTCCCTCTAAACTTTAGAGTCTAAAGCATTTATTATTTTGCAAGCAAAGCACTAAAAAACTTAAAACATTTTCTTATGCTTTGAAAGCATATTATTAACTATAGACACATCTGATATTCAGCAGTTCTTAAATTTATGCAAACATCCAGAATTTGTGTATTTTTTAAATTGTAAATCAGAATTTGAAATTTATTAATAACCACTAATTGATCATCAATCACTCTCTAGTAAAGATAACAGGTGACTCAAGATTGTGTACTGTACTTTCGAAATCTGGACTAATTGCAGCATCTAGCCCAATGCCTGGATCAATAAATATATGAATGAATAAACCCAATGACTGCTAATCTTTTTGGTTTTTACTCTAAAATTGAAATGAACACTCTAATACCTAAAAAAACAGGTTAAGCTTCCCTGAAAAGAGAACTAATTATTTTTTGTAATTATTTTTTCTTTTGAAGTTTTGAAGGTTTGAAATGGAAAGCTAAGACAATTTTAATAAATGATATACTTAACCCGTATTTTGGTAACTATGGCTACTTAAAAACTTTGCAATTATGCCACAAAACAAACATATTATTCAGTTTTTTGAATTCTAGATATTAGCCTCAAAGTTAAAATATCTACAAAAATACTTTTCATAAAAATAAGTAAAAAAAAATCAATCTGAAAAGCTTCATTTAAACCTCTAGTTTTTTAAGCATGTCAACTTCTTATAAAAATATATTTGTCTTTACCTGTGCTTTAGGAACAGTTTGACTGACAATGCTGTTGTCTGTGTGTGTATTTTCTGGTGATGAAATGATGGGCTCAGAAGAGAGGCAGCCAACCGAAGTAGCATGGTCATGGTCCAGTATAATCTCAGGAGAAGCTGGAGAAAGATGGACTCCAGATACTAAAGAAAAAATAAATAAATGAAGGATTATCCAAGAGAAAGTCAAGAACAGGTTGAAAGGAAGAAAGAGAGTAGAGGGAAGGGAAGAGAAAAGGGTAAGGGAAGTAAAAGCAATGAAACAAAATGAAGATTCTGTGACTATTCCTCGGGGACCATTATCTAAAATCTAAACTAGTATTTCTAAATTTATCATGACATTTCCACATGAGACCCAGACAAAACAGTTTACTAATGTCTTAGTGTTTACATAACACATTACCATAAGTAGTGCATTTCCAACTGAGAGAAAGCATTCAAATATATTATCCATTTATTCAGTTAAGAAAAAGCACTAGCGTGCCTACTAATATCTGCCACAGGCACTAAGCATGGAGAAGAGACGGTGAACAAGACAGATGTGTTCACGTACTCAATGACCTTATAACCCAGAGGCAAGTCAAATCAATGAAATATGTATTACAATAAATTGAGTTAAGAGGAAGAATAACTACTTTAATAGCTAATCCAGGGCGCCTGGGTGGCTCAGTCGGTTAAGCGTCTGACTCTTGATTTCAGCTAAGATCATGATCTGAGGGTCATGAGATCAAGCGCCACATCCAGTTCAACGAGCCACAGGAAGTCTGCTTGAGAGTCTCTCTTTCCCTCTCCCTCTGCCCCTATGCCCCTACCGCACATGCTCTCTCTCTCCCAAATAAATAAATAAAATCTTTAAAAAAAATAAAATAGCTAATCCAACTGCCTCTGTGTTAACTTCTTTTGTAACAAGCAAAAGAATTTTCATGTTAAGATCAATTTTAGTTTGCTGAATTGTTTCTATAAAAAAGTAATGTTGAAATAGAATCCTATAATTAGTTTGACAACAAATTATTATTAGATTGTGATTAGGTTCAAATACAAAGGTCATGAAAACAAAGCTGACTGCCAAGATGAAATAAGACAAAAATATCTATAAGGGCAAAATAAAAAGATAATACATATTATTACTATATCCTCAAATTTCTTTCTAAAAATTCAAATATGTTTGAATTATGTGTTTTAAAGTTTAAGAAGAGTAAATCATTTTTAGCAGTAATCTATTTCTATGTTTTGGCTTTCTAAATTATAAAGACCTTTATTCCACATTGGCATCAGTAGCAACGTCAGCGAAGTTCTACCATAAATTCTGGAAGGCAGCTCACAATGGAAATTGCATTTTTCCCTAAAGAAAGACATTTATAAGGTCATTAGGTATTTAATAACTAAGGAATATATCAATTTCTGATTGGCACCCTATGGGATCCTTCAATTATCTTACAGACACTATTATTATGTTACAATACCAAGTTTTTAAGATACTATGTGCCATACTGGATAAGGTATTCTACATTGTTCCACAGGCATTTCGCTATTTTAACTAAAATACCGAAAACTGGAATTTCAATTCATGTTTGTACTTGATATATCTTTCCCAGAAATTATTTTTTTCTAATCTTCACTATTCTGTATGCTAACATATTTCTTTAAAATGTCAAAATAAGTCTACTTCTAATTCTGAATTATAATTTATAATAAAAATATTCCTAATGAACTTTTAAAGGCATGAAAATAAGTACTATTATACAGTAAGAGGGAATACAGCCTTGTAATTAACAGCATAGACTCTAGACCCATATTGTCATAGCAGGTGTAAAACAATTGGCAAGTTTAACTTCCCTTAGTTTCCTTGCCTGTAAAATTGGCATAGAGTTGCTGATGAGACTTAAATTGACTACAATATGTAAAACATTTAGCACTGTGCTGATATTATCTTCATTATTACTTCAAAGATCATTAAAATTTGTTGGACAATTATGTTTATTTCTGGGCATAAAGGGTATGTGTGACTATGATCCTGGGTTCAAGAAACTCTTAAAAATATCATTCTGATCTGGGGTGCCTGGGTGGCTCAGTCAGTTGAGCAACTGCCTTTGGCTCAGGTCATGGTCCCAGCGTGCTGGGATCCAGCCCCACAGCAGGCTCCCTGCTCAGAGGGGATGCTTCTCCCTTTCCCTCTGCCCCTCTCCTTGCTTGTATGCTCTCTCTCTCTCGCTCTCTCTCTAATAAATAAATATCTTTTTTAAAATATCATTCTGATCTAATACCTGAACATTTTTAAATCTCTTTATATATCACTCATATTTATAACCATAATCTAAAACATCATATTGTCCCAAGTTAAATTCTCATCCTACAACATTAAGTGGTCAAGTACATTAGAAGGAAAAGTAGGTAGAATAATGGAAGGGAGGGGATGTAGGAGGAAAGAAAGGAAAGCGATACATAAGGAAAGAGGAAGGGAGAGGTTGAGGAAGGAAAGTAGGAAAAGGGGGACCTCACACTTGTGACTGCAACCTCATATTTCCACCAGCTACTGCCACCCTATCACACTTTCCTTTTATAACAAAATTTCTTGTCTCCAAATGATTTGTTTCCATTTTTTTTCTTCCTCTCCTACCCCTTATCACTCCACTGGACCCATCATTTAAGATAATAATTTTCCTTTCAGTTACTATTAATCAAATGAATACGTCTTACATGCTCATTCTTTCTTTAGTTCTCAGGAGCACTCACTACTAGTGCCCCTCCTTGTTCTTGAACCTCCCTCCTCCTTTGGCACTTGTAATACCATTATCTCCTAGATTTCCTCCTAATAGTTTGACTATTTTGTCCTTGCTTTCTTTTCAGATTCTTTCTCCACTCAATCTTAAGTTTCATTGTTCCCAATGTCCACTTCCCAATATCCACATTATTACCACTTTGAAAATCCATTATTTAGATTATGACCTGTAAGCTAATGATACCTAAATTCACATCTCTAACCACCAACCACATGCAGACCTCCAGATCCATATACGCAACTAACTACCAGACAGTTCCATTTAAGCTGTCTAGCAGGTATGTCAAACTTACCCATTATCTTACATAAAGTTGCTCTGCTTCATATTTTCCATCTTAGTTAATAGTACCTCAAAGAACTATTTGCCAAGACAGAAATGATACCATTAAGTGCCAACCTCATTCCAGTCACCCTGTGCTACTAACAGTTCTAATTATGCCATAGAGTTCAATACCTCTGTGACCTCACAATATACTGCCTAAGTAAAGGTCATAGGTGTGGAGTCAAAGATGGATTCAAATTTAAACAATAACAATTTACTCGTTATGCAGACTTGGGCAAATTACATAAACCCCTCTAAGCCATTGTTTCTTCTTCTGAAAATGGGGAAATAATGTGTAGCTCAGAACAAAGCTATACAGCTTAACTCAGATGATGTATATAATCACTTCATTGTACCAGATAGGTACACAGTAAATATTCAGTAAATGGAAGTTGCCACTGAAATTATCATTTGTCAACATTCAAAACAAGCTTATCCAGGAATCTTTTCACCTGCTCCATTACCACCCAACCATAATATAATTTAAATGTCCCACTATCAACATATGACAGAATTTCTAAGAAATAACTATAATTAAAACATTATATATAATAATGGGATACAAATAAAGCAATGACTAGGGAAAAATCTATAGTCTTGAACACATCAATCCATTTTTTAAAAATCAATGAATTAAATTCCCAGGTCATAAACTAAAAAGAAACAGTAAAGAAAATTTAAAAAGCACAATAAAGAAAACAAAGATAATGCAGATAGAAGTAGATTAAGAAGAAAAGTAAATCTAATTAATCTATCTAATTTCTAATTTGTTTTTTTTTTTTTTGCTTTGAAGATTTTATTTATTCATTTGAGAGAGAGAGAATGAGAGAGATAGAGAGCACGAGAGGGAAGAGGGTCAGAGGGAGAAGCAGACTCCCTGCTGAGCAGGGAGCCCGTTGCGGGACTCGATTCCGGGACTCCAGGATCATGACCTGAGCCGAAGGCAGTCGCTTAACCAACTGAGCCACCCAGGTGCCCCTATCTAATTTCTAAAAAAAATCCTGAATTTCTAAAAAGAATAAAAATAGTACTTAATTAATTAAAAATAAAAAAGGGCAAGTACAAATACACAAATTAAATGACAAGGGGAAAATAATTAAAACAAAACACTTTTTTAGTAATAAAACTCTTCTGTAGACTTCTAAGTAAATTTGAAAAATCTAGATAAAATAAGCAATTTTCCACAGAAATACAGCTTATATAAGTTGTTCTGATTAGAGCTAAAAAAAAAAAAAAAACACTCAAAAAGTGAACAACTGCCTTTGGGAAAAAAGTTAGGCATCTACCCCACAGGTAAAGCACTCAAGAAAATTTCTACCAAAAACTCAAAGAATGGATAATCCAATGCTCTAAAATTGTTGCTGAACATTGAAAGTAAAGGAAAATGTCAAAATGTCATTAGTATTATGTAACATTAACATAACACTGATAGCTAAGCTTGATAAAGACAGTACAAAAAGAATCGTTAGAGATTTTTAGAGTATCACTTATAAATAATGACAAAGTTGTAAATAAAATATTAGTAAAAAAAATCCACTACCATATTGAGAGAATGACATGCAATGAACAAGTCAGATTTGTTCTAGTAATGCAAGGCTGGTTCACTATAAAGGACTTCATTAACAAAAATTTCCATATTAATATATTTGGAGAGAAAAATTATATGATTATTTCTAAGACTCTGAAAATGCTTCTGACAAAAACTGAATACCCATATCTGTAAAAAACACTCGAGAAAACAGGAATTGATGGACACTTTCTTAACATGATATAGGCCTTAGTCCTAAAGTCAGCATGTTAATTAATTAATAGGGAAAAACTAAAGTTGTTTCCTATATGAATAGGAGCAAAACAAGGATGACTACTATCTCCATGCCACTGAACATTCCACTAAAGGCATGAGCCAAGGTGTTAGACAAAAGAAATTAAATAGAAGCATAGAAATAGGAGAAGGAGGAAAACTATTTCATGTCCCTACTAAGTAAAACAATACATATATTCAGTAAAGTAGCAGGATATAAACTTAAACACAGCACACCAAAAACAGCATTTACTTGTAAAAACAATTAACCATTTAGAGTATATAATGGTACAGAAGAATACTATTTTCCATAGCAACAATGACAAAATAGTTACAAATTTAAGAGGAAACATGACAAAAACATTTAAAACACTTCTGAAAGACTCAAAGATAGACCTGAACTAAGGAAAAGATCTCTTGAAGACATAAGGATGTCAACCCTCCCTTAGTTAATTTATAGTCCTAATATAATTCCAATAAAAGTATCGATAAGCGTTTTTATAAACAAACTAGACAAACGGACATTAAACATCACATGGAAAAGCAAAAATGCAAACATGGGCAGGAAAATACTAAAAATGAAAAAGTATAAGGAGAATACTACCCCCGCATTATAATATACTAAACTATATTCAAACATACTACTGACCTTATTAAGACACACTGTATTTTAAATTATATTAGCACATATGATAAACCCTTTATAAATAAAACAGTGTATTTATTTGGTGCAGCAATAAACGGACCAGAAGAACATACCAGAAAGTCCAGAATAGACCCATGTATGTATGAAACTTAGATATATGATAAAAGTGGCATTTCAAATCACTAAGGCAAAGATGGGCTTATTAATAAACAGTGCGAGGACAACTGATAGCCATTTGGGAAAAGATGAAATTAGACTCATACGTCACATTATAGACAAAAAAATAAACTCTAAATTGATCAGAGATTCAAATACTTAAAAAATTAGACCATATCAGTATTAAGAAAACCTATGAGTGAGTTCCTCTTTACGCTGGGTGTAAGAAAGGGCTTTTTAACCATAACTTGATTCCAGATACAATAAAAAAAATTAACAAATTTGACTATAGAATACATACAAACTTTTTGGGTATCAGAATTATCTTCAATAAAATTTTAAAAAGCTGATAAACCAAAAAATATGCAAATATGTATCGCAGGTAAGGGTTAATATTTCTAATATATAAAAAATACTTAAAACTTAAAAGGAAAAAATTAGAAAAAAAACAGCCTATAGAATAATGGGCAAAAATGTAAACAGACAATTCACCAAAAAGAAAATATACAAACAGTCCTTAAATATATGAAGAGACACAGACATATGCACCTGCTCATTTGTCATAAACATAGGGAGAAGAAAACCAAAACCAGTGATAGGTGAAAGACAGGTGGCATGAAGTGGAAAGACAGAAGAGAGAAATAGTGGAAATATTTTTTCGACAAGCGTAGTTTTTTAATATGGTTCTGATTTCTGGAACCATGTTAATGTTTCACATCCTCAATAAAATAAAAATAAAATCAACAAGCAGGGGAATAAGGGGATTGAATCCTAAAATAATATACAAAGAGTAATAAATAAACCATATTTCAAATCAATAATCTTATCACACCATAAAGTGTGGGAGGGGTGGGGTGGGGGACAAGAACTAACCCAAGTTAGTTTGGGACATAGTATTTTGACTATTATGTCCTCAGTGTAAGGAACAAAAAGAATGCTAAATAAATATTGAGAAGTGGAAGAGGAAGAAAAAAATAAGAGAATGAGGAGGAAGGAAAAAAAGAATAAACATAAAGTAAATACGGTAACATGTAACATCTAAAGAAAATCGATGAAGGATATATGGGAATCATTTGTCCATTTCTTACAGCTTTTCTGTAAGTCAAAATAAAAAGGAGGAAAGAGCAAAAAGAGGGGGAAAGAGAAATTATATAATAGAAAATAAACAAGAGATCTGAAGTATTGGCCTTAAGGGAAAAAAATACAAAAGTCTTGTCTATGCAAAGTTGCTAAATAAAGACTCGGTACCACTAAAAACATGTATGGGAATACTCCTAGCAATACTGTTCGTGATGGCAAATAAGTGACAACAGCCTAAATACCCACTGACAGTTAAACAGCTAAATGAGCTGTGGCATAATCATACACTGGAATATTTTACATCAGTGAACATAGAGAAACTGTAAGTATATGCAACAAAATGGAGGACTCGTAGAAATGTAAATTTGGGCGAAAAAAAGTAAATCGTAGGGAGTTCACACAGTATTAACCTATTTTTATAAGGCACAAAAACAAAACTCTTTAGAGATATACACACATATACGATAAAACTGTATTTTCACAAAAGCGAGGAAAACATAACTCAAAATTTACGAAAGCATAGGAACAGGACAGAAGAAGAGTACTAGAATTGGTAATGTTCTAGTTCTTAAATTAAATGGCAGATTCATGAGTGTAATTTTCAAATATGACAAAGAAAAAAATAATTAACATATGCCTAAAAATTTAATTCTGAAGACTTCTTGTTTCAATGCCTTTCCGGGTTGTATTTCTCAACCCTCATGAGCTATATTAACCTACTGATCAAAATTTGGTCTAGGTAAGTAAAATAGGAAAAAACTCTAATTCAAACTAAAGATAAAGAGGGACCAACTAGTTTCTAAAACAAATTATGCTTTTATGAAAAGATGTCAAGAATCAGCAACCACCAATAAACACAAGATTTGAAGGCATGAGCTTCTCTGGCATCCTGCTAATCTCAATACTTACTCCAGAAACAAGGGAAGCTGAACCTAAAATGCCTAGAATTTACATGTGCTTTCAACTTATGAGGCATTTGTGGGATTTTCAGGAATTTGTTTAACTAGATAATATGTTTACTGAATATATCATAATCCATGTCCTATTTAAAAAATAAAATGAGAAAACAAATGAGTTGTGCTGTGAAAAAAAAAGAACATATAAATGTATTACCCTCTAAGTGGAAACTAGATATTTTCAGTTAAGCCTCTAAGTTTTTCACTATGCTAGAATTCACACATCTTCCCTACATTTTAGGTGACTATCCAATAACAATAATTTACCCTAAAAAAAGCCACATTGGTAAATACTATCCACATATACAGACCAAAATTATTATTCAACAGTAATGATGGTACATGTTTTATATATGCCTGCTTAACAAATGGGAATTTTTAAGCTTAATAATAGAAAATTACAAATTCCAATGTGTAAAATATAATTATATTCTCACCTAGACAAGAAAATGTAACTCTTAAAGTTTCAAACTGCTACAGTATTCTTTGGTCTATTAAAAGTTGACTGTGGCGGGTGGGGGGGGTGATGCCTTCAGCTCAGGTCATGATCTCTGGGTCCTGGGATAAAGCCCCATATTGGGCTCCTGGCTGGCTCAGCAGAGAGCCTGCTTCTCCCTCTGCCTCTCCCCCAGCTTGTGTGCTCTCTATCTCGCTCTCTCAAATGAATAAATAAAATCTTAAAAAAAAAAAAAGTTGACTGGTATCAGGCTTCATGTCAAAAATATTTATAAGATCAAGTGCACCCAACAGCACCATTTTCCACAAAAAAGCCAAATTTTTTAAAGTAGAAATCTACAAAACTTTGTTTCTTTGGATATTTTGTTTGCTTGCTTTTAAATCTTAAGGAAGAGTACAATTTGCTTCATTTCAAATGTGAAATCCTTGATTTTCTAAAACAGAATACAAGGTCAGCATACACTCTTTTATAGGTATAAAGCTAATCAAAAATGCAATGAATGGCAGTTCTTCATCTTTCACTTTGTAACGGTAATCAGCAAAGTCACTGGGCATTCATTTTTCATTGACAGACCTCATCTAAAACACAAAAAAGCCCACTGTGTCAGAACACTGCATAAGCAAAGGAGGACCAAGTTTCCAAATAGTATGCAATTTTTTTCCAATAATTTTGCCTATGGTCAACTCTGTTTTGTTTACATAAGCATAAAAACTCTTGTAAAGTCTAAACAAGAAACAGGTGTAAATACTCATGCACTTTTAACTACACCCAAAGAAACCTGTTAATCTCCGCCAATGCTTAATAATTCAAAAGGAAAACACCAATAAAATGATAAATGTTTTTACAACTTTTAACTTAAGAAATATTTTTGGACTTTAATTTTCATTCAGACATTCTTTTATCCAACCCAGGCCCCTCCTTTACACCATCTTTTCTTTTTTTTTTTTTTTTAAGATTATTTATTTGACAGAGAGACCCAGAGAGAGAGGAACACAAGCAGGCAAGCAGGGGGAGTGGGAGAGGGAGAAGCAGGCCCCCTGCCAAGCAGGGAGCCTGACGCGCGGGCCCGATTGCAGGGCCCCAGGATCATGACCCGAGCCGAAGGCAGACGCCCAACGACTTAGCCATACCATCTTTTCATCTCGCAGAGGCTAGTGATTACCTTTTACAAATTGTCATCTCACTGAAATCCTTTGATACCCTAATTTATTTTCAGGTCTATGTATGAACCCACTGCTTCTGGTTCAGGGCTCATTGCTGAGACTTTGAACTTCACTCATGTAAACGAATCGCTCAGTTATGGAAAACAAAAATTATGCAAAAATTAAGGAAGATCTAAATAGTACATCTAAATATGAAGGTTTGTTAGCAAATATAAAATAAGTGGATAGGTTGGGTTTTTTAAGAGGCAGAAAACAGGGTTAAAATCTGTTTAAAAAAGTATTACCTCTATCCAAGAAGATTCTCTCCAAGAAATGCCCCTTGATTTATTATTTAATGTATTGCAAGATATTACCAAGGATACCTAGGTTAGAGACTTAATAGCTTTAAAAAGAAGAAAAATATAATAGCTTTAAAAAGACTAAGATATGGGGCGCCTCGGTGGCTCAGACGTTAAGCGTCTGCCTTCGGCTCAGGCCATGATCCCAGGGTCCTAGGATCAAGTCCTACGTCAGGCTCCCTGCTCAGCGGGAAGCCTGCTTCTCCCTCTCCCACTCCCCCCTGCTTGTGTTCCCTCTCTCGCTGCCTCTCTCTCTGTCTAATAAAGAAATAAAATCTTTAAAAAAACAAAAAATAAATAAAAATAAATAAAAAGGCTAAGATACAGGAACACAAGGAATAGGAATGGTTGTATCCTTAATAAAAGAGATTACAAAATTGATTACATTTCTACCACTTTAGTCATTTTTAATTAGTCTCCAGAGTATCCTATAAATACAGGCTCCACCTCTCCTTGCCTCTTTGAGGAATAGTGGTGTGTTCCTGAGCGCTATTTTGGCAACACCATATACCACAAATTGTAATGAGCAATTTTTAGAATTATGCAGATTATTAAAAAAATTATGTTTTAACTTAGAGACAGAGATAGAATCTTTATATATTGACATAGAATCCTCATAATCCATCACTAGAATGGTCAACACAAATTCATACCATATAAATAAAATTTTTCGAACAGGGATATTAAAAAATAATCTATTTAAATCCCCACTACTTCTTCATTATCATTGCAGGAAGAAAATCCCACAGCATCCAAGAAATAAATAAAAATAAAAACAGAAATACACAATAAAATGCAAACAGAATTATCTAATGACTCTAATAACTGAAAAATATGGAAGAAATATCTCAGAACCATAAATATATCTTTAAGCCAAGTTACTATCTGAGATTTTTTTTTTCTTTCAACTCGGGCTCACACAAGGTGACCAAACATAGGCAAATTCTCAACAATTTCCAAAGAGGAAGAAAAAAAAAAATCGCGACTTAAGTTAAAGCAATATGTTAAACTGATATGCTGAGGAAGTTTTTGGCTCCCCAGTCTATGGAAGCTGAGTCCTTAAGAGTTTCTTTTAGAAACCAAAAGCAAAGGCAACAAAAGCAAAAGTAAACAAGTGAGACTAAACTATAAAGCTTCTGTACAGCAAAGAAAACCACCAACAAAATCACAAGACAACCTACCAAATGGGAGAAAATATTTGCAAATCATGTATCTGATAAGGGGTAACATCCAAAAAATATAAAGAACTCATACTTTTGTGACCTTGCTAGCTTGTAAGATTCAGGAAGGCAGACATCTAATACATTGAGAGTTTAGCTAAGTCACTCCATGATTTCTGCCTGGGCAACCATTTTGTTTGGTGAAGTGGCCTGAAGGGACCTTAAACTGACACTAGCCCTCACAGACAACCGTACTCCCTAGAGAACAGCCCACAGAGTCACCAGCAAATCTAAGTTCCTCATATGACTTCTCCAACATCCCATATGATCAACAGTCTGTCCTGCTTCTCAGGGCGTTCCCTATGCACTCCTTAGATAAGACACACACACACACACACCCCAGAGCTTTACCAAAATCCTGCTTTTTTGGTTTGAACCGACCAATCCAGGCTTAGCTCAGGAACTCAAGAGCAGTCCTCCCACAGACCCTAAGAAAGACATGTGCCCCAGATCCTACCATGATATCTATCTGCACTCTGCTTTGATCTTCCTGGGTAGCCTCCAGAGGCAGGCCCTGATCTTCCTCCACGACTTGTGACTAAAAAATTTCTCTATTTCTTTTTTTTTTTTAAGATTTTTATTTATTTGACAGAGAGTGAAAGCACAAGCAGGGGAAGAGGGAGAGAAGCAGACTCTCCACTGAGCAGGAAACCTGATGTGGGGTTTGATCCCAGGACCCTGGGATCATGACCTGAGTCAAAGGCAGATGCTTAACCGACTGAGCCACCTAGGTGCCCAAAAACTTCTCTATTTCAACTCTTTGTGGTCTATTGTTGAACTACAACTCATCTGTACTCCATTTAAAAAATGTTAATTTAATAAAGTCATAGAATTGTCTATTTTGTTGGTTCTCCATTGTTTCTCCTCTATTTGGTACACAATAAATACTTACTGAATAGGGGGGGAAATGAGTGAAAAAAAGGTAGAAAGTAAATAGTCTTACCCCTTAACTTCAAACAGGATTAAAATCAATGAAAAGCTTGTCTATCTTTTCAAATTTAGGAGAAATAAAATTCACAAATTTTATCAAACATATTCCACCAAAGCAAAGTTCTTATGTTTAGATCATAAGAACCAAGGATTTATAGTACTTTAATACTGCTCCCTTAGGAACCTAATGGATTGATAAGTTCAGTAAATGTTTATTTACTAGACAAATGAACAATTCTATTAGCAAAAATTTCCTCATGGAACACCTGGGTGGCTCAGTCGGTGAAGCATTCTACTCTTGGTTTTAGCCTAGGTTGTGATCTTAAGGTCTTGGGATCAGCCCTTCACTGGGCTCTGTGCTCAGCCCAGAGTCTGCTTGAGTTTCTCTTTAGCTCTCCCTCTGTCCCTCTACCCCAAGCTTGCACGCTCTCTCTTTCTAAAATAAATAAATAAATCTTAAAAAAAATTCCTTATGTCCTAATTGCTGCATGTTCACAACAGTTTTAAGGGAATGGCTGAGAAAGGAAAGTAACTGATTTATTGGCTAAAATATTCCTTAATAACCAAACTGCATATAACATTTGATTACAGCATTTTGTTACCTCTCTTATGTCAGCCAAATTGAATTAAAATTTCTGTCCAAGTTAGTTGAGTCACCTCTTAGCCCCTTTCCTTTATTCTGACTTTAGACTTGACAGATACAAAATGATCAAAATAGCCATGCTGACCTGACTTTCCATGGTCAAAATTTCCACAGGACTAAGATTAAGTAAAACTCTATTCACAGTTCTAAAGTATATCCCTAATCTTTCTGTTCCACTTTCTAACTACTTTAGGCAGTCTCTGTGTTGTTTATTCTAAAATCACTTGGCTGTTATTAAAGGTCCATTATCCAAAACCATCCATCTAGAGGTACACAATAAAACTAGCCTTTATCACATTCAATTCAAGAAAGCACACCTCAAAAGATTTTCAATTTTAATTTAAATAAAGAAAATTTTCACAATGAAATTATTAAAAATGATTTTGTCTTCCCCTCAGCAATGCTTTCATAGTAAAGAAAAATTTTAATACCCACTGCTACAAGCCAAGAGAATAATGTAAATTAATTACAGAACTCAAGGTTGGATTAATAAAGACTTTGATTAGGCACAACAGCAATGACCAAATTATGCAGAATTTTATAACTGCAATTAGTTTACATGACTTATTCAAAAGAATATCCTAATAATAAGTACAACTTTTAGTATTCAATGCGGAGATTACAAAAAATATTCACAGGAATATCCTAATAGTCAAAATTATACTTCCAAAATTTTAGTCAAATGTTTTATATTTTGATATTCAGGAATCCACAAAAATGAAAAAATCTCAAACACTTCTAAACTTTAAAATGAAATTCCAGAATAACCAACACTTACTGAGTACTCACTGTGCCCTCACCCTCTGGGTATCACTCAAAGAAAGGGGGAAAGGGAGTAAGAATGGTTGCAGGGAGAAAAGCTGCTGAAGGCATCTAGAAAAGATATGATGGTGGCTCTGATGTGGGTAGTAACAAGCGAAGTAGACAGAAGTGAAAAGGTCCCCATGTTTGACAAAACTTGGAACCTACAGAATTGGCTGACAGATGGGTCATGGAGTAGAGAACCACAAGGAGGGAACAGGAGCAGAAAAGGATCAGAAGACTCAAAAATCTCCTGAAATGATGATACTCCCCAAATAGGAAACACCAGGAAAGCAGTGTCTGCAGAAAAGAACAGCACTGAGAGTAAGAGACACCATTTGAGGAAATCAAATACCCAACCTTCAAAACAAAGAAGAAAAGGCCAGGAAACTCAACCTGACTGAGCACAAGGTGCAAGCTGATTTAAAATCCTCGTTAGCGACAACAGTGTTCATTAGAGACACCAGTCCAGAGACATCAAACCAAGTGTGTACAGTGCAGATCAGAAACTTCGGCTATGCTGGTTCTACTGTCTTGTCAGTCTCATATTCCTGCAAGCTCCATCTCTCTGGCCACTTGAGAATTCCCAAAGTAGAAGAACTTATTGTTTCCAGCTACAGCTAGGCCCAGGAGTCCAAAACAAGAATCTAGGAGTAAAAGGAAAGAGGAGGAGAAGGAGGAGTGATAGAGGCAGTTTTATTACCTTCAGGTCTGGCCTTGGCCTCTCATCTCCGTACCAGAGACTTGAGGTCAAACTGAAATTTACCCTACTCTCTCATTGCACTATTCATCCACAGCCCCTATACCTAAGGTCTACTCCCTGCTCCCTATCCCATGCCATCCTAACTGAGTGAACAGGATGACGACTGCTTCCCTTTAGAAGATTCAGACATGGGGCTCACTCTGAATCAGACCTAACCCTGGCTTTCTAGCCAAAACACGGAGCCCTCATTCTCATGAAGAATAAGAACTACAGATTCCAAAAGGAGGCTGATGCTCTAGATTTCACAGATTCCAGAACAAGGATCAGAAATTATAGAAAACTTTGTCAACTGAAACCCCTTACTGATCCCTTAAAGATACTATAAGGGCAGTATCTATGTTCATGAGATTCTTCAGTGTTCTTATACATAGCTGAAGTTTGTTAATTTTCCAGGTGTTTAAGTGTTCTATTATATAACTATGCCCCCAAAATATTAAGCCTTCTACTTTTGATTGACATTTGGGTTGTTTCTAATTTGTAGCTATTCCAATAAACATTATTTTACACACAAAAAATATAATGTGACAACTAAAGAGCATTTCAACCTACCATGCTGCCATTAATTCCTCCACAGTCAGCTAAAGATTTCATTTGCAATGTACTCATAAAATTACCATCACCTTCCACATGGCCAATGTTTACTTATGTGTGATCACAGAAATATAAAATTTGACATTATTTAAAGAACAAGTATGCTCTATGATTATATTAGTAGTAAACAATGTGTTAATTTTAAATAAACTTCCCATTGAGTCATAGAAACAATATAAATTATCACCTACATTAAAATAGCTTTCCTGAAAATACATACAAGAATATTCACTGCATCTCTTTTTCTGAATTTGTGTCAGGATCTCTCTCCAGAAACAATCCTAAATATGGAAACACAGTACAGCATGCGAATCTTTCAAGCTTCCAAACACCTCAATAAATGGATACTTTTACAAGTCTCACTAAAATATTAAATGAGAACGTCAAAAGTAAAACAATGGGAAAAGCCCAGGAGGAAAAAAAAAATATTCACTGCAGGGCTGCTTACAACAGTAAGAAACTGGGAGGAAAATAACTGGTTACGTGAATACTCGTACATCCACGCAGAAGAGTACTGTGCAAACACTAAAATGAATTAGGAAGATCTCCAAGTTACGGTGGGGAGAAAAGCGAGAGGTGTTGGTATATATACAGGACACGGTCATCTGTGTAAAAAGAAGAGGGCACACTCATGTTTTTGTTCACCTGTACAGTATCTGGAGGGCTACAAAAAAAAAATGTAAAACAAATTATATCAGGGGAGTGGGACTACAGGACTGAGAGAGAAAAGAAATTTTCACTGTATAATTTTAATATAATTTCCCATTTCTTTCATGCCTTTATACTACATATGTGTGTATGCCTCGCTTTCAAAAACAATAAAGAGTGTATTTTCTGAGACTGGAAATATAATTCATAAGGATAGCTAAGTAGAAATTTATAAATTGGCAAAAGAGCACTAAGCAATGATTCCTACTGTTATTGAGCCAAATAGAGCTTAAAAATTTTTTTTTGGCTAATTCAGGATTATGATGATAAAGAGTCAGAGTACTATCTTCATTTTATAGAAAAATGATTCGCTGCCAAACCTTCATTTTTCAGTAATACGAGAAAATCCCCACAAAGCTCTATTTAAAAAAATTTTAATGTATTCTACAACATCCTAAAAATCAAACCAGTCTTTTTAAAAAGGAAGTTCAGAATTAGAATGCATAAAAGTGTACCATAAAATATTACAAAATCAGTTTAAGTAGTAACTGATAGTAATTAAAATATATAGAAAAAAACAAGTTTCTCTTAAGTATTATAGTACTTCACAGTAATAGTTTTGTTCCATGTTTATAGCTATTTATAGAACACATGTAATTTATTAAATTAGTACTGTATCACTTGGACTACACAGTTAAAACCAGGCACCATGATTCACCTAGTAAATTCTACTCATATTACAGAAAAAAAACAAAAAATAAACATGGAACTCAAAATCTGGAAAGACGCTTAGATATCATCTAGTTCTTCAATTTATAGATTAAATAATTGAGCTTCAGAGAAGTTATACAGCCGGTACCCCCCGTCACTCCACAGTCAGAGTTATTTAACTCTAAACCACACTATAAACCCAATCTTCAAAGTCATAACAAATATCACTGATATATTCCCTATTATATGCAATTAATGAAGACAGGAACTACCATAAATTACTGAAAATTAATATTACACGTATAGTAATAACTCACAGCTTCATAGAAGCTATCACCTTAGTCATCATTTATAAAAACTGGCTCCAGAATAAAAGAAAAGTGAGTTAATAACCTGGGAGTTAAGAAAAAAATACAGAAAGTAGCAAAAGGAAACTATGTGACAATCATCCATTCAAACAATCTGTATAAAGATACTACAAAATTATTATACTACAATGGAAATCCAGTTTATGTCCTGTCAAAAATGTCTAATGTGGATACAAAGTTGAAGGGATGGGAAGTTTTTAAACATTATCCAACTGTCTATTATAATAACGAGTATGTATATAAGTCACTTTCAAATTTTACTCAAAATATAGATCAGACCAATGAATTCAGTTAATGTTTACTATGACTATGTGCAAACCACAGATGAATCTCAAGAAAAATATCACAACAATATTTTCTCAAACAAAAATGTGTGGACTCAGGTTCTGAGCTCTCATAGATGTGTAACACAGATTCTACTGGAAAAACAGGGTTAGCAAGAAGAGTAATGGGATATTAATAAAATGACCGATTTGTTGTCCTAGGTTTTCCTGGCCAGGAGAATGGAGAATGGAAAAACTGAACCATGAAATCAAAAAGGCATCTGTCTTCCAGGTTTCTCTCTGCCAATGTCTTGAGAAAAATGTTTGAACTTTCCTGTTGGCTTTGTATGCAAATAGCTCCAGATGCAAAGTGAACCACATCTAAGTTATTTGGTTCAACATCTGCTGGTCCAATTCCCATTATTCCTTCTAAAGGGTCGGCTTGTGACAGACAGTTTAGTTTGCCCTCTATATAAGCTGTTTTGAAGGAGCTAATTTGGATTAAAGTATCTATCTAGACCACTTGTTTTTCCCTTTGATGGTCAATGCATTCTAATGTGGTTCTGTGTAGTGCTACAAGTAACTTAGAAACATATTGGAAAGGACAGTATTCAAAGTTTCGCCTCCCACCTCGCCTTCTAGACAATTTATATTTATACAGTTAAAAAGTAAAAAGTGAACAGTCATTTGCCTCTAAAACAGCACCACCCACATTGTACACAATGGCAACGTGACAACACTTTCTGACCTAATATTCTTTTCATGAAACCTCTATCAAATATTTGAAGCTAAAGTTATTGATAAAAGCACTTAACAATATTAACAATGCCATTTCATGAAACATTCAGTCATTTGAGATGACAATTTTCATACGGCATCACTGAAAATGGAATAAAGTCCACAGCACATGGCACTTAAGCGTCTGATATATAGTATACTTGCAAACATTTGATAAATGAGTGAATTAGTGAATGAATGAACAACAACAAAAAAACTAAAGAATTCATTTAAATAAATCCCATGGATTCTGAAACTTTGGGTCTGCTACAATCAGAAAACAATCAAAAAACATACTGAACCCAAACTAAGACTAATAGTCTAATGTTCTTAGGACCTGTAAGATTAAGAAAAGAGAAAGTCATTCCTCCAAAAGGGTACGATAGGGAGGACAAATTGCATTATGGGGTAAAAATGAGGAAAAGAGAAGAAATCAGAGTATCTACCTAGTATGTACGTCTATATTCTGATAGATATAGATATATATATATTTGCTTTTATAGGTGCATATGTGTGTGTATCAGAAGATAAGCATTCATTTTAGCGACTGCCTTCGGCTCAGGTCATGATCCTGGAGTCCCAGGATCGAGTCCCACATCGGGCTCCCTCTCAGCAGGGAGTCTGCTTCTCCCTCTGACCCTCTTCCCTCTCATGCTCTCTGTCTCTCATTCTCTCTCTCTCAAAATAAATAAATAAAATCTTTAAAAAAAAAAAAAGCATTCATTTTGAAAAGGTAGTTTCCTAAAAAGTAGAACATTACCAGTCTTATAAAAATTTATAAGATAGTTGAGAATGATTTAAAAGAAAAAACCTCTTAGGCTTAGAAAAAGAAAAAACTCTTTTTCTAAAAAATACAGCTCTATGAGTAGTTAACTCAAAAACTTTCCGATATTATATGCTATGCAAAATCTGGAATGATTTTCCTTCAGAAAAATATTTAGAAAAATAAATTTAAAAAGTAAGTAAAAGAACTGGGTACTACTATTATTGCTTCTAGACCCTAATATTTTTGAACTAAAATTTAGTCTAACCTCTACTCTCCTCTACTGTTACCTGCTACTACAAAGTAGGACCAGACAAAAAATTAGGAAAAAACAAAAACAAAACAGCAAAATAGCTGTTTTCTCTTTTTCTGCAAATCTCTGACTATTCTTGTTAATCGTTATTTCCAGGTCATTTGTCTGTATTGGGAATGACCAGGAAATTTAACTGAACCCTAGAGAATAGCTTCTTTGCCATCCTTGATTAATTATCTAAGATTTCCAAGATAACTATATTTTTTAAGGCAAGTTTAGGTTTGTCTTCCTCTACCTTGTGATTGAAAGACTAATTACCTCCAAAGAATTAAAAATAATTAAAAAGAGTTACTGTTGTTGAATCACTATATTGTACACCTGAAACTAATAACACTATATGCAAACAAATTAAATAAAAACTTTTTTTTAAAGATTTTATTTATTTGACAGAGAGAGACAGTGAGAGAGGGAACACAAGCAGGGGGAGTGGGAGAGGGAGAGGCAGGCTTCCCGCGGAGCAGGGAGCCCGATGTGGGGTTCGATCCCAGGACCCTGGGATCATGACCTGAGCCAAAGGCAGATGCTTAACAACCAAGCCACCCAGGCGCCCCAAATAAAAACTTTTTAAACAAGAGTTACTTTTGATAGCAAATCTGTTCTAGTAATCATCAAAAAATAATTACTGAGCATTGCTTATTAACAAGGCACAATGCTATACTAAGTGCTTGGGGTTCACAAAGGTTTAAAACACAGTGTCTACCCACCAAGGTTTAGAATAAAGTAGGCACATAAAGACAGCAGTCATACTGATAAAATATTTTTAAAAATATAAATTAGTACACCCATGTTTTTGGCAGCATTATTTACAATAGTCAAAGGAAGCAACCCAAGTGTCCATCGATGGATTAATGGATGAAAAAGGTGGTCTGTACATATAGTGGAATACTATTCAGGCCTAAAAAGGAAGGACATTCTGACACAGGCTACAACATGGATGAACCTGTGAACATTGTACCAAGTGAAATAGCTTTATGATTCTATTTATATGAGTTGTCTAAAATAGAAAGTAGAATGGTAGCTGCCAGGGGTTGGGGGTAGGGGCAAATGGGTAGTTATTCTTTAATGGCTACAGAGTTTTAGTTTCACAAGATGATAATGTTCTGGAGATTGGTTGCACACCAATGTGAATATGCTTAACAATACTGAACTAAACACTTAAAAATGGTTAATATGGTAAATTGTGTACGTTATTTTACCACAATTTAAAAAAAAAAAAATGGCCAAAGTGCCAAGCAAGTGATGCAGAAAAAAAAAAAAATGATACAGTAGTTCAGAAGAAAGAGCAGTTGTGAGATACGGATTCAGTGAAAGCTCTTATACCTTGTTTTGAAAGAAAAATGAAACTCAAGCAAATAGGAGAGGAGGGAATGTACTACAATCAGAGCAATGGCAAGTGATAGAACAGACATCAGGCAAAAACAAAATGTAAACCATAGTTTGACCGGCCATATGCTTCAAAAAGAGTAACCGTGGAAGATAAGCTAAAAGGAAAGGCTATGAAATAGAGAGGGAAATACCTGATAAAGGCAATTGTTCTCATTGAGTATCTTTCACTAAGATAAAGTAATAATTACCACACTTTTACTGAGAGTAAAGGCAGGAGGAAAAGGAAACTGATAACTTCATATTCACTTGTCTCTTGCTTACATTCTCCAACTCCCATGATGATGGCAGTGTGGAAACACATTTTACAGGTTAGATGCCATACACTGATAAGCTATGGGCTTAGAGATAATAGTTTGTATACAGACCCAACATGTGCATTTCATTTATTCAGACTGGCAATTTTTTAATATCATCATCAGCTCTGCACAGAAACTAGCATTTTAAAAGATCCCACTATGTAAATAACGCTAATACTAACAGTGAGATGCATGTTCTGAGGTACCTCGATTCATTAACAGTATTGTAGGCTCTAAAGAGACACTGTTTATGAGATAAATTAATTATCCCAGTTGCTATTATGAAATCATCCTCCAACTAACTGCCAACTCTGCAGCAAGATAATCATTAGGCACACTAAGCCTACTATATTCTTTACTTAAAATCTTTTATCCTAACCCTAAGAATGAAAATTTCTATTCTCCCCCAAGTACTTTAAAAACATAAACCAAATGTTTCTGAGTAATCTTCTTGGATTTTAAGCTGTGGTAAAACTTGGTTAATAATCATCTCTTTTAAAAACATCTTTCATATAGATTACAAACTGTTAGGGTGGAGGTGGAGAACCAGACAAAAGGAGCATATTAAGTCTTTTTCTTAAACTGAAAAGAACCTACTTTAGATCTTTTAAAGTTCCTATCTTCTCTGGACTTCAGTGTGGAAATGATTAAATTTTTACACTAATTAGGTCACTCAGATCACTCTTGTCTAAACTTCAGGACACCTGAATCAGAGGTGTGGATCTCCAGCAGGCAGAGGAAGAGAAACTATCTTCCACAAAAGAGAAAGATTATTTGGCTGAGCCAACATCTACCATGTCTTAACTTCAGCTGTTGGCCAGGTTAGTTTACCTCCGCTTCTGCAAGTCACTGAGGAAATTCAGAAAAGTACTTTCCTCGGGTCTGATTTTTTAAAGGAGTGAGGGAGAAACTGGGTGTGCTGTCTGTGTAAACATACACACACACTAGAGGAACTGTTCTTTAATTCTAAGTAGGCTTTGAGCACTTGACCTACAAATATAGACATATACATAGATGTGACATATAATATTCACTCTTGGAGAACAGGAATTAATCTGCCCACAATATACAATTCTTTAATACACTGCCACAACAATTACAGGAAAACAGATTCTGTTCTTGCTTTCATAAAGAAGTACAATTTGGCTTCAACTTCCAATCTACTAAAATCATTTCCATAAAAGCCATTTCTAACTGCGCTTTTTTTCTCAGTCTCTGATCACACTGACCTCTCTCACACACAGCCTTTGACACCAGCGACCATACCTTCTTTGAAATGTTCTACTCCTGATGCCTAGCCCATACTCTCATTATCTTTCAATCTTCTCTTTCTCTTCCTCTTGTTCCCTAATTATGAACATCTAAAGTTCTCTACTTGACCCTATTCTCTACTTACTGTTTCTCCCAGTTATCTCCTACAACTTCAACTATTGGATCTATGAGAAAACTCCCAAACCAAGAACCCCAGCCTTAACCTTTCTCCTGAATTGAAGGCACCTTAAATACACAAGTCTAATACAAATTCATTAGGCTTCACGCTGTCCCAAACCAATTTTTTTTTTTAAATTCTCTATTTCTGCTCAAGGTAATACCATTCCTTCAGAATCAAGGCTTGAAACTTCAAAAATCAATTTTGACTCCTCCCTCATCCTCACATCCAGTCAGCTACACAGCCCTGCTGATGCTTCCTCCAATCCCCCAAAAAAACCAGTTAACTTAAAAAGAACTGAAATATAATCTGACAGACTAGATTTCATTCCTAAACATATTTACCTGTATCAAACTCCAAAACTTTTATAACCCATCATTTTGTCATCTGTACAATAAATATTGTAGCTGCCCTACCTACTTTACAATAAACAAATATGTGACAAACACTGAAAATCCTAAACCATTACATAAATATTATTATTCCAACTTTCCTATCAATTTCCATTGCCACTCTAGTTGTCACTCATTCGGTTATTCATTTTTTTAAAGATTTACTTATTTACTTGAAAGAGAGAGAGAGAGCGTGTGCACACATGCTCACGAGTGGGAGAAGGGGCAGAGGGAGAGAATCTCAAGCAGACTCCCTGCTGAGCCCAGAGCCAGAGGTGGGGCTGATCTCACAACCCTGAGATCATGACCTGAGCCTAAACCAAGAGTTTGACACTTACCCAGCTGAGCCACCAAGGCTTCCCTCATTCTTTTTTTTTATCTTTAATTACTCTTTCTATAAAGACTTATTGAGGACCAACTATAAGCTAGGCACTATACTCGGCACTGAAGACATAACAAAAGGACAAATAAACATGGTGCTTAACCCCACAAAATTTACAGCCTAAACTGCAAGTCAGAAAAGAGATGTGGGACGGTTCTCTGGGAAGGCTTCCCAGAAAAAGGCATATTAAAGCAAAAAACAGCACATAAAACAAATAGGAGTCAGTATGATAAGGGAGCAGGAGAGAGTGGCAGTGGGAAACAAGGTGAGAAATTCCAGGCAAAGGAAACCACATACATAAATCCCTCAAACAAGAATGAGCATCCTAACTATGTCATCCTCTTTCCCACATTTACACCTTTGTTTCATTGCTTTTTCTCCCTTCAAAATCTTTCCCCATTCTCCCATCTCTGCCTATTCAAATCATAAACATCCTTCAAAGCCCAGATCAATAATATATACCCAGCTTCAAGGATAGTACTTGACTCATACCAGGCATGAAATAAACATTTGCTAAACGAATGGATGAGGAAATCATCATTCTTCCCCAATCACAAATCTGCTTCATATTACAAGTATGTATGTGCCTGTCCTATCTTCCCTTGAAGTAAAGGACATATTCCCATAGCACCTAATGCATAACAAGCACTGGAAAAATACTTGGACGCTAAATAACTCTAATGATCTAAGATTAGGCAGAGCTGCTAAAGAAGGATACTTTCATCTTCTACTTCTGACTTTACAATGAATTGGCAAAACAAAAAGTCTAGAAAATTCAAAATATTATACTATAAATGAATTATATTAATATTGAACATTAGGTCTTCCATAAAATATCTCTCATAATGGAATTTATTTTTGCATTTGATTTCTTGGATGGCTAATTTTTAATGTTTAATACTTTTGAATCACCTTCCGGGGGCGGGGGGGACACTTCGAAATTTAAATACTGATGAAAATCTTAAATTACTTTAGGATATTTTTAGAAAATGAGAATAAGAAGTCCTTTTAATTAACAAACTGGACAACCTGAAAATATTATTTGGTACTTCATTTTCCTAAAACTAAGATGAATTAGGAAACGTAAATTATACTTTAATTTCATTTAATGTTCATGATATCATATTTGGAATCATGCCTCAAGCCACACTGCAGAATCTGTTATGCAATTTATAATCTGTTATGAAAAAAACCTAAATTAAGTCTGGGTCATTCCATTTTTCAGATCAAAGAAGGCCAAGTGCAAAAGTAAAAAGAGGCTTTCAAAGAAAAGGTAAAGTGTTAAATAAGAAAAAAAAAAAAGATTCTAGTTACTGCATAGTAGTACCTGTAGGAAAAGCAGCCCAAGGAATGGCAGGAGAGGTAGTTTGGGTTTCACCATTTCCACCATCAAAAATCTCTGCAGCCTAGAAAAAAAAAGAGGCAAATTTATTTTCAAAGATCTAAAAAGTAGAAATGCTATTTAAGCAATCAAGCCTTCCAGTCCCACAAGCATATTCTCTGTGATATATCATGCATTTTCAAATTCCCCCCAAATACTCAACTGTTTTTTAATCTTCATAGTTACCACCCAAACCACTACTCCCCACCACCAGTATGCATGCTCTGTTATTTTTAAGTATAAATCTCCCTTCCTTACTAATACATCTCCTGCTAATAAAATTTTCTTTTGTATATCCTCGATCACATTTTCACTTGAGAACTTTACATCTAAGTACTCTAAACTAAGTATATCTTTTTCATTAATTAGCACAAGACCTAATAGAGATCAATCTAAAGAAATAGGATTCATCTATATTCTTCAATAATCTACCACGTGGACTTCCTAGATTCAACATTTAGAAAATTCCTAAAACTGACATTTTAAATTAACAAGCCTTCCTATTAAACAGTTTTAAAAGTAAGGGACAGTCAATTACTGAATGCTGAGTTTGTGGGTAAGAGTTTTCTCTCTCTTAATTGTCCAGATCACAGCAAAATTATTACTAAGAAAAAGAACCAGAATTTCAATTTGGATTCTGCATTGAGTTGTCAGCCAAAAAGAAGTCAACTGAGGCAATCTGCCACAGAAGCTAAGTGACATAGAATATAGTAACTATTATCTATAAACTGTGAAAAATGAACATGGTTTATTTAACCAAGGATGGAGAACTTCCATATTTCTACAACCAGATATAAAAAGAAAGAACCCTAATAACCAATGAAATTGGAATAATTGGTTAACATTGTAAATATGTAATACTGAAAGGAATAGGCCCATTGACTGTTAACATGGAAGTATAATTTTACTCTGAGGAAAACTATCCACTCTATTTTTTTTCTGATGTAATAAATCAAACATGGTTTAAGTAAAGAACACTGTACTAAGTTTAAACCTTCAAACAACTGACAACTTGTAAACAATAAACTAAGATGATATCTGAAACATCTATTATCCTCAAAATGAAAAAAATTTTAACAAAATTTTAAGTGTTAATTTCAGTAAAAGAAGATTCAATCGCCCAACAAAACCTAAAACATTAAAGAAAATGCAAAAAACATACAAATGTGTTAAACAAAAACCAGTGTCAGATGAAATGCACAAAACAGGAATGTCCACACTGACAGATATTAAGATCAACGGACAAGAAATGATCCTATTCTTAAAAAACTCACACCACTTTTTCATGATACTCAGAATACTGAATATATACTTAATACCTTGTTTCTCCTATTAACATCATTAATTAAACTCCTTATTTTTAATAAAGAATCTCTAATTCCAAATTAGGTGAAAGTCTTAGTAAAAAGGAAAAAAAAAAATCACAGAGCTCACTTGGTAGTTCCAGGACTTGAGCTCAGGCATCCTGACTCCTAATCCAGAGATTTTCCTGCAAGACTATACTGGCTCCATAAAAACAACTGGGTTACAAAATATTTCAATAAAATGAACACACACTGAAAAGGATTAAGGAAAAGACGGTGCTTCTTCAGCTAACAATTTCCACTTACAAAGCATCCAACTTAAACCTGAGAGAATAATCTAACAACACAAACATACTAATTAGCTCTATAAGCCACCAAAAGGCTATGTGGTTAATACACTAAATCAACTCATTACAGGTGTAAACATGAAAATATGTGACAGATCTGCAATACTCATCCTTCATCTCACAAGTATTTCCTAATAGACATGCAGCCCAGCAAAATCGTCAGCTGACAATTTTTAAAACATCTTTAACGCTTCCACTAGTAGCACTTAATTAACTCTATTTAAACCATTCCATGGGCATGACCATACATTCAAATAATAATTAGTTTTATCTTTCAAAAAGGATATATTTTCATTTTCCTTGATTTCACTTTTTTATTCCAGTGTTACATTAAAAATGATGAAATGATCATAAGTACCAATGATAAATAATAACATTTTCAAAATAGTATACTCCATTATAATCCCACAAAGTTAAAGCAATTACATAAGCAAAATAAGGTAATTGCACATACCTCAAAACCACCAAAATCATCATCATCCATTCTTCAAGTGCACCTGAAAAATATCAGAAGACATTGAAACAAGCCCACACACACAGTCATTTATGTCAAAACACTTTTCTGACTTAAATGTTTTTGACTTGTAAATTAAAACTATTTCATTTGAGATAAAAAATCTACTTTTTCTAACTATATGGGTATGCATTTTTTAATGCAAAAAGACTAGGGTTTTTTTGGTAAAATCAGCCATTCAGGCAAAATTAGCAATTTCTGTGACTTTTTCAGCAACCATGTATTTTGCCATTTTGTGTTGAGACGCCAGGAGTGGAAAAATATTCTTTTACATTTTAATTTGCTTTTCCCAAATTGGCGCTAGGGCTCAATTCAATAATGCTTCCTGCTTTTTGCATCTATTCCTCAGTTGTCTGGCAACATCAGCACAAACTCCAGCTAAGAACAGGACTGTGGTGAATTTTTGGAAATCTGTCCCCCACCACAAAGGTTCTTCCCTCGGTTTCATGGCCGAGGTTGATTTAGATTTTCAAAATTGATCAGCATTTTTGAGCTGTGGCCACAACTTCTGGAGCATTTTGATATGTGTATTTTTAGCTGAAACTGCTTTGCACTTTTGGAAAAATGTGGAGCAAGTTACTAGGCTGATCAAGATAAATCAAGTCATGTATTCAGGGGAGACCAGGGAAGAGAAAAACACAAGTGAATATCCTGAATTCTTCTCTTTACAGTTAAACTATGTAAGAGAGACAAGCAGTTAAGATAATACATGCTTTATTTTGTCCTTAATGTGTATCACAAAAATGGAAGGAGAAAACCATGAGTACCGGGACTTTTAAAAAGAAGAAAAAGAAAAAGCTTTTATCTAACAAACCATTAAAAAATAAAAAAAACCTGGAAAAGCAAAACAAGTAATAGATGGTATACATTTAAATGAAAAAAAGAATCACAATAAATTGTGAATCAGTAGCCACAAGTAATACTCTGGTCAATAATAACTGGTTTCCTTTTTTATCTTTCAAAAGTGAATGTACTGAAATTATTAATTATAGGTTCTTTGACTAATACAAGATGGACTTGGTTACAGGAAAACAACCTTCTCTAACTTCTAAAAAAAAAAAACAGTTAAACAAATTAAACCACGTTAAGCAATGATTCTAAAAGCATTTTCTAAGGTACTCTGCCTTAAGTGATGAAGCAGTAGTCATCTATAGCCAGATCTTATCTTTTCAATGAAATTAATATTAATGCCTTCAAAAATAAAACTCAAAAACTAGTCAAAGAGAAATAAACAGTGAAACACAATCTCAAGGATTGTTTTGTTTTAACAGACAAAGAAAATTTATTTTCACAGAAACTCAGGTAGGTAATGACACTAAAAGGAATATACGGAGGCAGAAGTACATTATAAAAAGGAAGGACATTAAATTAACCAAAATGAGATACCACTGTTGTCACCATTATCTACAATAGTTTGATGAAAACTTTTTTAAAAGATGTATTTCTCACAAAAATCAAAGCTAAGCAAGTCACCCACATACAACACTTAAAAAATATAAACCAGACTTTCAGAAACTTTTGATGGTGGTTAGTTTGAAATGGAATTCACATTAATTCTGTATTGCAAGCAAATAGAAATCTGTATGTGATTATATTTTTCATGAAGAAATTATGAAATAAGTGATATGGATACTGAGAATTAACCAAGTCAAACTATAAACACTAAGTTTGTGTTTTCTACATGTATTCCATGAATCTCAGAGACAATTAAAGAATATTTTTAGCATCTACAACACTGTGTCCAAATAAGACAGTTTCAAAATAACAGAATTTCGAAAGTAATGCTTCTATGTGTTTTTGTAAATCATATCCCAATAAATTATTTGTAAGATGCCGGAAAACTTGAAAACAAAAATAAATAGCCATGTTTAACAATCACCTCAGCTTGTTTGCCTGTGGTAATGAACCAAATACCCTCACCTTCCTAAGTACTGATTTAACTCTACAAAAGAATATAGCAATGATCATTGATGTTTTCCATATCCCAGCAACCTTTACATATTAAAATGAAGATGACAGTTTACTTTATTTTCAAAGAAATACTAACATATTTTAAAAGATAAATGTGTCTTGAATTTCTTAAAATATAACAAAGAAATATTATTTTAAAGCATTAACATTTTTCCAAATATTTTAGTTTCAAATCCTTCAATAGTTTCTGTTTCCTTCTGAACATTACAAAGAGCAGGAGAAAGTAAAATTAACAGCACTGATATGTACAAATCAATTTTACCACATACAGAAACTAAAAATTAGTTTTTAAAAGGAAATATTACAAGTGTGGTCTCTTTTACAGATTTAGCTACTCCAGCACATTTAAAACATTACTTTATCTAAAATGCATTTATAACTTTTTAGACTATTTCTAGCACTTAACATTAAATATAATACAGCAACACCAAATATATCTGTCATGTAACTTAAAGAGTCATGAGCCTGGCTAAAATGTTGGAAGATCATGTAGTTCATTCTTTTGTGTCATGGCAGGAGGAAAGATGTATGATTGCTATGATTAGGTATCTACATTGAAAGATTTCACAGTATCTAGTTTAAACGATTCCCAGACTTCTTTATATCTGAATTTGATCTCTTCTGTTGCACTATTTTATCAATTCCCTCCTTTGTTATTCTTGGTATTTAATACATTGCTGCTATTTTATGAGAAAAACATATATACAACACTTAATGTAACAAATGTTTATGAAGCAACTTTGTAGAAGAGAACACTCAAGATCCTCAAGGAGTTATGGTCTGGGGAGGCAGGAGGGGAAGAGTATAAGAAAACCATATGAATGTTAAGAATATGAGCTATAAAGCAGCCTTAAGAAAGAAGAAAAAATGTCCACGGTGGAAGGAAAAGATTTCCAGATGGTGATATATCTAGTTGGCACATCATGAAGTGCTTCAGGTGAGAGATATCTGAGATCTATTTCAACAGACCTAACAGAGAATTTTAAATGGCACATTAAAAACATGAATTTTAGGGAGGCCTGGGTGGCTCACTCAGTTAAGCGGCTGCCTTCGGCTCAGGTCATGATCCCAGGGTCCTGGGATCGAGTCCCGTATCAGGCTCCTTGCTCAGCGGGGAGCCTGCTTCTCCCTCTGCCTGCAGCTCCCCCTGCTTGTACTCTCGCTCACTCTCTCTCACCCATGCTCTCTCTCTCTAACAAATAAATAAGATCTTTAAAAAAAACATGAATTTTATTAAAGTCTTTTCCACAAAGTCTTTTCCTAAAAGGTAGCAAAGATTTGTTTTGATTGTTTCTGCATAAACACAGGCTCAAAGAAAATGTGAAATGAGAAAACTACAAAAAAATTTGAAAGCAAATATAAGGAAGATGAATCTAAAACTACCACTGGGGAAAATAAGAATCAATCACATGTACATCAAAGAATCTACAAAAGGCTTAGGAATGTATGGCAATTAAAGCTGGGTAAAGGTGAGACTCAAAATAAGAGTGGCAAATGTACAGCAAGATCCCCTTCCAGAATCTGCAAAACAGGACAACTTACAGTTCTTCATCACAGAAGACTGAAGGTTTATTCCCTAGACAGGATAAAGCCAATGGTCCAGATTAGAGGACACTGAGACTGCTGGACTAAAAGTTATATTAAACATTGAGACCCGTTCTCCCCATCCTCTTTGATTACTTGGCAACCAAACTGCTAGCAGCTAGGTTTCAGTCTCTAGTCATCGTCTTAGAAAATTCTTCTCTGGGGCACCTGGGTGGCTCAGTCAGTTAAGCGACTTGCTCTTGAGTTCAGCTCAGGTCATGATCTCAGGGCCTTGGGACTGAGCCCCGTGTCAGGCTCTGCACTCAGGGGGGAGTCTGCTTCAGGGTTCTCTCCTTCCCTCTGCCCCTCCCCAAGCTTGCTCTCTCTCTCTAAAATAAATAAATAAATATTTTAAAAAATTCTTCTTTGGTGAATCTAAACCCATGAAAAAGGACCGCATGAGAGATTCCATCAAAAATAAGCAAACAAACAAAAAACAGTTCACTCAGGTAACACTACTTTGACAAACCCTACCCACCTGCACAGAATTTCCAATTTGCTCCTGATTTCAATAAGAGGATGAATAGCATAAAGGCTAAAAGAAAAGACTATCGAGTCAGGTTGCCTTGATTCAAATTCTAGTTCTGCCATTTAACTCTGTCACATTGGGCAGATTACTTCAACACTGTGTACCTCAGTTTCCTTATCTGTCACATAGTGATACTAATACTACTACTAATAATAATAATGGTAACTAGCTCTTAAAGTCCTTTTGAAGGACTTTAATTAAATTAAACTTAATTAAATAAGTGAAAATAGATGAAGCACCTACAACAGTGTCTGGCACATTCTAAGTATTATACAAATGTTTGTACTTTATTAGTAGTGCTTCATTCACTCTTACATATGAAGTATCTAATATAAAAAACAAGAGACCAAGCAAAAAAAAAAAAAGAAAGAAAAAAGATGGAAGAAATAGAGTCTGCACAAGAAAATTGTCAAAAAAATAAAACTATAACTAGTACTTTCAGAGAGTTAACAATAGAAGATAGTACATCCATGAAATAAGAACAGGAAGCCCTAATTTGGGGGGGGGGAGAAATGAGAGAGGGGTGTGCACCAAAACTAAGGACTTGAAAATAAAAATGATTACAGAGATGAAAAATTGCAGGGTGGATAATAAAGCCGAGGAAATTTCTTTTAAAAAGAAGAGTATAAAAGAAAAGGAAATGGAAAGTCAGAGTAAAAACATAAGAAAATTAAAAAATCCAGTCCAGAATATGCAATATCTAATATTGGGAATTCTAGAAAAACAAAACAGAAAAAAGGGAAGAAATCATCAACAAAATAAGTCAAGAAAATTTTCTAAACCTAAAGGATATGATTTGCAGATTTAATCCAAGAAAACAGAAGAACAAACCCACACTAAATCACACTAGAGACAAAAAGAAGATCCTACAAGCCCTCAGAGGAATAAAATAGGTTTCATATAAAGGATAAAGAATAAAATGACATTAGACTTCACAACAGCATCACTGGAAGGTGAAAAACAATGGAACAATGCTTTTAAAATTGTGAGGGAAAATGATTAACACATAGAATTCTAAAATGAGCCAAACTAACAAATAACTAATTTGTGGGAAGACTAAAGTCATACTCACACTGCAAAGTCTCCAAAAAAATTATTTCCCATTCTCTCTTAAAAAGCTATGGAGGGGTGCCTGGGTAGCACAGTCAGTTAAGCATCCAACTCTTGGTTTCGACTCAGGTCATGATCTCAGAATCATGAGATCAAGTGCCCCGTGGGGCTCTGCACTCAGCACAGAGTCTGCTTATGTTTCTCTCTCCCTCTCCCTCTGCCACTCCCCACAACGTGCCTGCACGCACTCTCTCTCTAAAATAAATAAATCTTAGGGGAAAAAAAAAAGCTATGGAGTAAACCAAGGGAGTAAGACACAAGGAAGAAATGGGATTAGAAAATAGGTGATCTAACTAAAGTGAAAAGCAAAGGGAATTCCCCCAGAATAATGGTAAAGTGAGTTCCCAAGCTATCTATATAGCAAGAATAGGGAGAAACCTACCTAAATTTGCACAGATCAGAAAGCTCCTGGGTAAAGTATTCAAGCAAATCAACAAATTAATAGTCTGTCTCATGTGTTTTACCATACATGAGTAATGTTAAACAACTGGGGGGAAATTCAGAGTTGAATTAGTGATTAAAACATTAACCAAATGAAAACAGAGAGAAAATGGTATGTTAGACAGGAAAAGTAAACATTTTTACGGTACTATATTTTTTAGCTGTGACTACTATTTACATAGCAATAATGGTGAATAACTACTGGCACCAAAATTATAATAAAAGCATACTGGAAAGTTAAGAGAAAGAAGATGAATTATGTGGTATGGGTGTTAGAGGGGGTGGTGAAAGACAGCTAAAGCTTCATCTTCCATATTGGAAAGCTGATGGGTATGAAACTGAAAAATCAAGCAGCAGCAATAACAAACATGTTTAGGGATGCACTGGTAAACACTAAAAAAATCAGCTATATGTTCTAAACATCTTGCTTCTAGAAAGCAAGAAATGGAGAGGCGAGAAAAGAAAGGCAGGGATAGGAGATGGCTGTGTTTCGTAACAAATATTTTACAACTTTGAACTGTATGCATATATAATTAATTTTTTTAATGACAGTATTAAAAAAAATCATGGCACAATGAGCCAACCATCTATTCTTTCTATCAAAATATTCGGGAAAAAAAAACTCAAGGAAAGTAAGTTTTGCTTTTTCTTAACAAAACTAACTATAAACAAAGGCTTAAATGTTTTAAATTAGTATTTAGCCAGTGAAAAAATTGCATGTTTTCATGTTAGTCTCCCTTATAACATTAATATTTATTATAAGTTTATACAAAATGTAAAAGTGCATCTCAAATACCAAAGTTGCTAAAAATGAAACAAAATGGAAAAAAAAATCTAAGGAAAAAAAACACACCACTGAGGTAACTGACTTCAAAAAGTACAATTTCCAGAGATTATCCAGATTATTCAATCAGCCCAGTGTCCTACTGTTAACATTGTCCATTTAGCACTGAACTCAATCTCTATTCCATCTGAAAAACTACTAGCTAAACAACATCCTCATAATCCCAATATTTTTCCATTTGATCCTGTTTCATGCCATGTTTCCTAGAAGCAACAGACAAGTGATTTTTTTTTTTTTCTGACTGTCCTGGGCAAACATAAATTGGTAAAAGGAAACAAAGGAAATATACAAAGACACACACACACACACACGCACACGCACACGCACAAACACAAACACGCACACCCCTTAGTCAAAGTTAAAAACGAAGAGCCACTAAGACTCAACTAATCTGAAGAGTCTAATCATATAAGATCAGAATTTCAGGCTTAGCTATTCAAGGAAATTTTTTTTTTTTTACCTAATTTCATATAAGCTCTTCTGAGATAGTGCAGGGATCATTTCTTTTACCTACTTTTAACTCTCTGGCACCTTCAACTGAGCAGCACATAGTAGGGTCTCAAAGAATATTTTGTGCTTTTGGAATACATCACTAAATGAAAGTAAATGAGTTGCTAATAGTTCCCGCATGACTTCCCTTTCCCTTTTATTTCTCTAAGAAAAACATGTTGGAACTTGAGTAGTCGAGGATCGAGTTGCTAGCACTAAAACAGATCTACCCATATTAAGGCATGAGCTTGAAGGCCTACATCTTAAAAGAAATTATATTGTTACCCACCTCTCCCTTAAGTATCCAACTATTATTAGGGTTAATAATAATTTTGAAACTTCCTATATGAAGCTGAATTACAAAATTATTGCTATACTACAAATACTATTGCCAATGGCAAAATGTCACAAGTTAAAAAAAATAACTGAGATATATATTCACTATCTGAAAAATATTCTATTCATAAATGACCAGATGCGAAGACATCCCAACAAGTATTAATTCTAGTAACTAAATAGTTTTCTTTATATAATTTTCATCTGTACTATCCATTAAGTTTTTGTCTTTGCCAGCCTTCATTCAAAAAATTTACATATCCCAGCTGATAACAAGAAACAAAAATTGCACAGCACTTACATTCTCCAAACCCTTACTACTTCCCAACCTCTTTGGTTACTTCCACCTCCTCCAACTCCTTCATAGCAATCCTTCCCTCAGCTGATGGATGGATCTCCGATCCTGTCTCATTATCCTATTCTTCAAAGACTGCATTTAGTCATGATCTTAATGCTCTGCCCAAATTTTCCAAAATTAACCACCTCACTGTGTTCAGTTATATAGTTCCAAGCAAATAATAAATACTTTTATATGGCCATCCTACTGTCAACTCAAAATTCTCACTGTATCAGTTATACTCCTCCTACCTGGCAAAATCTTGACCCTCAATGTTAGGGGGTAGGTATACCACCTCATCTCACATTTTAAGAGAGGACACAGACCTTCTCTGGATAGAAACAAGACTTAAGAAATACTACAGTCTCTTTCTCTCTCTTCTTTACTTCCCAAGAGAAAAATAGTAGTGATAGCAGGACATCCATAGATTCTCTGTTGGGTGAGATTAATGTATGAAGTCAGCATGCATACACAGTACAAGCTCTTTGAGTTCCTCACTGGGAACCGTGTGCCCATAAACATATTATTCCTCTAGTGCAACTTGCATCAAAGAAGCTCATCAGAGAAGAACTTCATTTTCTTAGCATGAAGACATGTTTTTTAGCCTGTGACTGGATGTATAAATTCAATTCAGAAGAGAACTTGTGGGAGACCTCATTTCCACCTCAGTCCAAACCACATTTACACTAAACTTTTAAAAATAAAAGCACTTTTCTGATTCCTATTACTTGGTTCTATTTCTCAATTGATTCAAATTTGGAGTGGTACAAGGCAACTGACAATGGCTCCCAAGAACCACCACCAATATCCAATTATCTGACTTCCGCTGAGAACTTAAGAGAATTCACTATAAAATTCATGTTCCCCATCTTCAACAGGATTCATAGTGCTGCCTATCACACCCATTTTTTCTCTCATTAAGCTGCTTTCTCTAATTCTCCAGCAACTATTTCAAAGATTCTCAATGCTCCTCAAATTACCAACCTCCCCATTCCTTCCTGTAACCAAAGCACATAACCAAGCCTCCTGCTGAAACAGAAGGCATTTTAAGAAAAGTCCCTTAACGTCTTTCCACCAAAAGTATAGTTACCAGCATCTGTACCAAACTATTCCAGTTTATTCTGCTCACACAGAAAGAGGAATCCCTCTACTTTCTTAAAGCTAATTTCTTCATCTCTGTTCTCAGATGTGGCTCTCTCAATTGTACTTTCTCTTAAATATTTAACTTCTTCCTCTTATTTGGCTCCTCCCAAAACACTGAAACATGCTCCAGGTCCTATATCGTTAAAAATGAAACAAAACAAAAACAAAAGCAAAACCATCCTCAACTACACATTCTTCTCCAACCACAGCCCCCTCCTTTTCACAGCTCAACTTCATAAATGCTCTATTCTTACAGCCCATGCCTGTAACCAATTACCTCCTTTTCACTAAATGCAAAAAGACACTTTCAATTCCTTGTCTTATTTGAACACTAACAGCATTTGACCAGTCTTTCCTTCTCAAAACACTCTCATCCCGTTACAAGACAACCATACTTCTTTTCCCTCTTTTTTCCTATTTCTCTGGCTGCTTCTCCTCAATCTCCCTTGCAGGTATTTCTACTCTTTAAATGATGGTGTTCCTAATTAAGCACTCCAACCTACCCCTTCTTTTTATCTCAATTCAAATACGCTCCCTGGACTATCTCATTCACTCCGTTGGACTCACTTACAAATATAAGCTAAGAAATCTCTAGTTAAGATCCACCTCCTGAACTCCAGAGCCACATAAACAACAGACAATTAAATAGCCTTTTTTCCAATATAACAGGCACCTCAATTTCAATACAAGCAAAACGGAACTCAAGATCTCTCCCATCAAAGTCAATTTACTTTTCCTCCAGAATACCTTCACTCAGTGACTGGTACTACCATCTACAAAACAGCTGGCCAAGACAAAATCCTGGAGTCATCGTTGCCTCCTTCTCTCTCTCACTTCATACACCCAGTCAGTTACCAAATCCTAGGTCCTAAATACCTTTAGAATCCATCCACCCCCCTCCTCAATACCTTCACTCTAGTTAAAGCCACCATGGTATTTCATCTGGTTTATACCATCAGCCTTCAAAATAGTTCTGTTTCCAGTTTGCTCCTTTTCTGCTCCATTCTCCGTTCTGTTACCCAAATGATCCTTTTAAATACTCACTTAGTTAAAATCTTTCAGCAACCCATCACTTTACAGATGAAATCAAAATTCTTAGAATGAATTGATGAACCTCTGTAACGTAGTTTCTGCTACCATCCTCAATTTTAACACATCCATACCCTGCAATCATATAAGAGTGTGTATTTGAACCATGTGACTCTGGTCAAATCACCACACCTCTCTTGACTTCAGTGTCCTCCTATGTAAAATGAACAGAATGATTAGATGACTTCTAAGATATTGCACTGTAAGATCCTCTAAACATATTATTCTATGACCAAAATTAAATTCCTTTCTTCTTCATAAAGAACTTTCTAAATACTTTCTATTCTGAATCTGTCATTTTCAGTCAATAATATTATTCTTTAATCCCTCTAAAATGCAGAAACTAGTGTCACCTTATATTCTTTGCTTTATACCGTAGCCAAGTATGTCATTCAAACCTATTTTATTTTCTCCACTCTTCCTTTCCTTTCTCCTCTGGTGATCATCCTTCTGATTCAGATACAATCACTATTTCTTGAAAATTACCAGAACTTACTTGTCATCCTGCTCCCCAATCCATTTATCACATTGGACAACTTGTTCTAAAACAATTATGTTTTAAGCTCTAAGACTATCATCACGTCAGTCTCACCTTCAAAGCCTTCAAAACGAGAATGAAAAATCCATGCCTCCATGAGACATGAACTTTGGAGCCTCATATATAAGCAAAGTAAGCATAAAGACAAAGTTGTGAATTGCACTGGCATTGATCATTAAAAGTAAAAATAAGTCCTATAAAAAGCCTACAATTACATCACAATATTAAGGCATAAAAGGGCATACTATATACAACATGGTAAAAACAGTGTTGACATTATCGAGTGCAGAAGATTACACATTTAACATTCTCTCCAATAAGAAAGTCTTTCATTTCTTTCATGGTTTTATATATTCTCATTTATATTTTTTTTCTGTTCACAGTGAAATCTCATTTATCTGGATAGATATATCTTAATAATCACACCTACCTGGAATGTGTTATTCTGATACAATAAACCACAAAACTATTTTGGGTAGACAAGAGTGAAATTATAAACTTAGTGTCCCAGTGTTCAAATATATTATTCACAAATAGCTCTAAACCCTTGTTAAAAATTTGTTTAGACCTAATTAGAGGCCCCCAGTGCCTCCCTGACCTCATCAATAACTCTTCCTGACTTACTCTGTTCTAGCTACATGGCCTCCCTGTTATAATACTCTGCCTCAAGGCATCTGGTTTATAATTATTATTATTATTAATTATTATTAGCTTGTTTCTAATATAATCAGCTTATGGAAACCCACCACCAAGAACAAAACTAAAGATCCTGATAATAAATTACATGCAACCCTTCCCCAGGACACAACCCTCAATTCATTTTTCAACATTCCCTTGCTTTCAAAAATAGAGTTTCATTTTATCTATATCTACTAACAAAAAGCATACTATTTTTATTTTAGCTATTTTAAAGGGTGTCCCATGACATATAAATAGGGAGACCTAACTTTTTCACATATTATGTCATTAATATTATTTCACCTACCATTCATTTCTTTACTACATAATATACCAGAGTTTATTCAGTCACTTTCCTGTCAGTAGACATTTCAGTGTCTATTTTGCTATTGACAGCAGAGATGCTATGAACATTCTCCAACACATCTACTTTTATATATATACAGTATTTCTCTTGGGTACATGCCTACAAGTAAAATCACTGGGTTATAAAGTTTGTCTACATTTAGCTTCATGGGATAATGAAAAACTATTTTCCAAATGGTTGCAGAAATTGTAGTTGGTGAAGCAATGTATAAAAGTACTGTGAATCCTCATCCTTTCCAACACTTGGTTTTAAATGGCACCTCACTGTGTACCTAATTTGATATCCCCAATTATTAATGAAGTTGAAATCTTTTCAAATGATTATTAATCATATATAACATGTGAAATACCTATTTATAGCTTTTTTTTTGTCTGTGCCTTTTGATTTATATAATTTTAGAAATATTCTTGATATCAATCATTGTCAGATCTGTACATTGCAAATATCCTCTATTTTATAACATTTCTCATATCCTTTAAGGTAACTTTTGATGAACAAAATATCTTAGTATACTACCTGTATTAATGTATTATAACGTAGCAAATTTTAGTCATATTTTTAAAATCGTTTCCTATCCCTAGGTCTAAAAGACAAACACCTGTATTTTCTACAAAGTTAATATTTTATTTTTGACACTTAAGTACTTAACCAATCTACAATTTAACTTTTGTATATGGTAGGTGCAGAGATCCAATTTTTCTTTTGACAATTTCATTTATTAAATAGTAACTTCTTTTCTCACTAATCTGATACACCATCTTTATCATATACCAAAGCTCCTTAAATGTGTGGACTGGTTTCTGGCTGTAGATTTATTTCAGTAGACATAAAGTCTTTATGATATTGAGCCATTTTGCCCATAAACGTGGTATAACTTATGACTCAAATATAGAATGAGTCGTTTTTTAATGCCTATTAATAGAATATTACAATTTTCCCTAAAGAAGTCTTATATATCCCCTGCAATTTTATTCCTAGATAAAGATATCCTATGATATCATTTAATATCTTCTTTTAAGGTATCTTTCCTAGTTGCAAGATGGCAGAGCAGTAGGAGACCTGGATTTCGTCTGGTCTCAGGAATTCACCTAAATAGGGATCAAACCATTTTGAACACCTACGAACTCAACAGGAGATTTTAGAAGAGAGTAGCAACAACTCTCTGAACAGAGAAGCGACCACTTTCTGGAAGGTAGGACTTGGGCAGAAGTGAATCCGAGGCGATATTCGGGAGGATAGAAGGCGGGGGAGGGGGCCTCCGTTGGCCACTTCTGCCAAGCGATAGAGCTGCGGAGCACGAAATCGGAACTTTTAAGAAGTGGGCTCCGCTGAGGGATGTCGCTCCAGTGGCTAAGCAGGGGGTAGAACCCTCGCGGAATAGTGTGGTCTCAGGACTCTTGGGGTCACAGAAAAACCAGGGGTGCCTGAGTGCAGCAGAGCTCCCAGGTATCGGAGCGGGGAAGCCGGCTGCAGAGACAGAGCCAAGGCGCGGGCTCTCAGCTCAGGGTTGCCATAAACTGTGATCTGCGGCCCAGTCGGGCCACTGCTCCTCCAGCAGGGACCCAACAAGCGGCAGAGCTGGGGAGACTACCCTTCATCCCCGGGGAGGAGCGACGCAGGAGCACACCTAAGGGATCTGCTGCGTTTGGAGACTCCACACGGGGTCAGGTGCCAGAGATAGAAACTCTCGGTCACAGGCCAGGTGAGCAAGGAGTGTGGCTGGAGACCAGGGAGACGGGAGTGACTGCTTTTCTCTGGGGGCGCACTGAGGAGCGGGGCCCCGAGTTCTCAGCTCCTCCCGGTGGAGATTGGGAGGCCACCAATTTAACCCTGGTACTCCAAAGCTGTACCGAGAGCTTGCAGGGAACAAAAGCTCCTGAGAGCAAACCTGAGCAGCTTGCTTAGCCCTGATGACAAGGGCGGGGCAATTCCGCCTCCAACAAAGACATTTAGGAACCACTGCAACAGGCCCCTCCCCCAGAAGATCAGCACGAAGAGCCAGCAAGCCAAGACCAAGTTTATGGATAAAGGAAAATGGAAGAACTCCAGAGCTAGGGGAATACTGCACATAGAATTCATGGCTTTTTTTTACCATAATTCATTAGTTTTTCAAAGTTAATTTTTTTAAGTGTTTTTTTTTATTTTTCTTTTTCCCTTTTTCAACCAACATCTTATCAATCCCTTTTTTTAAAAAAAATTTTTTATTTTTCATTTTGAGACTCATATTTTTATCCCTTCATAGTAGTTACCCTTATTTTTGGCATATATACGTAAGTTGTTCTCTCTTTAAAATTTTGATACAGTTTCTTCTAACAGATCAAAATATACTCTAAATCACTAGTGTATGGCTTTGTTCTATTCTCCTGCCTGATCACATTCTCTCCCTCTTTTTTTCTTTTTTTTTTTTTAAACCTTTCTTTTTTCAAACAACTTCTTATCTTATCAATTCCTTTTACAAAATCTTTTATAATTTCCATCTTTAAAGTCATCTTCCATCCTTTCATTGTATCAACCCTTCTTTTGTACATATATAAGTCTTCCTTTAAAATTTTAGGAGGCACTTTTTTCTAACAGACCAAAATACGCCCAAAATCTAGTGTGTGGCACCGATCGATGCACTAGCCTGATTATATTTGATCATATTCTGTTTTTTTTTCTATTGTTCTGTTTAGGTTTTTATCTTATTCTTTTTGTTTTTTGTTATTTTCTCTTTCTTTTTTCTTTCTCTCCCTTTCTTTTCCCCTGGTTTCAGGTCTTTTCCGATTTGTATAGAGTATATTTGCTGGGGGCATTGTTGTTAACCTGTTAGCATTTTGTTCTCTCATTCATCTATTCTCCTCTGGACAAAATGACAAGACGAAAAAAGGCACCTCAGCAAAAAGAACAACAGGTAGTACCGTCAGCCAGGGACCTACTCAATACGGACATTAGTACGATGTTGGACCTAGAGTTCAGAATCATGACTTTAAAGATACTAGCTGGGCTTGAAAAAAGTGTGGAAGTTATTAGAAAAACCCTTTCTTTAGAAATAAAAGAACTAAAATCTAACCAAATCGAAATCAAAAAGGCTATTAATGAGGTGCAATAAAAAATGGGGGCACTAACTGCTAGGATAAATGAGGCAGAAGAGAGAATCAGCGATATGGAAGACCAAATGATGGAAAATAAACAGGCTAAGAAAAAGAGAGAGAAACAACTACAGGATCAAGAAGGCAGAATTCAAGAGATAAGTGATACGATAAGATGAAAAAACATTAGAATAATTGGGATCCCAGAAGAAGAAGAGAGAGAGGGGCAGAAGATATATTGGAGCAAATAATAGCAGAGAACTTCCCTAATGTGAGGAAGGAAACAGGCATCAAAATCCAGGAGGCACAGAGAACCCCTCTCAAAATCAATAAAAATAGGTCAACACCCCGACATCTAATAGTAAAACTTACAAGTCTCAGAGACAAAGAGAAAATCCTGAAAGCACCTCGGGAGAAGAGATCTGTAACCTACAATGGTAGAAACATTAGATTGGCAACAGAACTATCCACAGAGACCTGGCAGGCCAGAAAGGACTGGCATGATATCTTCAGAGCACTAAACGAGAAAAATATGCAGCCAAGAATACTATATTCAGCTAGGCTCTCATTGAAAATTGAAGGAGAGATAAAAAGCTTCCAGGAGAAACAAAAACTAAAAGAATTTGCAAACACGAAACCAGCCCTACAAGAAACATTGAAAGGGGTCCTCTAAGCAAAGAGAGAGCTGAAAAGCAGCATAGATCAGAAAGGAACACAGACACTATACAGTAACAGTCACCTTACAGGCAATGCAATGGCACTAAATTCATACCTTTTAATAGTTACACTGAATGTAAATGGGCTAAATGCCCCAATCAAAAGACACAGGCTATCAGATTGGATTAAAAAACAAGACCCATCAATATGCTGTCTGCAAGACACTCATTTTAGACCCAAAGACACCCCCAGATTGAAAATGAGGGGGTGGAAAACCATTTACCATACTAATGGACACCAAAAGAAAGCTGGGGTGGAAATCCTTATATCAGACAAATTAGATTTTAAAACAAAGACTGTAATAAGAGATGAAGAAGGACACTATATCCTACTTAAAGGGTCTATCCAACAAGAAGATCTAACAATTGTAAGTATCTATGTTCCTAACATGGGAGCAGCCAATTATATAAGGCAATTAATAACAAAAGCAAAGAAACACATTGACAACAATACAATAATAGTGGGGGACTTTAACACCCCCCTGACTGAAATGGACAGATCATCTAAGCAAAAGATCAACAAAGAAATAAAGACTTTAAATGACACATTGGACCAAATGGACTTCACAGACATATTCAGAACATTCCATCCCAAAGCAATGGAATACACATTCTTCTCTAGGGCCCATGGAACATTCTCCAGAATTGATCACATCCTAGGTCACAAATCAGGTCTCAACCGGTACCAAAAGACTGGGATCATTCCCGGCATATTTTCAGACCACAATGCTTTGAAACTAGAACTCAATCACAAGAGGAAAGTCGGAAAGAACTCAAATACATGGAGGCTAAAGAGCATCCTACTAAAGAATGGATGGGTCAACCAGGAAATTAAAGAAGAATTAAAAAAAATTCATGGAAACCAATGAAAATGAAAACACAACTGTTCAAAATCTTTGGGATACAGCAAAGGCAGTCCTGAGAGGAAAGTATATAGCAATACAAGCCTTTCTCAAGAAACAAGAAAGGTCTCAAATACACAACCTAACCCTACACATAAAAGAGCTGGAGAAAGAACAGCAAATAAAGCCTAAACCCAGCAGGAGAAGAGAAATAATAAAGATCAGAGCAGAAATCAATGAAATAGAAACCAAAAGAACAGTAGAACAGATCAACGAAACTAGGAGCTGGTTATTTGAAAGAATTAACAAGATTGATAAACCCCTGGCCAGACTTATCAAAAAGAAAAGAGAAATGATCCAAATCAACAAAATCATGAATGAAAGAGGAGAGATCAAAACCAACACCAAAGAAATACAAACAATTATAAGAACATATTATAAGCAACTCTATGCCAGCAAATTAGATAACCTAGAAGAAACGTGTGCATTCCTAGAGATGTATCAACTACCAAAATTGAACCAGGAAAAAATAGAAAACCTGAACAGACCTATAACCACTAAGGAAATTGAAGCAGTCATCAAAAACCTCCCAACAAACAAAAGCCCAGGGCCAGATGGCTTCTGAGGGGGATTCTATCAGACATTTAAAGAAGAATTAATACCTATTCTCCTGAAACTGTTCCAAAAGAAATAGAAATGGAAGGAAAACTTCCAAACTCATTTTATGAGGCCACCATTACCTTGATCCCAAAACCAGACAAAGACCCCATCAAAAAGGAGAATTACAGACCAATATCCTTGATGAACATGGATGCAAAAATTCTCACCAAAATACTAGCTAATAGGATCCAACAGTACATTAAAAGGATTATTCACCATGACCAAGTGGGATTTATCCCTGGGCTGCAAGGTTGGTTCAACATCTGCAAATCAATCAATGTGATACAATACATTAACAAAAGAAAGAACAAGAATCATACGATCCTCTCAAGAGATGCAGAGAAAGCATTTGACAAAGTACAGCATCATTTCTTGATCAAAACTCTTCAGAGTATAGGGATAGAGGGTACATACCTCACTACCATAAAAGCCATCTATGAAAACCCTATAGCGAATATCATTCTCAATGGGGAAAAGCTGAGAGCTTTTCCCCTAAGGTCAGGAACGCGGCAGGGATGTCCACTATCACCACTGCTATTCAACACAGTATTAGAAGTCCTAGCCACAGCAATCAGACAACAAAAAGGAATCAAAGGCATCCAAATCGGCAAAGAGGAAGTCAAACTCTCACTCTTTGCAGATGATATGATACTGTATGTGGAAAACCCAAAAGACTCCACCCCAAAACTGCTAGAACTCATACAGGAATTCAGTTAAGTAGCAGGATATAAAATCAATGCACAGAAATCAGTGGCATTCCTATACACCAACAACAAGACAGAAGAGAGACAAATCAAGGAGTCGATCCCATTTACAATTGCGCCCAAAACCTTAAGATACCTAAGAATAAATTTAACCAAAGAGGCAAAGGATCTGTACTCAGAAAACTATAAAATACTCATGAAAGAAATTGAGGAAGACACAAAGAAATGGAAAAACGTTCTATGCTCATGGTTTGGAAAGAACAAACATTGTGAAGGTGTCAATGCTACCTAGGGCAATCTACACATTCAATGCAATCCCCATCAAAACACCATTCACTTTTTTCAAAGAAATGGAACAAATAATCCTAAAATTTGTATGGAACCAAAGGAGACCCCGAATAGCCTGAGGAATGTTGAAAAAGAAAAGCAAAGCTGGCGGCATCACAATTCCGGACTTCCAGCTCTATTACAAAGCTGTCATCATCAAGACTGTATGGTACTGGCACAAAAACAGACACATCGATCAATGGAACAGAATAGAGAGCCCAGAAATGGACCCTCAACTCTATGGTCAGCTCATCTTCGACAAAGCAGGAAAGAATGTTCAATGGCAAAAAGACAGTCTCTTCAATAAATGGTGTTGGAAAAATTGGACAGCCACATGCAGAAGAATGAAACTGGACCATTTCCTTACACCACACACAAAAATAGACTCCAAATGGTTGAAAGACCTAAACGTGAGACAGGAGTCCATCAAAATTCTAAAGGAGAACACAGGTAGCAACCTCTTCGACCTCAGCCGCAGCAACTTCTTCCTAGAAACATCGCCAAAGGCAACGGAAGCAAGGGCAAAAATGAACTACTGGGATTTCATCAAGATAAAAAGCTTTTGCACAGCAAAAGAAACAGTCCACAAACCAAAAGACAACCGACAGAATGGGAGAAAATATTTGCAAATTACATATCAGATAAAGGGCTAGTATCCAAAATCTATAAAGAACTTATCAAACTCAACACCCAAAGAACAAATAATCCAATCAAGAAATGGGCAGAAGACATGAACAGACATGTTTCCAAAGAAGACATACAAATGGCCAACAGACACATGAAAAAGTGCTCAACATCGCTCGGCATCAGGGAAATCAAAATCAAAATCTCAATGAGATACCACCTCACACCCGTCAGAATGGCTAAAATTAACAAGTCAGGAAATGACAGATGTTGGCGGGGATGCAGAGAAAGGGGAACCCTCCTACACTGTTGGTGGGAATGCAAGCTGGTGCAACCACTCTGGAACACAGTATGGAGGTTCCTCAAACAGTTGAAAATAGAGCTACCATATGATCCAGCAATTGCACTACTGGGTATTTACCACAAAGATGCAAATGTAGTGATCCGAAGGGGTACGTGCACCCCAATGTTTATAGCAGCAATGTCCACAATAGCCCAACTGTGGAAAGAGCCAAGATGTCCATCGACAGATGAATGGATAAAGAAGAGGTGGTATATATACACAATGGAATATTATGCAGCCATCAAAAGGAATGAGATCTTGCCATTTGCAATGACGTGGATAGAACTGGAGGGTGTTTTGCTGAGTGAAATAAGTCAATCAGAGAAAGACATGTATCATATGACCTCACTGATATGAGGAATTCTTAATCTCAGGAAACAAACTGAGGGTTGCTGGAGTGGTGGGGGGCGGGAGGGATGGGGTGGCTGGGTGATAGACACTGGGGAGGGTATGTGCTATGGTGAGCGCTGTGAATTGTGCAAGACTGTTGAATCACAGATCTGTACTTCTGAAACAAATAATGCAAGATATGTTAAAAAAAAAAAGAAAAAAGAAGAAGCTAGCAGGAGGGGAAGAATGAAGGGGAGTAAGTCGGAGGGGGAGACATACCATGAGAGACAATGGACTCTGAAAAACAAACTGAGGGTTCTAGGGGGGCGGGGGATGGGTTAGCCTGGGGATGGGCATTAAAGAGGGCACATTCTGCGTGGAGCACTGGGTGTTATGCAGAAACAATGAATCATGAAACACTACATCAAAAACTGATGATGTAATATATGGTGATTAACATAACAATAAAAAATTTTAAAAAAAGTATGTTTCTCAGTTGTGTGTCACTATTTTATAATAATGCAATTAACTTCTGTTTATTAATCTATGTATGGCCATTCACCTTTGCCAAACTCTTCTAATAATTTACCTATATTCTTTTGATTTTATATGTAAATGATCATATTGCCCCCAGATAATACTTTTATTTCTTCCTTTCCAATTGTAATACCTCTAATTCCTTTTTCTTATCTTAAAGCATTGGCTATGTCCTCCAATACAATGTTAAGTACAAGAGGCAATATAGTAATTACATCTTCCAAAGATATTAACAAAAATATCTCCCAACTCACATATTCTTCTAAGAATGTAATGCTGCTACTCCTCCCAATGATTTGTAGTCTCTGTCCTCTTCCCTTGAATCTATGTAGATCATTATGTAACTTCCACAACCAATACACACACCAGAACTAACATTGTGTAATTTCCCCATATGTCATAAAAATGCACTGCATTTCTGCCTTGTGCTCTAGTACTGCTTGCACTTAGAACCCAGCTGCCATGATGTGAAAAAGGCCAAACCACACCATTTGGAGAGACCACACAGAGAAGCCACATGTAAATATTCCAACTGATGGCCTAATTTAGTTCCCAGACTACCAAGTGAAATCAAATCACCAGATAAACGAACATACTTCCAGATGATTCGTCCCTAGACATCAAGTCTAGTGTTCGAGTCATACTACTGATATTTATAAAGGGTGGAGTGGTAACAAACCTTATCCTGCACTGTCCAAGTTTCTCTCAGAATCCATTAGTTGTTTTGTCATTAAGTTTGAGATGATTTCTTATGTAGCAATAATATCTAGAATGGGTGGTAACAGCCATGCCTGTTTTTAAAGGAAATGTTTTTAATATTTCCCCATTTTAAAAGATATCTGCTGGGGCGCCTGGGTGGCTCAGTTGGTTAAGCGACTGCCTTCGGCTCAGGTCGTGATCCTGGAGTCCCGGGTTCGAGTCCCGCATCGGGCTCCCTGGTCAGCAGGGAGTCTGCTTCTCCCTCTGACTCTCTTCCCTCTCATGCTCTCTATCTCTCATTCTCTCTCTCCCAAATAAAATCTTAAAAATAAATAAACAAATAAATAAATAAAAGATATCTGCTAATGACTGTTTTTCTTAATTGTCCCAACAGATTAAAGAATTTCCCTCTTTTCCTAATTACTAAGCATTCTTACCATGAATTTACATTGATTATTAAATAAGCTTTTTTGGTATCTATTGAAATTATCATGATTTTTCTCTTTTAATCTATTAAGGTCATAATTTACATTTATGGATCATATAATAGTAAAACATTCTTGTACACCTGAAATAAACCCAATGTGGGAAGAGGGTATGCCTTCTTTCACAAAGTTGGTTTCAATGTGTTATTACCTTATTTGAGATTTCTACATCTACACTCATGAGGGACATATATCTGTAATTTTCATTTCTTGTAATGTCTTCATCTGTTTTAGGTATCAGGGTTATGTGGGGCCTTCAGAACTAGCTGGTGCAACATCCCTGCTTTTCTGTTAATTAAAAGAGATTGCAACAGATTGGAATAATCCATTTCTTAAAATTTTAGTAGAAACTTGCTTAGCAAACATCTGGGCTGTTGCTTTCTTTGTGGGAAGATTCAATTTCTTATAATTATAGGATGATTCAGACTTTTAATTTCTCCCTCAATTTTTGTAAGTAATATTTTTCTAGAAATGTGACTATTCTAAGTTTTTTAAAAAAAAATAGTTGGCATATAGTTGCTAACAATATTGTCATTATCTTTTTATATTGTGGTAAACATAAAATTTATTATCTTAACCATTTTTAAGTGTACAGTTCAGTGGTATTAAGTACATTCATACTGTTGTGCAATCACCACCATCCATCTCCAGAACTCTTTTCATCTCACAAAACTGAACTGTTAACAACAAATCCCCATGTCCCTTTCCTCCAGTCCCAACCATTCCTCTACTTTCTGTCTCAATGATTTTGACTCCTCTAAGTATCTCACATTAAGTGGAATCATACAGTATTTGCCTTTTTATGACTGCTTATTTCACATAGCATCATGTCCTCAAAGTTCTTCCGTGTTGTTGCACATGTCAGAAACTCCTTTTTTTTTTTTTTATTTTGAGAGGGAGAGAGAGAGCGAGCGAGCACATGGGGAGGGAGAGAAGGGCAGACGGAGAGGGAGAGAAAGAATCTTAAGCGGCTCCACATCCAGCATGGAGCACGATGCAGAACTCGATCTCACAACCCTGAGATCATGACCTGAGCTGAAATCAAGACTCAGACGTTTAACCAACTGAAACACCCAGACACTCCGATATTACTTCCTTTTTAAGGCTGAATAATAGTCTATTGAATACCACATTTTGCTTATCCATTTCCATAGACATTTGGATTGTTTCCATGTTTTAGTTATCATGAAAAATACTGCTATTAACACTGGTATACAAGTATCTCTTCAAGAACTTGCTTTTAATTCTTTTTGGTATATCCCCTGAAGTGGAATTGCTGGATAATATGGCAATTTTAGTTCTACTTTTGAGAAACTACTATACTGTTCTACACAACAGTTGTGCCATTTTACATTCCCAATAACAGCACACAAGGGTTCCAATTTCTCTACATCATCATCAACACAGTATTTTTTTCAATAATAGCCATCCTATTGAATGAGGTAGTACCTCATAGTTTTGATTTTCATTTCCCTAATAGTTAATGATGTTGACCTTCTTTTCATATGCTCGTTTGTGTATCTTCTTTGAAAAGATTTTATTTAAGTCCTTTGCCCATTTTTTAATCTGGTGGTTTGTTTTTAGTTGTTGAATTTTAGGAGCTCTGTATATATTCTAGATTTTAATCCTTTATTTGCAAATATTTCCTCCCATTTTGTAGGTTATCTTTTTACTCTGTTGATAGTTTATATCTTTGATGCACAAACTTTTTAAAAATTTTCAAGCCTAATTTGTCTGTTTTTTTCTTTTGTTGCCTGTGCCTTTGGTGTCATATCCAAGATACCATTGCTAAATCCAATGTCAAAGTTTTGTTCTATGTTTTCTTTTAAATTTTTTATAGTTTTAGATCTCACACTAGGTCATGGATCCATTATAAATTAATTTTTGTATACAGTATTAGTAAAGAGTCCAACTTCATTCTGTTGCAGGTGGATATCTACTTTTCCCAGCACCATTTGTTGAAAATACTATCTTTTGCTCATCCAATGGCCCTGGCACGCCTACCAAAAATTACTTCACCATATATGAGAGGGTTTATTTCTGGGCTCTCTCTTCTAGTCCACAGTTCTATACATCTGGCTTTATGCCAGTACCACACTGTTTTGATTGCTTAGTTTGTAGTAAGTTTTAAAATTAGAAAGTGTAGTCATCCAGCTTTGTTCTTTTTTTTCAGGTCCATTTTGGCTATTCAGGATCCCTTGAGATTCCACATAAATTTTAGGATGGGTTTTTATATTTCTGCAAAAAAAAAAATATCATTGGGTTTCTTTAGGGATTGCATTAAATCTGTAGATCACTTAGGATTAGTATTGAAATCTTAACAATCTTAAGTCTTCCAATCCATGAACATGGGACGTCTTTCTGTTTATGTCATCTTTCTGTCAGAAATGTTTTATAGTTTTCATTGTACAAGTCTTTCACCTCCTTAGTTAACTCCTGAATATCTTACTCTTTTTGATGCTACTATAAAGGGAATTGTTTCCTTAATTTCCTTTTCAGATTGTTCATTGTTATTGTATAGAAAGGCAACTGGTTTTGTGTGTTGACTCTGTATCCAGCTACTTAGCTGAATTCATTTATTAGTTCCAACAGTTGTGTGTGTGTGTGTGTGTGTGTGTGTGTGTGTGTGTGTGTGTGTGATTTCAGGGTTTTCTAAGTATCATCACCAGTGAACAAAGACAATTTTACTTCATTTCTGATTTAAATGGCTTTTATTTCTCACTATCTTTTTAATCTCTGATTTAACTGTGGTTATGTGTCTTTTTTATTCTATATATGCTAGGTTCTGTCCTAGTATATCATAACTAGGTTATATCCACAAAATGTACTATTTAAATCTATATCCTTGCTGGGTTTTTTTTTCTGTTTTATTTTTGCTTCACCTATCAATAATCACAGGTGAGTTAAAATTTCTCATTATTATAGAAGAGGTGCCACTTTCTCCTTACATTTCTACCCATTTTTTTGCTGTATATTTGATGCTATACATTCTTTATGAATTTAACTTTTTATCATTACAAAATGATCAAGTCCTAATATGATTTTTAAGTTGATTTTGGATAATATTAATATAGGTAGCCAGTTTTTTTTTTGAATGCTTTAAGACTTTGCACTAACTAACTATCCTTTCTAACTAGAATAGTCTTTCCTCAGATAGCTGCTTGACTTCCATACTTCCTCCAAATCTTGGTTCAAATATCATTTCCACTGTAACTACCCAATTTTAAATAAAACCTTCCCCTCAGCATTCCTAATTCCTCCTTCCCTGCACAGCACTTACCATTTAACATACTTTATTTATCTATTTCTTGAATTTATGATTATTGTTTGTCTCCCTGACACACACTAAAGATAAACTCCACAAGGACAAGTACAGTTATCAGTTTGATCACCAATGTATCTCCAGCACCTAGAAGTGACTGGCAAAGAGGTGGTGCTCAATGTAGTTTTGTTGAATGAATAAGACTCTCAACCTCAAAGATTATCAGGGAAATACAAATTTTAAAACAATGAAATGCTACTGCTACTTTATACCCACTGAACACACAAAAAAAATTAAAAGTAGATAATAACAACCCCACTGTCCATCATGAAGACCTCCACTAGGCACCCAAAAGAAAGACATGGTAAAAGTTCCATGTGCATATGAAAATAATGTATATTCTGAAACTATTGGTGATAGCAGTCTAATGTCACCTAGGTCACACTGATTGAAAGTGTTGTTCAGGGCACCTGGGGGACTCACTCGGTTAAGCATCTGACTCTTGGTTCAGCTCAGGTCATGATCTCAGGGTAGTGAGATCAAGTCCCACATAGGGCTCTGCACTGGGCATGGAGCCTGCTTAAGAGTCTCTCCCTCTGCCCACCCCCCCCCCAAAAAATACTGTTCACCATTGTGAATACATCTTTTTATCCTACACAGTCACTTTTTCCTTCACGTATTTTGAAGCTCTGTTATTAGGTGCACACATATTTAAAGGAAACCCTATGCAGATTCCTGAAGTTACTTCTCTGTAACTCCCTCTCCAATACCCTGCCTGCAAATTCCAATTGCCTCATGATTCCCCAAACTCTAATCTTTGTTTCATCTACCCATCAAAATCACAGTTCCCTAGCTGGTCTCCATTTCTTAGGTCAGGGAAAGTGTACTCAAGTAGAAAGCTGGGGAGAATATAAAATTAACCTCCTGTGTTTCCTATTTCTCAAGGATCACAGCCCTGTGCTATCTCTTGTTGAATGCCTGAAAATAGATGCTTCATGTATCTTGTCTAGTATCATAGTCATTTATAGTGAGATGGTAATCCAAACTGTATTAGCCCATCATAGCCAAATCCAGAAAGTTCTTGGTTTACTTTTTATTTCTATTGTTCAGTCCATTTTCCTATTTTTTAGTCTATTTTCCTACTAAGTTAAATTATAACAATATGTATTTTTGCCTATGTGTGTATATGCATACACACATAAATATATACGCATACAGGGACAGAGAGAGAGAGAGAATGATTTTTTTTTAAATGTGGTAAAATGTTAACATTAGGGAAATCTGGGTGAAGAGTATACAGGAATCATTTGGACTACATATAACTTTTCCATATGTCTTTAAGTATTTCAAAAGACAAACACACAAAAAGAAATACAATGCCATATGAAAAGCTACAGACTGGGAGAAAATATCTACAAACCACATATCTGCTGATAAAGGACTCAGGTCCATATAAAGAACTCTCAAAACTCAATGGTTTAAAAAAAAAAACAAAAACCCAATTAGAAAATGGACAATATATATAAACCTTTCACCAAAGAGAATGACAATAAAGCAAATTAAAAAACATTCAACATTGCTAGTTATTAGGGAAATGCAAATTAAGAAAACCATGAGATATTGCTATACAACTATTAGAACAGCTAATATAAAAAGCAGTGAGAGGCGCCTACAGTTGCTTAAGCAACTTGATTTCAGTTCAGGTCTCCATCTCAGGGCCTTGAGTTCAAGCCCTGTGTTGGGTTCCACACTGGGTGTGGAAACTACTTTAAAAAAAAAAAAAAAAAGCAGTGACAATACCAAATGTTGGCAAGAATATAGAGAAACTGGGTCTTTCAAACACTGATGGCACAAATGTAAAATGGTACAGCCACTCTGGAAAATATATTTGTAAGTTACTTTAAAAATTAAACATAAGATCTAGCAATAAGATCTTCTGGGCATTTTTCCCAAAGAAAGGAAAACTTATGTCCACACAAAAATCTGTACATGATTGGACACAGCTTTATTTTTAATAGCCAAAAACTGGAAACCAGCAAAATGTCATAAAATAAGTAAATATTAAACAAACTGTGCCACATCCACACCACTGAAGTATTAGTCAGCATTAAAAGGAGAAAAAAAACTATTGAAACACGCAATGAGTTGGATGGATGTCAAGGGCAGTATACTGAGTGAAAAAAAAAATTAAAAAGCTAATCTCAAAAGGTCACATACTGTATGATTCCATTTATATAACACTGTCAGAATGACAAAATTGTAAATATGGGGAACAAACGAGTGGTTTCTAGAGGTTAGGGATGGTGGAGGGGGAGGGAGTAGGCCTGACTACACAAGGGAGATCTTACTGATGATGGAACAGTTCTGTATTTCGATGAGGGCATAGTGATACAAATCTACAGATGTGATAAAATGACAAAGAATTATACACACACATTGTATGAATATCAATTTTCTGGTTTATATTATCCTGTAGTTGCATGAAATGTAACCACTTGGGAAACTGGAGGAAAAGTAAAGAGGACTTCTTTGCATTATCTTTCCAACTTCGTATAAATCTGTAATTATTTCAAAACAAAAGTTTTTCTAATTTTACATGCATTCAAAAAGTTAAAGTATAAACTTTGTTAAAATAAAACTTAAATATATCACTTTTAAAATGTTTTGACTTACATTGCATTTTCCTTTGAATTGGTTTGCCAATTTTATCACATATCTGCCTGAGTTTCATACTGCATTAATTTAGTATGTTTCAGAAACACTAACATCAGTAACCTGAAGAAAAAGAAGTATGTCCATTTTGTGACATAGATACAATTTATCTCAGTCTTTTTTTACAAATGGTGACAAAAATCATGAGACAAGGAAAAAAAAGAAAGAAAGAAGTCAAGAGACAAATCAACTAGACCAAGAGATGATCAAAATGACAGGAACATTAAAAAAAAAAGTAACTGTGCTTAATATAAGACTATAATAGAAAGGTAGAAAACATGCATAAATGGATATCAACAGATAGATGGAAACTATCAAAAATAAAAGTAAAATGGAAATGCTGATAATGAAAACCACAGTATCAGAGAAGCAACTTCCTTTTGGGTTTATATCAAACTGTACAGAATAGAAGAAAAAAATCAGTAAACTTAAAAATAAATCGGGCGCCTGGGTGGCTCAGTTGGTTAAGCGACTGCCTTCGGCTCGGGTCATGATCCTGGAGTCCCAGGATCGAGTCCCACATCGGGCTCCCTGCTCAGTGGGGAGTCTGCTTCTCCCTCTGATCCTCTTCCCTCTTGTGCTCTCTACCTCTCATTCTCTCTCTCTCAATAAATAAAATCTTTAAAAATAAATAAATAAATCAAAAGAAATCAAAAGAAATTATCCAAATTTAAATACACACAAACATACACTGATGAAAAAGAGAAAAAAGCATGGGGCTGGCCACGGGTTGTAAAACAGTATCAGAGGGTCTATAACATATGTAATTAAAATTCCAGAAAGAAAAGCCAAAGAGAATGAGACAAAGAAATATCTGAAAAGATGATAGCTGAAAATTTTTCAAAATCAGTTAAAGACAACAAACACAAATCAAGAAAATTCAGACAATCCAAGCCAGATAAATACAAAGGTCACAAATTCTCATAAAACCTAATGTGAAGTAAGATACACTACAAACACTTAAAAACAATAAAGCATATGAGAGATTTGGAAAGATCTCTCAAAATAAGATAAAGGACTAAAAGCAAATTCTATCTCTTTCTCTGCTCCTTATTCCTCATACCTTTATTCAGATTCAAAGAGTCTGAAAAGATGTTAATCATCAAATAACAATGTACAATGCCTAAGCTATTAACAGAATTGGCTGTCTGAATCTATAATACTTAAAGAAAGTATGAAATTATGCTAATTATTCCCAGAGACCCAAAGTTTTTCTCCTAGTAAGAAATAATGGTACATGAAACCAAAGATTTCTCATTAATAAATCATGAGGAGACTTGAGTTTTTGGAATAAGATATTGATAAAAAAAATGCCCAGTTGACTCCAAATTTAAACAGCCTGCAAATGCCTAAAGACATAATTTAAAAACTGTTTTGTCACAAAGAAAATCCATATATATTAATTTTTAGTATGAGTATCTCTTCTAAATTTGATTTGCAGCTTATTAAGCTATATTTTTCTCCAAAATTTATCAAAACAAAATAAAAACAATTCACTATACTCTCCCCTATAGGTATTTTCATTTTACCCTATTCTCTTCCAGTACTTAAATACATACACATATATTTAAACTATACATGAGACTATAAATTATTTTTTCATATATTACATCATATAGTTCACAGTCATTAATGGCTTAATAACTGCACTCTTCATAACTGTATTATTTGTATCTGCATAATATTCCATTAACATGACAATTTATTCTCCTTTCCAAAAGAACTAATTAATACCACTACATGCAATTTAAAAAAAAAATCTTTTCACATAAATACATAAATGTATAATTTTAACTTTAAAGCATAAATATGATCATACTCTCATAAAACTTGTTTTTAATGCAGCCTTTCTTCTTACTTTGTGGGCATGATTCCCTACCTCATATACCTATCCCTTCCTTACACCCCCCATGCCAGCCAGCTCCACCCATCCACCCACCCAGATGGTCCAAGTTAACAACCTAATATGTATCTAACCTATATCTCTATTCTCATATGACGTATACAAATATGTACCCTCATATACATATCTACATATATAATGGTATTGTCACTGCATTTTTTAATATAAAATATCATGCACATTTTTCATTCTTATTTTTTCTCACATAATAATATCCAATGGAAATCCCTCCTAGACTACTGGTGTGTATCTGATCCCTCTTATTAATTGCTACTAAGATTTCACCCTGTAGATGCATAATAAATACATATTTATTCAACCATAACTCTTTTGATAGGCATATACTTAGTTTCCAAATTTTTGCCAATACAAATGCTTGTACAGAAAACTTTATGTATGTAGGTATGTTTCCATGGGCTAGATTCAAAAAAAAGCACTGCTACATCAGTCAGTATTATAGTTTTTTTTTTTTCATTTTAACCAATGTCAGATATTCTTCCAAAAAAGCTTCATTAATCCACATTTCTACCAGCAAAGTACAAAAATAACTTTTTCCCTTAGGTCCTTGACAGCAAAAAATTATTTTTGGTCCTTTCCTCTTTTTCTTTCTCCCCCAGCACCCCCCACAATAAAGGGCAGGGGCTGAAAGAGGCATTTTGATAGAGTAATATTTTATCAGTACTTTAATTTGCATTCTTCTATTCATGAGTTTCAACATTTTTTTATGTTTTTGCCCACTTAAATTTGCTTCCTCATACCTTTAGCTCATGGTTCTTATATTGCTTGCTATATGCTCCCCTTTGGTTAATATCTAAGTAGTTATTTCCAATAACAGACCAACTTTGTCCTTCCTCTGAATTGCAAATATTTTTACCCAATCCACTGTTTAAAGAGTGTATGTTTTCAAGTTAGGTTTCATACAAATATATCTTTTTGTAGATTTACAGTGGTGGTTAAGGTCTCCCTCACCCCAAGAATGCACATGTCCACTCCTACATTTAACACGAAGTTTTAAGTCCTTCCATGTGGAATTTATTTTTGTATATGGTGTAAGATAAAGATCCAACTTTATTTTACCCCAAACAGATAGCCAAATATGCCAGAACTATTTGTTAAATAATCCACACCCATTCACCTGAATTGAACTTTCATATATAACATTCTTGTATGTATGGTAATCTATTTCAAGATCCTCTATTTTGCTTCCCCTAATTATTTTATTTCAAAGATTTTCAATACTATTCATCAAGTATCTTTCTCTTGGCACTCACCATATCCCCAGCATCAAGCCCAATGGCTGACATACTGTAAATGCGCAATAATTATTTCCTAAATGAATGAATAAACCTGGGATAGAATAATCTCTTTATAAAACCCTTAACTAAATCACATCTGCAAAAACCTTTTTCCAAATAAGGTAACATTTACAGGTTCCAGGGACTAGGACCTGTTTGTTATCTTTGGAGGACATTTTTCTGCCTACCACAATATAAACAAATAAATAAATAAATATAACTGGAAGGACTAGCGTAACTGTTAGAGAAACGCTCAGAGTTACATGAAAATCAAAGAAAATAAGTCAATCACTTACAACACAGTACAAATACACAAATAAAACTACTAATTTTCAATTCCATTAGTATAGAATACCACAGTTGTATTATACTTCTACCTGTTTTTCTACTTCTATGTATTATGTAACAAAATAAAAGTACTACTAACAGTGTTATACAAATCCCGGTCTCGAAAAACCATACCTACTATATTCAAATGAAAGCGACTAAAGGAGATAAATGTTCTGTTTTGTAAAAGAGGTGTAGCTGTGAACAACACTCTATTTAAAATATATCATCAGGGACACCTGAGTGGCTCAGTCAGTTAAGCATCTGCCTTTGGCTCAGGTCATGATCCCAGGGTCCTGGGGTCGAGTCCCACATGGGGCTCCTTGCTCAGCGGAGAGCCTGCTTCTCCCTCTGCCTGCTGTTCCCACTGCTTGTGCTTGCTCTCTCTGACAAATAAATGTAAAAAAATCTTTAAAAAAATAAAATATATCATCATTATTATACTTACACAAAAGTAAAAAGTGTTAAGTATTGAAAACTACTTAACTGCAAAAACATTATACATATTATATACATACATTACACATGAAAGTGTATTTTTCAACAAACCTTGGGGAAAAATCATTCTATAATGAAAGTAAGTCCTATTTCCATAAATCAGATTTTCACTTTTTATGTGGTCCTAAATTGTGGCTCACCTGTATTTTACAGGTTTTAAAGATACCCTAGTTACTAAGAAAGGTTTTCGTATTTCACCACATGGCCAATTTTAAGGTAACAGTGACTACACATCATTTTACATAATCTGAGCCATGTTCTAATGTAGTATATAAACTCTCATTTGAACTGTTTTGAATACAGCAGTCTCAGTTTTTGTTTTTTTTTTTTACTTCATATGAAAAAAATCATACTTCAACATAAAAATAGCAGATATTGAAATAGTTTATATAATAAAATAACTCAAGCCAAGAAAGATTAAATGGAAGAAAGAAAAGGCATATTATAATACAACACTGACATTAAGCTTATACATGTAATTTTATACTATTCAGAATATCTACACTACATATAAAAGAATAAAGCTGAATAGTAATACTCTTCCACAGAAAATTCCCTCTACCTAATACATAATATTTATATAAAATAAGGGAAATATGTTAATGACTACCAAAAATTATTTATTTCTATGTATTATGTAACAAAAGTATTAGTAACAATGTTATACAAGTCACTGGAAATAGCCAGTCCTTGCCTAAAGAGAAGAATCACTTAAAATTACAGTGGATTTAACATCTGAATGTAATTCCTTTTGGCACCATCAGGAAAGCAGGTGCCAGAACCAAACAATCACAAGGAGAGGAAGAGTATTTCCATTTCTGCTTTATTCAAAAAAAAATTCAACACCATTATTAATTACATACATTTGATATAGATTAAATCAAATTTCTTTGAGCTAGATAGTCTCAAATCTAACAAAACATAACACACACTTAAATGTTGGCTGATCTTAATAAAAGTGATATCACTTCCAAGAGCAAAGCACGGCAAAACCTAGTGAAAGAAAGTATTTCTAACGACTACTTTAAGTATCCTTCCCTGAGTCTTCATAGGTCATCAAAAAAGATCATAGTGTGTCACTGAAAGAAATGATACTCAGAAGATCTGATTTTCCTTTATCATAAGAGATGATAAAGGACACTATTTAAAATCAATGGTAAATTTTACCAACCTATATACATAAATGGCACTACTTCTAGTGTAAGTAACAAGAAAAAAGTTACTTGCAAGTATTAAATTCATTTGAAAATGACCTAGTCCACTTAAAACCAAATCACACTGTTGTCTAACATGTCTGTTACCAAGATACCAAATGGAATTTGCAGTCTGCCAAAAGATTAAAGCTCAAATTCATCTATACGTTCCTGAATTTTGTTTCCCTCCTTTTTTTTTTTTTTTTTAATGCTATGAGAGACTATACCTCAAACCTACTGGTAAAACAGGAGCTGAACTGATAAATTAGAAGTGTACAGTAGCCATTACTATAATGATGTTGCTGCCAGCATTCTATCTTTCACCAGTTTTACTCTCCAGATGTTTCATATTCATTTATAATTTGAATCAGTTAAATACAGACCCATGTGTTCTTCCACAGACTTCAATGTTGACATCCACAAGAAATATTCTCAGGCTTTAAAAATAAAAATGTCATCAATTGTATATACCATTTAAACTTGTGTCAGATTAAAAATGGCCACAAAATCTTTGGCACGCCTCCTATAGAGAAGTGGAGTCTATGTCTCCTCTCCTTGAATGTAAATGAGCTCCATGATGGCTTTGACCAATAGTATGTGACAGAAATAAGGCTTTGACCTTAAGAAACTGATGGCTTCCACTTACGGTCCTTTGGAAAACTTGCTCTGGATGATGCCACTCTCCACAGAAGAAATTTGACTATCCTGAGACTCTTATGTTGCAAGGGAACCCAAAATAGGTCATGTGGAGCGACCACATGAAGAGAAAAATACCTAATGAATCTCCCACTCTTCCAGTAATTCTAGCCTCAGTGCTAGATGACCACAACAGTATATAACCATCAAAATCCTTCCCAAATACCTGACCCACAAAATTGTGAATGAAATAAAACAATTGTTTAAGCCACTAAGATTCTGGGGTTGTTTGCTGCACAACAGGTAACTCAAGTAAAAACTACGATTTCATTTTATGCACAAATAAACTCACTATGACAATAGGGAAGAGAGCAGACTACTTGTTTGTAGTACGAAAATGAAACTTTTAAAAACTTTTAAATTATCAGTTTAGTTTCTACAGTACAAGTTTCTTTAATTGTCTTCCATTAAGTAACTCATAAGTTAATCAGGCAATAAACCTGTACTCCCCATTACTTTTGATTCTTACTGTGTTAAAGAAAGTGTCAAGGCTACTAAGACATGACCCTATACCTGTGCTCCCATGGGTTGACTGTACACTACTGAGAATCAGTTGTTTTGTTCTAAACATATTTATCCCAGTTTATTTGTTAATATAATTATGTAACTTGATTAAATATTTTAAAAATCATTGCTTCCATGAATAAGTTGAATATTTCATAACAACCTGATGAAGTCTAGTTGGTTTTTTTTTAAAGATTTTATTTATTTATTTGAGAGAGAGAGAATGAGAGACAGAGAGCATGAAAGGGAAGAGGGTCAGAGGGAGAAGCAGACTCCCTGCTGAGCAGGGAGCCCGATGTGGGACTCGATCCCGGGACTCCAGGATCACGACCTGAGCCGAAGGCAGTCGCTTAACCAACTGAGCCACCCAGGCACCCTAAGTCTAGTTGTTTTTAAAAACATATTTTCAAGAAGCAAGACTATAAAAATTTAGTACGGTAACCACTGGGACTATTTTCAACTGTCTCACTATACATAAAAGGAAAATCAAACTAGATATTGAAGATAATGGTTAAAGGCCATGATGAATTCCAATCAGCAGACCTACATTCACTGGAAAGATGTGGACTTAATATCAAAAGACTGGACTATAAATATATACTATGTTTTAAGGTATGTACATATCATTTTTATGACTAACCACTCTTGCCAGAAAAATTTTTATAAACAATATCCAATTGAGCTGGATAAGGGACCTTGTGCTATAACCTCTTTTTAGAAAATGTCTTTTAAATTAACAAATAAGGATGAAGTTTCAGTTTTGCAAGATGAAAAGAGATCTGTAGATGGATGGTGGTGATGGTAACACAATGTGATTACACTTAATACCACTGAATTGTATACTTTAAAATGGTAAAGATAGTAAATTGTATTTGTCATACTGAAGTAAACAGATTAATAATAAAAAAAATCAAAAACATTATATTGGGCAACGTAAGCCACTCACAAAGAGTACATACTGTGTAATTCCATTTATATGAACTTCAAGAACAGGTAAAACTAGTCTGTGTAAAAGAAATCAGAAAAGTAGATCGGGGTTGGGGTAAAATGGTGTAGAAAGAGAGAGAGTACAGGGGAACTGAAGAACTTTCTGGGGAAACGGAAATGTTTCATATCTTAATTTAAGTATATAGTAGAAAATTATATATTTGTCAGAACACAACAAATTGTACACCTCCTGTGTGTACATTTCACAATATATGCAAGTTACACATTAGTTTTTTAAACAGGTGAGCGACAGAAAAAGACTGAAGAATTTAGTCTAGAAATTAATTCATGAGAACTCTCCCCTGAAACAATATATGTAATGGCATTTTTTAACCACCAGCATTATTACACAGAGCAGCTTATTGAAAGGTAAATTCCAATTGGTAACAGAGCAAGGATATGCTACAATTTCTGACTAGTCAATCATAAGGGTTTTAAAGGTAAATGAAACATCACCATTCTTGATTACTTAAACTAAAACAAGGTATTTTAGGACTATAAAACTTAGCTTCCCTCAGATTAGCCCTGTTTTTCCATCTGCCTAATCCCCCATCCCCTCTAATTCAAGTCAATCCAATTTAATTCAACAAACCCACTATACTCACTCTGTATAAATTATGTGAGGAGCTAAGTGTAACAATACAAAGATATATAGTAACTTCAATCCTCAAGGCATTTATAATCTAGTAGATGGCACTACACAAGTAGGTAACAGCTACAAGAAAAGACTTCCTGGTACCTACAGTATTCCAACTGAACTCTGTTCAATTCAGACCACTATTTTGAAAGGTGAATTTTTTTCTAAGGAAAGTCAAAAGAGCAGTAAGTGGCTCATGCTGTAGACTTATCCCCCACTCCTCCCTTTTTATTACCAATGAAGGGAAAATTCCATAGATAGCTCTGTGTTTCCAAGAAACTTGAGAATGCAAATACAAAGGGTTTCCTGTAGACTTTACAAGAAAAAGATAGAAAATTCATGGTTACAATTCTATGAGTGGATGAATAAAAGCTTCACCATATATCTAATAAAGGATATTCAGTTTGGCAAACCACTGACCATCAATGTTCCTGGCGATATATGGGCAATCAAATTTCAGCCTTTTCTGTAGTGAATTATTCTATTATAAAAACTGAAACTCTAAAATTAGAATTATGAAGTGACAGAAAACATCACAATCTGAATTCTACTTACACAAAACCACATGATTTTCAATGCCAAGTTTCTAATTTACAGCTGGGAAAATCACGACTGAAGATAGCCGAGCCTAGATCAGATTCACTCAACATAAAACCAGATGTAGACCTCAAATCACATGCGACATCTCCAGCCACTCATATAAATAAGAATAATGCAAGCTGAAAGACAATAAACTCACCTAGACCTTTCTAAATTGGCCACCCTAATAGTAACACAATGTCCCTTTCCTAAAATTCTCAAATAAATTAGAAGAAAGGAAGAAAACATACATACCTTCATTTAAGTACAATTAAAAATCTAAAAGTTACTAATTTCAATTCTTCTAGGGTAATTCCTTGAAACAAAACAAGATATTCTAGATCTTGAAATACACCTGTCATTTTAAAAATACAAGGAAAAAAACCCACTGGACTCTTAGGATACCAACTCTTAGCATGTAATCTCAGAACTCTTCCCCAAACAACCTGTGACAAGTGAACAAGAACAAACTGCACAAAAGATGTACAAAGATATTTCTTTAGTTGTTTGCTTAATCAGCTACTGATTTCCCCACCATAAGTTAACAAAACTAATGTAACTCAACAGGAATCTGTCTGCAAGTATAAAATCACTTTACATTATTTGGCTTCAAAAGTTTGTACCCTATGGAAAATCCATTTGAAATTTTACCTGGCAATGTACATATTAAAATATTTTGTTTGTCATTTGAAGCCACACCAGATTCCAACCCCCAGAGACAAGATTTCCGGTTTATTTCTCACAACCCACATGTTCAAAACCCGAAATTACAACGTAAAAAAAGTATTGTTAAAATTCTGTAATAGTAGTAAAGCCAGTTAGTCACCACAGAGCTCTATTTTGGGGGAATTTTTTGAAGCTTCTCATACCCATAATTTACAGCATTTCAATATCTAAATTAAGTACTCAAACATTTTATAAAGCTCACCTTGGAACTCTAATGTAAGAGTTCTTTCTAGGTTAGGAATAGAACCTAACTTAGCTCAAATACTGTACACTGAATAATATAGTAACATGATTTCTTAAAAAGAACATGGTATCAAATACTACAATAATTGCACAGCTTATTAAGAATATACCAGCTGAATCAACCAATCTTTCCTTGGGATGTTTCCAACTAGAGATAGAAGGGAAAAAACCCTTTTCTTTCTGATCACAAAACTCTCCTCACCTACTAAGTTATGAACTCAACTGCCTTATCTTACTTCCTCACATGCAAGGTCAGTCCCACTTGAATAATTTTGCCTAAGCTATTCCCTGGAATACTCTTCTTCATGATATTTGCAGGGCTAGTTATTTCTTGAGATTCAGATCTCATTCAATGTCCCCTCTGGACAAACACTTTCTTAAGCAGTCACTTAATCACTGTCACATCATTTTACTTTAATTCTCTATGTAGTGCTATCACTTACATATACTTCTTTTTAATACTCATTGCTATATCTTCAATACCTAGAACAGCACTAGACACAGACTATACACTCCATTCATAATTTGTTGAATAAGTGAAAGCTGTGAAGAAATGAACCCAAAGCCAGCAACCAGGGTCCTAGCCCCAAAGAGAAGCCAGTTCAAGAGAGTGAAGCCATTAAGAAAAAAGAAAAAGTAGATCTTCTGAAGGCATCTGAGTCATTTCAGTCATTCCAAAGACCAGCTCCAACCCTGCCCATAACAGAGTCTGATGACATATATCAGAGAGCTTTAAGATGTTGTGCACATACAACCCTGGAGAGAAGGGGACATGTAAGATGATCCATCAGAATATGAGAAGAAATATCTCACCTAAATTAAAATATATGTACTTTGTATTATCTTTTGCAAAGTACTATGTTTATGTCTGTTTTGTAATGTAAATAATATATTACTATAGTCATACACACATGAACACACACACACACACACAAACACACACATACACAATGAGCAGATAAATATACCCATACTGGACATACACCTGATACCTGATAGAGGTGAACAATCAAAAAAGTCTGGAGAAAAGCAATGTCAATGAATAAATTTGTTTTTCATAAGTTACGGTGTTTCAGGTTTCTTTCATTTCTAACCAAGAGATTTCTGAAATGTACTTAAAACATATTTGGTGCTCAAATACTTTACAATGTTGAATGCACAGACTAACTATGGCTCCAGAGAACAGACAAGTGAAAACTAAAGGCAGACAGATTCAAAATCTACATAAAAATAAAATTCTAGGAGTGCTTGGGTGGCTTAGTCAGTTGTGTCCAACTCTTGCTTTCAGCTCAGGTCATGATTTCAGGGTCGTGAGATCGAGCCCTGTGTTGGGCTCTGCACTCAGGTGGGAGTCTACTTGGGGATTTTCTCTCTCCACCTCCCTCTGTCCCTCCCTCTACTCACACACACACTCTGTCTAATAAATAAATCTTTTTTAAAAATTAAAAAATAAAAAATCAATAAAATTCTAAAACTTAGACCCATCCAAAAGTAATCACTACCTCTCCAGTTATAAATTTCTCACTATTGGATGGGTTCAAGTAGAAGCCTCATGACCATTAGTAAAGGATACTTAGACATGATTTCAGCACTTGCAAGGCAGTCTATGTAACAAATTTAACAGAGTGATAATAAATGCTAATGATGTAATAATAAATTAAGTTTAGTCCTTGCCCCATGAAGGTCACAATTTAACAGAGACAGAGTTGCAAACATATATATAGTATACATTACGTATCTATACACATGGTATAGTGACAATAGAAAATGGTGGTGATTAACTCTCATGGTGGGAATATTTAAGTTGAATACTGAAGGATATATAGAAGCCAGTTTTCCTGTTAGTCGAGAAAGATAAAAATATTCCTGACAAAAGAACATGTGAGAAGGGACAAGTATATAAAAGTACATAGTATGGCAAACCCAAAATACAACAAATTGTGTGAAATTGTTGGATGACAGGGTAACTATAGCAGGAGAATATCCACAAATGAAGCTGCTGGATAAGTGGCTAAGAGCCAAATTGTGAAAGGTCATTCGACAGAGTTTGAAAGAGGTCAAAGAATAATAAAAATAACTGTCTTCTACAGTGTACTACTTTGTACCAGACACATACCTAAACTCTTTAGACACATTATCACTTTTAATCTTCAGAAGATCCCTATCATTACCTACACTTTCTAAGTAAGAAAACAGGCTAGAGAGAAACCAAGTAATCTGCCTAAAATCACAGTTAAATTAGAGTCAGAAACAGAACTCACGGAAGGATTCTGAAAAGAGATGTATTTTGAATAAATAACATATACTTTAGGAAAAGGTCTAGGAGGCAATATGGATAATGGTGTGGAAGTAGAATAGGCTAGTTTTAGGGAAAGGACAGAGACAAAGATAATCCAAATGAGAGCTACTAAGGAAGTGGGAACAAGGAAAGGAAAACTCAAAGATTTCACTGGTTTCTAGCTTTGAGAAAGGAGTTAGAAAAGCAAGTTTGGGTAGATGTAATGAGGCATAAAATGAAGGAGATGAGATATAAAATGATTAGTCTGAGCCTAGGCAATATGGTCAGGTTTAGTTTGAGGTTTCAATAAAAGAAAGACCAGGGCGCCTGGGTGGCTCAGTTGGTTAAGAGTCTGCCTTCAGCTCAGGTCATGATCTCAGGGTCCTGGGAATGAGCCTGAGTTGGGATCCCTGCTGAGCGGGGAGCCTGCTTCTCCCTCTGCCCCCCCCCCCCCCCCCCCACTCTTGCTCTCTCTCAAAAAAAAATCTTAAAAAAAAAAAAAAGACCAGTAGGATACAGTCCAATAGGAAGTTGACTAGAAAGAGCTCTTTCTTTCTTTTTTCTTTTTTAAAGATTTATTTATGTATTTGACAGAGAGAGAGAGACAGCGAGAGAGGAACACAAGCAGGGAGAGTGGGAGAGAGGGAAGCAGGCCTCCTGCCAAGCAGGGAGACCGATGCGGAGCTCTATCCCAGGACCTTGGGATCATGACCTGAGCTGAAGGCAGACACTTAACAACTGAACCACCCAGGCGCCCCTGAAACAGGTTTTTCTAAAAGAGAAGTAGGAAGAATTGCCAGGATAAATATATTTAGAAAGCATCAATGTACAAACAGCAATTAAAAATTTAGGCCAAGTAAAGTGAAAAATACATATCCACAAATCCATACTGATATAAAGGATAAAAGAAAGGAGGAAGGAAGAAATGAAAAGAACAGAAAAGAAAGAAGGAAGGAAGGAAGAATGGATAAATTTTCCATAGAGAAAAATTCCAATTAACTTATATACTCTACCCTCAAGAAGGTAGAACTCCCCACTCCTTAAGTGTGGCCTGCACACATTGATTTTGTTCTGAAGAATACACATGAAAAGGGGGAGAAAGAATTGTACAGCAGAGAAGCCTAACAAAAACCATCTCGGCCAAATGATCAAGGTCGATATGAACAATTAAGTCATGTTGATAGTATGTACCCTTGATATGACATGATAAAAATGACATTTTACATCTGTGGTCTCTTCCCCGAAACCTCTAACTTCATTCTAAACATAAGAAAAACATCAGACCAACCCCAATTGCTTGAAGGACAATCTATAAAACACCTGACCAGTACTACTCAAAATTGTCAAGGTCATCAAAAGCAAGTAAAGTTTAAAAAACCATCATAGCCAAGAAGAACCTAAGTACGTAAATAACCACTAAATGTAATATGGTATCCCGCCCATATGGGAACCTGGAAGAGTCTGAAAAAGGATGGTACATAAAAACTATGGAAATCTGGGGCGCCTGGGTGGCTCAGTTGGTTAAGCGACTGCCTTCGGCTCAGGTCATGATCCTGGAGTCCCGGGATCAAGTCCCACATCGGGCTTCCTGCTCAGCGGGGAGTCTGCTTCTCCCTCTGACCCTCTTCCCTCTCGTGCTTTCTATCTCTCATTCTCTCTCTCTCTCAAATAAATAAAATCTTAAAAAAAAAAAAAACTATGGAAATCTGAAAAAAAGTATGGACTTTAGTTAATAATTATGTATAAACATTGGTTCATTAATTTTAACAAATGCACCATACTAATATATCAATAACAGGAAAAACTATTAGTGGGATATATAAGAACTCTCTGTACTAAGCTCACAATTTTTCTATAATTCTAAAATTATTCTAAACAATAAGTTTTTTGGGGGGCACCTGAGTGGCTCAGTCATTAAGCGGTTGTCTTCAGCTCAGGTCATGATCCCAGAGTCCTGGGATCGAGTCCCACATTGGGCTCCCTGCTCAGCGGGAAGCCTGCTTCTCCCTCTCCCACTCCCCCTGCTTGTGTTCCTGCTCTTCCTGTCTCTGTCTCTGTCAAATAAATAAATAAATAAATCTTTAAAAAAAAATAAAATAAAAAATAAACAATAAGTTTTTTTTTTTAATTAGGCCAAGAATATAGAAAACCATCACTACTCAAGGGATGGGTCAAAGAAAGTCAGTAAAAGAAATTTAAAAGAAATGATCATAAATATACAAAGACAGAACGATGCCCTAGAAGTCATATGGGAAAGTGTACAAGGACGGAAATAGGTATAATATAATAGAGGTCAAAGAAAAAAAGAAATGAACAGAAACCACTGGACTTAGGTTACTGGTTTAAATTTAAAAAAAAGGAAGAAAAGTTCAGTAGAGCTAAAAAAGATGGAAGTTAAGTCACAATGGTTTATGATGCCTTATGAGCTCTGATTTTATAATTGTCTCAATCACAAATCTCTTAAGAGATTCTCCTAGTTTCAAACCTATCTAAAGTCTTCTCTATTCCTTGAATTCACAACAACTTAGTGGCCAAAATCTAACTCTTACTGAATTGTCTTTCACAGTATAAAGTATCAAGAGATGTATGAGATAGCATCTTTCATCCAGAAGTAACAGAAATTCCAAAAGCAAACTGGCTTCAACAATAAGGAAATGTATAACCATTATCAAATACAAGAGGGTACAGGAGGCTCTAAGCACTACACGTCAGAGCTTCAGAAATCCTCTGTAACTCTCCTAGCTGACTGCCTATGTGTAGCTTCATCTACAGGCTGGAATCAAGAGATCAAGATATTCTGAGATTGTGATCTGCCAATCTTTGAAGCTGTCACTAGCAAAGAAAGGGAACTGCCATGTTTCACTGAGACTTAGCAGAATCAATCCTGGAACTAGGAAAGAGGACCCCTTTCTCTGAGTCATGTGAAGAAGGTTTAGATGCCTGAACAAAACAGGTTCTGTTAGAAAGATAGACAGGAAAAGCCATCAACAAATGCTAAATAGGAGATTTTTATTTGCATGCTTTCCTAGCTTTGGGAAGTTTTTTTTTTTTTTCTAAAGATTTTATTTATTTATTTGACAGAGAGAGACACAGTGAGAGAGGGAACACAAGCAGGAGGAGTGGGAGAGGGAGAAGCGAAGCAGGCTTCCCGCAGAGCAGGGAGCCCGATGCGGGGCTCGATCCCAAGACCCTGGGATCATGACCTGAGCCGAAGGCAGACGCTTAACAACTGAGCCACCCAGGCGCCCCTAGCTTTGGGAAGTTTTAAAAACTACTTTAATACAATGAAGAATAGGCTTAAACAAATAAAGACCAAACAATTTCCTTCCTCAAATATTCAATGAACCTCAAAGATGATCGGTACTGTTTTACAGGACAAGAGGGAAAATGTGGTATGAATTTGTAAGCTTTCTCTCATCAAATTTATATCACAAATATAAAATGTATTGGGGTATTTTAAAACCAGAGCCCTATAACATTTCACATAAATTGTCATTTTGTTGGTGATAAGATAGTAAGAGATCTCAAGGGAGTAGAAAGAGCACTAGATGTGGAGTCAGGGCACTAGGCTCTAGTCCTAACACTTCCACTAAATTACATGTTATCACAGTCACCAAATCTATCTAGATTTCAGTTTCCTCTTCAGTTAAGATAGAAAGTTCAGAGAAGGGGTTCTTCAAGTTTTCTTTCTGGTTAATTCACTTATTAACTAGATTTATGTGGACTTTTAACATTGTAATTCTGGGCTAGCAAAATCCTAAAAACACCTTTCATGCCCACAAGGTGATGACACAAAAGCTTCACTTTCAAAAACTTCACTACAATACTTCACTTTCATAAAACCTTCACTGGGTGGCCAGAAATGTAAATAGCATGATGTTACAACTTCTGAAGTAACTCAAGAATTTAATTCAATTTCTCTTTAAACCCAAATTCATTACTAAAAGGTTGTAGTGTACCTACAGAAGCAAACCCTCACTACTGTACAGGAGAACGGAAAAGGACAAAAACTTAACCACTTTGAAATTCAATTAAAGACAAGATTTCTAACCACTAGGCCTAAATGAGGAAGATGAAAAGCAAAACACAATGGAAAGCTGAAATTCAAGTCAAAAACAAAGGGAAATTTCTATATAGAGTAAGAAAGGAGGAGGGAAATACCCACCCTAAAGTAAAACCAGTATATAGGCCCAGAAGAAATTAAATCTAAGTATCTCATGAATTTCTCTGGAAGACTGTTAGTTTACATAAAATTGATAGAAATAATTTCCAAAAACAGGCTGGTGACAAAAACAGGAGAGGAAACCATTACTCTGCCCTTTGGGAGCCTCAAATTAATGGATTTTGGCAAACCAGACACAAATCATATGGGATGACTGGATAACACCTTATGATTTTAGCCAACTGCATTATGACCTGGAGTTGGTTCTTCTCAAGATTATTAATAATGAAAAATACTTGCACAGGATACACATGATTGCCAGGAAAAAAAAAAAAATGCTCTTCTTTCAAAGTTTTTAAAACAACAAACTACCCACAGAAACCACATGGGCACAAAATGAAACGTATCTAGTCACTGATTTGTGGAGCATTTAAGCACTCCCCAAGTGAAAAACTCAGGGCTCTCTTTCTGGGACAAGCAGAACATCCATGAAAATACCTGACTTGAAGCTACCAAGGAAACAGTACAGACATACCTCTACTGGCCTGAGTTTCAAGAGAAAAAATTTTCTCCAAGAAACTTATGGTTTTAGGAGACTACTTACTTGTTTTAAGACATTTCTCTTCCTCACAGTAAGAATCTAGATAAAGACTAAAAACTCTCAAAATTAAAGAATATAAAATCTCAAAGTGCTTAACATTATAATATTAATGACATAAGTTAACACCTCCTGTGATTGTCAATTTAAATACCAAAACTCCCTACTGTTACGAGCAGTATTGATGTGGGAAACAGAGGCAGAAGAAAAATTATTAAATTTTCTTACTACCTACAGCCCCACTGACAAGTCCTTGAAACACAGAGTGACATTCCTCTAGGGACTCAGCTGCCTCCATGTTAATACTTTGCTAAGGGCAACAGGTAATCTTAGCCCAACCTCCAAAATCCTGTAAGTCTACTTTAACATATAAAAATTTCTTTGTAAATTTTAGATAAGTGTTGGCAATCAGCTCCCAAGCATATGACCCACCGATATATATCTGAAGGGTCTCATGACTCAGTTTTTATTAGACAGTAATAAATGACCTTTTCCCAATAATAGCTAGCCCCCTCAAGGTCTTGGAAACCTTATTCCAAAATTCCTTAGAGACTTAAGTGCTCCCTAACTCCCTCCCAACTTGAAACTATGTAATGGGCCACTGCTCATGATCCCAGTGCAGCTCTTTCTGCCCACGGGTCCTGTCCCTGTGCTTTCATAAAACCACCTTTTTGTACCAAAAACATCTCAGGAATTCTTTCTTAGCTGTCGAACTCGAACCCTAATGTCTTTTCCTACATCAGTATCATTAATAAATGAGAATTACTCAACTTATCAAATTACATAATAATACCCTAGTGAAATGGTATACCAAAGAGGCAAGTTTCAAAAGAAGAAATAAATATAGAGGGAGAAATCTTGCTCAGGAGACAAGCAAAAGAAGAAAGTAGGAGATGAGGGGCATATAGTTGCACTAGAACATTAGAAGGTTGGCTATGGACATTAAATAGTTCAAGTCTCAGAAAAAGGAAGCCAAATGAAAGCAGAGTCAAACAAACACAAGCGAGCACACAACGTTGCCCAGGGTAAAATGCAAAAGCTACGTAAAGATTCATTTATTTATAGAAATATCAAATAGATAGTAAATATATTAACAAAAAATAGAAATTTTATCTTGACAGCATCACAAAAACATCCACCACTCCTTTAAAAAGTAGAGAAAAAAATTTTTCACCACGGCCTATATTATATTGTCTCTATAAAACATAAAAGGAACACAATAAAAACCTAAGAGCATGCAGAGCTACAAGTTTTCATATATCTGCACACATGCCCCACCATGCTTTCCATTTCCTGATACAATGCCATTAAAATTGGGGATTTTTTCCCCTCTACTTTGGCTCCATGTAAGGTGCTGACTTTTCCCCTGGATAGGCTGGCAAAGCTCAGCTTGTCAAAGCTTGCATAACCTTGAAGAACACATATAATTTCCAGGAGAAATAAAGGAAGAATGGAAAAAGAGGTGAGTTTCCAAAAGAAATAATTTTAAATTGTACATATCTATAGTCCTCATCCCTTAGAGATGATGTTACTGGTGGTATTTGTTACCACATGCATGAATCCTGAAAAGACCAAAGCAGTAGAACTATCCAAGTGCAGCTGCAGCTATCTTATAAACTATAGTTTCAACACAATGAAAAGGATAATAATGCCAAGGATGGAAAGCTCTGGGATTGTCACCTAGTCAGAAAGAATATAAATCTGGAGAAAGATCACATTAGACTCATTTCAGAAAATGAACAGGAAAACCCTGTAACTATACTAAGGATCTCTAATTAGCCAAACAGCATAAAATTTGTACACTAAAATTCTTCACATTATGTCAAAATGAGGGTGTTTTCTAAATAGTTGCTGAGTACAATGATCTATTATGGATAGAGAAATGAGAAATGTCTGGTTTCTCAAGGTTTACTAAGAGTAGGAAAAGATGTGTCTAAAATACAGGAAATTACCAAAAACTATGGTGCATATTCCTAGCATGTAAATTTTATACAAAGATATGACAAGTGGAGAGACTTTACTTTTTATAAAATACTTTATAAAATATGAACTATAATAAAAGATGAAAAGAGTGAACAGAAAAAATAAAACATACATTTCCTAACTATCACCAGCAGTTTACTTGCAGACATCTTCACTACCACCCACTCCTAAAGTATCCATTATCTTCTGTAGTGTAGTTACTTCAAAAGAAAAGTACAACAAAGGATGAAGGAAAGTTTAAATTACACTATACAGAAAATATTCTACTTCCAATCAAAATGGAGACACAGGGGCAAGATTTAACTTTCCAACTAACACAACTAGAAAACTGAACAAGATATACGAAACAGTGGCTTTCAGGTATTAGACCACAGGTAGCACAGGACTGTAACACCTGAAAGAAAGGAAATAAGAAAAATAAGCATTGTAATTGCCCAGCTTACAAACAGGAGTCAGTTTGTATGCTACAAGACATAGTGGCGACACTCAAGCAAAACTGAGTTGAGGAGACAGAGTTAAAGGTTTATAAGGCAACTACAACTACCAGGGCCAAGAACTTGAGAAAACTACACTAAGAATCCCAGAGATAGAAAAGTCTGCACAAGTCTTGGGATGACTAAAACCCATACACAAATGACAGAAAATTATAGAAGACTAGGAAAAGATAAACAAAAGTGAGTACAACATCTGAAGCTCACACACAGCAGACAACAGTTTAGATTCCTATTAGTCAGAGTGGATAAACCTTGTAATACATAGAGGATTCAGCTGAATCCTCAGGAGTACATCTCCTTAGCAGTGACCTACAATAAACTCTGTTCTGGACCCACACTAACAAATCTTAAAAATATGCCTCAAAATAATCCAAATGATTTCAAATAACATAAATGAGAGTTGGAACAATACACACTATTTGAAATAATACAACAAAATTCAACAATCAACAAGATAAAACTCAAAATAGCTTAATCCAATCAAAATTAACAGCCATTCAAAAAAATCAGAAAGAAAGTGCAGGGAAGATGGCAGAGTAAGAGGATCCTGGGCTCACCTCCACCCCCAGACACACTTGAGGTTCCAAATACATATAACGCAACTCATTCTGAAAATGACCCGAAGACTAGCAGAACAGCTCTTCCCTCTTTCTTTAGGGATATAAAGAAAAAGACACATCAAAAAAGGCAAGCGGGGGGCACCTGAGTGGCTCAGTCCTTAAGCGTCTGCCTTCAGTTCGGGTCATGATCCCAGGGTCCTGGGATCAAGCCCTGCATCAAGCTCCCTGCTCGGCGGGAAGCCTGCTTCTCTCTCTCCCACTCCCGCTACTTGTGTTCTCTCTCTCGCTGTCTCTGTCAAATAAATAAATAAAATCTTTAAAAAAAAAAAAAAGAAAGAAAGAAAGAAATCAAAAGAAAGGCAAGAGGGACTGAGAAGTGGTCAGAGAAAAAAAAACCTCCTGCATGGTAACCCACAAATGGGAAAGATATTACAGGAGTGGAAGTCCTCCCTGAGGAGCAAGAAGATCAAGCCCCACATTGGGCACCCCCAGCTCTAGGAACCTGCACTTGAAAGACAAGCCCCATATCATCCAGCTTTGAAAGCCAGGAGGTATAACTCTTGAGAGAATGAAAGGGCTATAGGAAACCAAGACTTCACTCCTGGAGGGCCAGAGCACTATATTATTCACCTAAGACCAAGCATAAAGGCAGCAGTTTGAAGAGCACCTGGGCTATAGGGGAAGGAGATTTACTGACTAGTTTTTAAGCCTGTGCCAGAGGTGTAGGGGTCAACGGGAGCTTTCCCCCAGAACAGAAGTGCTGGCAGGAGCCATTTTTCTAGCCTTCCTTCAGCCTAGGTGGCCTGACACAGGCAAGAGCCAGTTCTAACACTCTCCATCTTCCTCGCTAGCACAGCTCACCCCTTCTGAGTGTGTCCCTGCAGACCCACCCAACCTGCCCATCCCAGCAGGCACCCCTCCAGAGTGAATCCTGATTTGCCACACCCCACAGGCAGGCAGCCTCAGCTGGGATGGGCATCCACCAAAAGGGACTAACACACTACCTTACTTGGTAGACAGCCCCAGGGAAAGGCAGGGCAGGGGGAGGACAGTAAGTGGGGGAAGGCTACCCCCACCTACCAGCACAACTACAGCAGTCAAGGCCCAGTCAAAACAGGAAGGCACACAGAGCCCAAACAGGGGACACCCCTGGAGTCTGGTGACCAAAGAGGATTGCACTACTGGGACCCACAGGGCATTTTCTACATAAGGTTTTATTATTTGTTTAGTCTGATTGCTGCAGGCAGGAGTACCAATATTATATTGGTAAAGGTAGTGAGAGTGGACATCCTTGTCTTTTTCCTGGTCTTAGAGGAAAAGTCTTCAGCTTTTCACCACTAAGTATGATGTTAGGTGTGGGTTTGTTATATATGACCGTTATTATGTTGAGGTATAATCTCTGAGAGTTTTTACCATGAACAGATGTCAAATTTTGTCATATGCTTTTTCAACATTGACTAAGATGATGATATGAATTTTATCCTTCATTTTGTTGATGTGGTGTACCATGTTGATTGATTTGCTGGTATCAAACCATCCTTGCATCATTGAGATAAATCCTACTTGATCACAGTGAATGATGCTTTTAATATATTTTGAATTTGGTTTGTAAATATTTTGTTGAGGGTGTTTGCATCTGCGTTAATCAGAGCTTTTGGTCCATAATTTTATCCATTTATTATTTTTTTTCTGTAGTGTCCTTGTCTGGGTTTGGTATCAGGCTAATGCTGGCCTCATAGAATAAATTTGGAAGCATTTCTTCCTCTTCTGTTTTTGCAATAGCTTAAGAAGAATAGGTATTAATTCTTTAAATGTTTGGTGGGATTCACCTGTGAAGCTATCTGGTCCTAAGCTTTTCTTTTTTGATGGTTTTTGATTACTGATTCAGTTTCTATCTTTAAAAATAGAAGGGGAAATAAAGATATTTTTCCAGACAAACAAGCTGAGAAAATTCTTTGCCAGCAAACCTGTACTGAAAGAAATGTTAAAGATAGTTCTTCAAGAAGAAAAATTAAACCAGATTGGAATTTGAATTGGTGCAAATGGGATAAAGAGTGCCAGAAATAGTAAATATGTGGCTAAACATAAAAATTTTAAAGATAACTGACTTCCTAAAACAAAAGTAGTAACAATGCATTGTTGGTTTTATTGAATATACAGAAGTAAACAAAATGATAATCAATACCACAAATGATGAGAGAGGATATAGAGGTATACTACTGAAAAGTTCTTACAACACACATGAAATAGAACATTATTAGAAAGTTAATTAGTTAAAGGTATATATTGTAAACCCTAGAAAAATGACCTGATTAATTAACCAAAATATACAGCCACAGTGGGCATAAAATGAAATAAAAAAAAAACAACCTCAAACTCAACATAACTTAGGAAAAGAAGAAAAGGCAGAAAGGGAAAAAGGAAAACAAATAACAAAATGATATACTTAAATTCAACTATATTGATAATTATATTAAGTACAGATGATCTAAACAGCTAAGTTAAAAAGCAGAAATTGTCACATTCAATATAAAAGACCTGACTATATGCCACAAGAAATTCATTTTGGCTAAGAAAAAAAAAAAGACAAAAATAAAGGGCTGTGGCAGCGCCTGGGTGGCTCAGCTGGTTAAGCGACTACCTTCGGCTCAGGTCATGATCCCAGAGTCCAGCATTGGGCGCCCTGCTCGGCAGGAAGCCTGCTTCTCCCTTTCCCACTCTCCCTGCTTGTGTTCCCTCTCTCACTGTGTGTCTCGCTGTCAATTAAATAATAAATAAAATTTTTAAAAAATAAAGGGCTGTAAAAGATATACATGCAAACAGTAATCAAAAAAAAAAAGTTGAAGTGGCTATATTAACACCAGAAAAATTAGACTTCAGATCAAAGAATATTACTGGGGATAAAGAGATGTCATAATGATATAGAAATAAGTTAATATCAGGCATACATAACAATCTTAAATGTATATGCATCTAATAACAGCTTCAAAATAAATGAAGGAGTGACAAAACCAAAATGATAAATACATAAATCAAAACCACAGCTAGAGATTTCAACAGTTTCTCAAAATAATTGATAAAATAAGCAGGAAGAAAATCAGTAAATATATAGAAAACTTCAACAACATTATCAACCAATTTAAGCTAACATTTCTGGAGGTAGGCAGGGGATGGGATGAATGGGTAATGGGTATCAAGGAGGACACTTGTGATGAGCCCTGGGTGTTGAACATAAGTGATGAATCACTAAATTATACTCTTGAAACCAATGTTACACTATATGTTAACCAGCTAGAATTTAAATAAAGACTCGAAACAAACAAAAATTTCTGGAAAAACGCTACCAATCAGGTGCAGATTAGGCGTTCTTTCAAGTGCATATATAACATTTAAAGATAGATTCTGTTCTTGGGGCACCTGGGTGGCTCAGTCACTTGAGCATCTGACTCTTGAACTCAGCTCAGGTCTTGATCTCAGGGTCATGAGTTCAAGCCCCACACTGGGCTCCATCGTGGGTGTGGAGCATACTTTAAAAAAAAAAAAAAATCGGGGCACCTGGGTGGCTCAAGTTGTTAAGCATCTGCCTTCGGCTCAGGTCATGATCCCAGGGTCCTGGGATCAAGCCCCGCATCGGGCTCCCTGCTCAGCGGGAAGCCTGCTTCTCCCTCTCCCACTGCCCCTGCTTGTGTTCCTGCTCTCGCTATCTCTCTGTCAAATAAATAAATAAAATCTTTAAAATAAATAAAATAAAAATAAAAAATTCTTAGCAAACAAATGTCTTCAATCTGATACAGACTATCTCCAAAAAAGAAAACTCACAGCTAACATCATTATTTAATGGTCAAAGACCTAATGCCTCACCCTAAAATCCTTAAGAAGTCAAAGATGCATGCTTTGCATGCTCCCATCGGCGGTCCTTGCCAGTGTAGTAAGATAGGAAATAGAAATAAAAGGCATGCAGACTGGAAAAGAAGTAATACTATCTTTATTCACAGGCAAAATGACTGTCTATGTTGAAAATCCTAAGGAATCCTCAAAAAAGTTACATGAAGAATACCAGATCAATAATTTAAAAAACCAACTGTATTTTATTATACACCAGAAGCTAAAAACTGAAAATTAAAATAAACAACACCAATTATAATAACATTAAAAGTTCTGGAGAACTTTTAGTGGTAATGGTTACACAACAATGTGAATGCACTTAATGCCACTCAACTGTACATTAAAAATGATTAGAGTGATAAATTTTATGTCATGTACATTTTACCACAATTTTAAAATTTAAAAAAAAACATGTAATGTTAATATAAAATGGAAAAACAAAAAACAGAAACAACTGAAATGTCTATCAGCTAGTAAATGGATAAAGGAATTGTAGCATATCCATACAATGGAATACTACTCAGCAACAAAATTTAACCTATTCATATACACAATAGCATGGATGAATCTTTATTCCACCAAGTGAAAGAAGCAAACACACAAAATGACATCCATAATGCTCCTTTTAAATGAAATTCTAAAAAAAGGCAAAATTTCAGTGATGAAAAACAAATCAGGTTGTCAGGAACAAGGAGTGCTAGGATGGGGTCAACTGTAAAAAGCCATAAGGAAATATTTCAAAGTGATGGAAATGTTCTAAATCATGAATGCAGTGGTAGTTTCTCATATGTAAATATGTATAAAAAGTTATGAAAATATTATTGGTTATTTTAATTTATTTAATATCTTTAATAGTATTGGATTACTGATGATTTTGGTTGTATGTTATTCCTCAATAAAATGGATTTTTAAAATCAAAATATACAAAAATAAATAGTGAAAAGGAATTCTGTCTGAGATTTCATTGCAGCCTCAACACTTGTCACTAGTGCTAAGTCCTCTCCTCTAGCACAGGTGGGAGTAGAAAGAGCACATTAAGCAGGCACTCCAGCTAATGAGCGTTTCTTGAAAGTGAGGAGAAAGGAAAGATTATCTTTTAGGCACAACTACAACTGCTACAAAAACCAAAGTGGGGAAGGACTGAGAACTAGAGAAAAAAGATGTGCGGGATTTAAACTGTCTCAGAGTGCTTAATGTAACTAAGCTTAAAATCAGGTGTCCAAAAGATCAAACACAGGACAGATGAAGTGAGGACAGACCATGGAGTCATCAAACTGGAAAACCAAGGGAACTGAACAGGGATGGGATAGATAATAAGAAAACAAGATAACCTTAGATGAAAAGTGAAATAGCGGACATCACTACATCAGGCTTTTTAAAGCTCTATACAGTAAGCTAGGCTGCCTGAGACTAGAGAAGCTATCAGGCATACCCAAATTATAATCACCTTTCTGCTTAGAAAAGTTTGTCTTACTTTAAGTTTTACATACCACTACCCTCTGTCACAAAAAAAAAAAAAAGAAAACCTTATTTTTTTAGATTGTTGCATAACAGAATGATTATACACTATAATCATACCATTATGTGGTTGGTACTCTACCAGTAAAGATCCTATAGTTCCTTAATAAATTGGCTCACATGTGCGTTTCCAGTCTCATCTTCTGCCTCTTCCAGCCATTCTGAAAAGTCTGCCTTTTTTTTTTTTTGCACAGAAGAAAAGTCCATGAATAAACACATTATTTTTGATTGACTTACTGACTTCAACTTCTCAAATACATAGGAAAAAATGTGAACCACACCTGCAACTATGAACAGATTAGTCAGTTCAAAATTGCTATTCCAGAAAATTTCTTAAAACTTTCCAAAGAACCACATACAACTCAAAAATGCACAATCAAACTTGGCTTATGCGCAAACTAGTACTACACTAGGATATTTAAAGGATACAACAAATTGGGGGATTTCAATATTCCCAGGCAATTTAATATGAAACATATACAGGTATATATGTGTGTGTTTATATAAACATGTATTCAATTATGTGACCTATCCTGTGGTAGCATCTCTACTGTCAGTACCACCATACTATCATCTAGCTCATTTTGGCATATTCCCTGGTAATATGTTATGAGCTTAATCTTCTTACCATAATTTTTTTTACCATGAGAAAAAGATACACGTACTATGGGTAACTGGAACGCAATGGTAGTGATGTGAACAAAAGTGCGATTCTCCTAAGCACTGGTTCCTCCACAACCAGTACAACTCTGATGCCTATGATAGTGAAAGAGGACTTCAACTCCCTCTATTTTTACCTCAGTCTGTATTTTCTAATTCTTTAAGTTCTCCTTTCCAGCTTAACTCAACTCAGGCAAAAGACCCTGCAGGCAAAGCATTCTGTGATAGGAACTGAAACTATTCCCTCAAGCAACAGGGACTGCCCTGACACCAGCAAGACCACATGTGATTGATCCCAAGACAATGATCAACCTGACATTTAATGCCCACTTGCATGTATCTATGGACTTTTGTCCTACATTTTCCTTATCTAAACCTGTAAGTATTTTCAGCATTTTGGAGACAGTCTTTGAGACACTAGTTTGCTGTCTTTCCAGTGGCTAGCCTCACTGAAATAAATTCCTTTCTTGTTTCACCACCACTCATCTCTCTGCCCTTGGATTTTGTCAGTGGCAAGTGGCTGAACCTGCTCTGTTTGGGATCCCCAGAGCCAGGTGCCCTTTGCACCTCTGTGTCCCAGTTACAACAGTAGTTTCATTATATTCTGAAAGGCTAAAACAAAGAATCTCTTAAAATGAAAGTAACATTCTATTTACATCCCTCACAATGACTTTCTCTCTCAACATACACACACACTTGAAGTGATCAATAACCTTCAGTCTGGGTTTCACAGACGAAGAACAATTAGAACACCATCGGTCTAACCAATCTCCCATTATGTTAAGAACAGCTAAGAACAGATAACTACTTAAAAGAATGCTACAGTTCCTACATACAGAAACACATGCCTCAGCTTCTCGATATATATATAGTATGTATACACCAACACATATATATATGCAACCTATATATATATCATTATATATACACACACCAATATACCTACGTATATATATATATGACATGTATATATATACATAACCAATTAATGGTGTTTTATTCAGTTTACTCAATTATTATCTTTCCTCCTAAAGAGTTGACAAACTTGAAAATTCATTACACATACTCTCCCAAAAAGATGGCATACCTTTCTTGATTAGAATAACAGTTCTGTGATATTTCTGAAGCACAATCTGTATTTTCTTTTAATTACTAAAACCATGTTAAAGTAATTGAATTGCAGGAAGAACCAAGATTTTCTCTGCTTAGAAAATCACTATATGTCTTCTAAGTCTGAGAACCAACAGAGAAAGGACTCTATTGAGAGCTGATTTAAAAAAAGAGAAAAAAAGGTTCTGAAATGATCTGCATGATTCCAGACCTCAGCATTGCTACACAATCACAATGGAAAGAATGTGTGGTAATTAACCAGCTTTAAATGCTGAAAGTATCCAAACAATCATTCTTTTCCCCTCAAAATGTTTTATGAACAGGGAAATCCTATAGTCTTCATAATTACTCCTTTAACTTACTTTACTTTTAAAAAAGTGAAAACAAACAGTACTGAGTACCACTGCTCATGGGTTTCTCCTTTTTAATTTAAGCAGTATCTTATTTGGCATAGGATTCCATTTTACTATATTCACTAATCTGTCACCAGGAATATTTAATTAATGCCTAGCTTTCAACAAGGAGGACAGAGACATAATGACTATTTTCAATAATCTAAAATGAGGTTGTGGGAGAAAATAAAGCTCAAAGAGAAGAGGGCAAGATGGTGGTGAAGTAGGAGAACCCAAGGCTCAACTCATCCAACAAACACAACCAGATAACTAGCAAATCATCCAAAATATCCCAGAAATCAACATGAAGACTGGCAGAACAAACAGGTAGAGAAGAGACCACATCAAAGAAAGTAGTAAGTGCAGAGAAGCAGGCTGGGAGGGAAACAGACCCCGGCTGCTGCAGTCAGGAGGGAGCCACAGTTGCGGAGAAGGGCAAGAGACAGACTAACACATAGGGGAGGGCACAGGGAAAACGAATCCCCATAGCTATTAGTTTGGAAAGTGAGAGGGGCTGAATTTCATGAGTTCTTGCAATCAGCGCAGCTTACAGCCTGGAGTTTCAAAAGTCAGTGTGTTTGGCTCAGGGAGAGCCCAGAGGACATTGGGATTGCTCTTGGAGAAAAGGCAGCAGGCAAAGAGCCCACAGACATATAGCATGGAAACAGCGATCTAAAGAGCACCAAGGGCACACAGTAGGGAGGTTAGTTGCTCATCTCTGAGCATGTCCCAAAGAGGCAGCCTTCAGAGAGAGACGCCCAGAAACAAAGGAACTGGAAGGCACCATTTCCCTCCCCCACCCAATATAAACTCACAGACACCTGCAGGATCCAGCTCAGGGCTTATACTCACTACCTAACATGCTTACACCAAGCTCCCTCAACCCCCTTGCTCCAGGGTGGAACCGCCGCTACCAGGCACCCTTGCCTCACTCCCAGCGCACCAGGAACCCTCCTTCAGACAACCGGCCCATACCCCTGCTCATACCTACCAGAGGTGGTGACAGGTCTCATTTCACAAGCAGACCAGAACACACCTACTTAAAAAAACATGCCATATTCAGCCCAGGGACAAAACACTGCCCACAAGAGGCAAAGAGAGCCTCTACAGACAACTGGCCTGAAGGACAAAGTGGTCAGGACACAACAGAAGTGTGCATGCAGCATACATTGATGATACTCCCAGAGGCACCAGGCATGGGGGATAGGGGAAACTACACTGCAGGGCACTACAGGACCCCTTCTTCATAAAGCCATTACCCTTAACAACAAGAGACATGGCTAACAATCCTAACACAGAAACAGGTAGAGACTTAGACAAAATAAGAAGACAGAGGAATTTATCCCAAATGAAAGGACAGGACAAGGCCACCACCAGAGATCTAAGCGACACAAATGTAAGTAACATGCCTGATAGAGAATTTAAAGCAGTGATCATAAGGATACTAACTAGACTTGAGAAAAGGCTAGAGAACATCAGTGAGACCATTAACACAGAGATAAGGAATAAAATAGCAGAGAGAAAGGGCTGAATAAACAAAATGAGAAAAACACTTGACGGAAGGAAGAGATGGATGGAAGAAGCAGAGGAACGAATTGATGACTTAGAAGACAGAGTAATGGAAAGTAATCAAGCTGAATAAAAGAGAGAAGTAAGAATTATACAAAATGAGAATAAACTTAGGGAACTCAGTGACTCGATCAAAAGTAATAGCATTCATATTACAGGAGTCCCAGAAGACAGAAAAGGGGGCAGAAAATTTATTTGAATAAATAACAGCTGAAAAATTCCCCAATCTGGGGAAGCAAACAGATATCCAGATCCAGGAGGCATAGAAAACTCCCAACAAAACCAAAAAAGCAAATCCACATCAACACATATTGTAATTAAAATGCCAAAATATAGTAATAAAGAGAAAATATTAAAAGCAGCAAGGCAAAAGAAGACAGTTACATACAAGGGAAACCCCATAAGGTTATCAGCAAATTTTTCAGCAGAAATTTTCCAAGCCAGAAAGAAGTGGCAGGCTATATTTAAAGTACTCAAAGGGAAAAACCTGCAGCCAAGAAAACTTTATCCAGCAAGGCTATCATTCAGAACAGAAAGAGAGATAAAGAGTTTCCCAGACAAACATAAATGAAAAAGAGGTTCATGACCACAAAACCAGCCCTGCAAGAAATATTAAAGGGGACTCTGAGTTGAAAGGAAAGCTCAAAAATGACAGTGTAAAGGCAGGAAACACTAAATTTGTAAAAAGGAATACTTCTGTAAAAAATCAGTCAAGGAACTCATAAAATTAAAGGATGTGAAATATGACAACATATTACCCAAAATGTGGGGAGGAGAACAGTAAAGAATGTGTTCAAACTTAACGAACTTAAAATAGACTGCTATACGCCAAAGATGTTATATGCAAACCTAATGGTAATCACAAATCAAAAACCACTAATAAGTATGCAAAGAATAAACAGAAAGAAATCCAAATATATCACTAAAGAAAACCAGCAAACTATGAAAGAGAGACAAGAAAGGATTGGAGAAAATCCTCAGAAACAACCAAAACACAAGTAAAATTGCTACAAATACCTATCTATCAATAATTAGTTTGAATGTAAATGGAGTACATGCTCCAACCAAAAGATACAGGGTGACAGAATGGATTTAAAAAAAAAAAAAGGCCCATTAGATGCTGCCTACAAGAGACTCATTTTAGACCTAAAGACGTGCAAATTGAAAGTGAGGGGATGGAGAAACATGTATCATGCAAATGCATATCAAAAAAAGCCAGAGTGGCAATACTTATATCAGACAAAACAGACATTAAAAGAACAATTATAACAAGAGACAAAGAAGAACACCATACAATAATAAAAGGGACAATCCAACAAGAAGATATAACAATTGTAAATATTTATGCACCCAATATGGGAGAACCTAAATACATAGAACAGTTAATAACAAACATAAAGGAATTAATTGATAATAATACAATAATAGTAGGGGACCTTAACATCCCACTTACATCAATGTACAGATCACCTAAACAGAAAATCAACAAGGAAAGAATGGCTTTGAATGACACCCTGGACCAGAAGCATTTAAAAGATATATTCAGAACATTCCATCCAAAAACAGCAGAACACAGATTCTTTCCAAGTACACGTGGAACATTTTCCAGAACAGATCACATATTGGACCACAAAACAAGCCTCAACAATTTCAAAGAGATCAAGGTCATACCATGCATCTTTTCTGACCACAATATTATGAAACTAGAAGTCAACCACAAGAAAAAATCTGAAAAGACCACAAATACATGGAGGTTAAAGAACATGCTACTACATAATGAATGGGTCAACCAGGAAATAAAAGAAGAAATAAAAAAGTACATGGAAACAAATGAGAGTGAAAACACAACAGTCCAAAACATTTGGGATGCAGCAAAAGCAGTTCTAAGAGGGCAGTTTATAGTAATACAGGCCTACCTCAAGATACAAGAAAAATCCCAAATAAACAACCTAACCTTTCACTTAAAGGAGATAGAAAAAAACAACAAACAACCTCAAGCCAGAAGAGGAAAGGAAATAATAAAGTTTAGAGTAGATGGGCGCCTGGGTGGCTCAGTTGGTTAAGCGACTGCCTTCGGCTCAGGTCATGATCCTGGAGTCCCGGGATCGAGTCCCACATCGGGCTCCCTGCTCAGCAGGGAGTCTGCTTCTCCCTCTGACCCTCTTCCCTCTCATGCTCTCTGTCTCTTGTTCTCTCTCTCTCAAATAAATAAAAATCTTTAAATAAATAAATAAATAAATAAATAAAGTTTAGAGTAGAAATAAATGATATAAAAACTAAAAAATAAATAGAACAGCTCAATGGAAGCAGGAGTGGTCTTTTTTAAAAAATCAATAAAATTGATAAACTTCTATCCAGACTTATCAAGAAAAAAAGAGAAAGGACCAAAAAATAAAAAATAAAAATAAATAAAATCACAAATGAGAGACGAGAGATAACAAGCAACCCCACAGAAATATAAACGATTTTAGAAAATAGTATGAAAAATTACATACCAACATAAATTCCAAAAAAAAAAAAATACAACCTACCCAAACTGAAACAGGAAGAAACAGACAATTTGAACAGACTGATTATCAGCAAAGAAATTGAGTCAGTAATCAAAAAACTCTCAACAAACAAAAGTCAAGGTTCAGATGGTTTCATGGGTGAATTGGACCAAACACTTAAAGAAAACTTAATACCTATTCTCAAACTGTTTCAAAAAATGCAAGAGGAAGGACAACTTCCAAATTCATTCTATGAGGCTAGCATTACCCTGATACCAAAACCAGATAAAGACAACACAAAAAAAGAACTATAGGCCAATATTCCTGATGAATATAAATGCAAAAATCCTCAATAAAATACTAGCAAAACAAATCTGACAATACATTAAAAAAATCATTCCCCATGATCAAGCGGGATTTATTCCTGGGTTGCAAGGGTGGCTCAATATTTGCAAATCAATCAACATAATTAATACATCACATCAATAAGAGAAAGAATAAGAACCACATGATCCTTCCAATAGATGCAGAAAAAGCATTTGACAAAGTACAACATCCATTCATAATACAAACGCTCAACAAAGTAGGTTTAGAGGGAATATACCTCAACATAATAAAGGCCATATATGAAAAACCACAGCTAACATCATCCTTAATAAAAAAAAAAACTGAGAGCTTTTCCCCTAAGGTCAGGAACAAGACAAGGAGGTCTACTCTCATCACTTCTTTTCAACATAGTACTGGAGGTCCTGGCCACAGCAATCAGACAACAAAAAGAAATAAAAGGCATCAAAATCATTAAGAAAAATGTTAAACTTTCACTATCTGCAGATGACATATTATATACAGAAAACCTGGAAGAGTTCACCAAAAAACTGGTGAACTAGAGCTGATAAACAAATTCAGTAAAGTCTCAGGATTCAAAATCAATGTACAGAAATTTTTGCATTTCTATACCCAGAAATGAAGCAACAGAAAGAGATATTAAGAAAACAATCCCACTTACAACCGCACCAAAAATAATAAAATATTGAGGAATAAACCTAACCAGAGTTAAAAGACCTGTACTTTAAAAACTATAAAACACTGATGAAAAGAAATGAAGATGACACCAAATAATGGAAAGACATTCCATCCTCGTGGATTGGAAGAACAAATATTGTTAAAATGTCTAAACTGATGTAGAGATGTTGGGGTTCAGAGCTGATGACCAAGAAAGAATTCTTGAGACATCTCTGGTGCAAAAAGGTGGTTTTATGAAAGCACAGGGACAGGACCCAAGGGCAGAAAAGTGTTGTCCCTGGACTGTGAGAAGCAACTGATTATACTTTGGAGTTGGGGGAAGTAAATACAAAGCGAAGTTTACAAATAGATTTTCATCTGCTAAAGACTCATAGGATCCTGGAGGCCTACCTATTGTCAAGCAAAGGTTGTTTTTCCCACGAGCAAAGCATTAACATTAAGATTGGGAGTTCCTGGGGATATCTGGGTGGCTCAGTGGGTTAGCGTCTGCCTTCAGCTCAGGTCATGATCCCAGCGTCCTGGGATCGAGTCCCTCATTGGGTTGCTTCTCCCTCTGCCTGCCACTCCCCCTGCTTGTGCTCACTCTCTCTCTCTCTCTCTCTGACATATAAATAAATAAAATCTTAAAAAAAAAAAAAAAAGATTGGGAGTACCTGGAGGAAAGTGATACTCTGCCAGCCTCAAGTATCTGTCAATAGGCTGCAGGTTATAAGTAAATTTAATTTTATCTGCATTTCGGTTTTTGACCTTTGTTCTCTATATCATATACTACCTAAAGCAATCTACACATTTAATGCAGTCCCTATCAAAATACCAAAAGCATTTTTCACAGAACTACAACAAACAATCCTAAAATTTGTATGGAATCTCAAAACCCTAAATAGCCAAAGTGATCTTGACAAAGAAAAGCAAAGCTGGAGGTATCACAATTCCAGACTTCAAGTTATCTTACAAAGCTGTAGCGATCAAGACAGTATGGGACTGGCACAAAAACAGACACACAGATCAATGGAACAGAGCGGAAAACCCAGAAATGGATGCCCAATTATCTGATCAATTCATCTTCGACAAAGGAGGAAAGAATATCCAATGGGAAAATGACAGCCTCTTCAACAAATGGTTTTGGGAAAACTGGGCAGCTGCATGCAAAAGAATGAAACTGGACCACTTTATTACACCATACACACAAATAAATTCAAAATGGATTAAAGACCTAAAAGTGAGACAGGAAACAATAAAAACCCTTGGCCCAATTTGAAACATAAAATTAACCATCGCAAGTCCATCCCTAGTCAACTTAGCACCTGTACACATCTCCTTAAACCACACTTAATCTCCAAATAAAGACAGTAACAAGGTCTTAATTATGACTAAGATGATACAACTATCCTGTGTACACCTGGAAACATACTAACCTCTTCCCCAGAAGAGGAAAAGTCCTTCAATTAGGTTTACTCTTTTTTTTTTTTTTTACCATATCATTATTTTTAATGTCCAGCATTTACAATACGAGGGCCAGAGCTTTCTCCCCAACTCAAGTTTATAAATTCTCAATTGGCTTGTGAGGTCAATAGGGATACTTCTTCTTGTCTAATCTGGTTTCTGGGAAGACTTCATTCAGGTCCTCAATGGTCATCTGATCAAATGGAATTATGTTCCTCATCTTCTCCAGCTCTTTTTCATATTCCTCAATCCTGGCCTTTGAGAGAGACAAAAACTTGGCACAACTTTTCACATCTTCTTTTTCTTCAGCATCCACCTGAACAGTATATTTATCCTCTGGCACAGGAACCTCCAGGGCATTAAACTTCTTCTCAAAGTCATCTACCAAACCAGCCTTTGCCACATTGGCCTTGTAGTAAGCCCAGCTGATAGCAGGTGGTTTCTCAGGGAGAATAGCCAATCTGGAGGTAAGTGTCTCATTCCAGGATTTCAGGGAGTTAGCAATGGCCTTCTGGTTTCGGGGTATGATCTCCCCAAAAGCTACCCAGTCAATGGTTTTTAGAGCAGCAGGTTTTCACGCAGCCATCTTGAGATCCTTCACCAACCCCAGCGGCCTAGAGTCCACAGCAGCAAGGAACAGAACTCAGGTTTACTCTTCTTGATATCTCAAATTTTATATACTATGATGGAAAAGTAACACTACTTAAAATACTATGTACACACTCAATGCATCTTATGCTACATGATAAGGAAATGAGAGGGGAAAAAAACAGATATTTTACATATGTAGCCATACATATGTGTGCCTACATACAAACATATTCATAACAATTGAAAGGAAATACTCATGACTATTATAGACTTTGTTTCTGTAACTGGTCACTTGGTTATAGCTGGTATTTAGAACTACCTTCTTCCACTACCCATTCTGAATTTCTTTTGTCTTCAGCAAGCAATTCAGCTGGTCATGACTCTCTGATGGGCTGACTCAAACCTTCATTCCTGAGGGTCTAGGCCATCAGCAGTCCTCCCTGAACTGGGTTACTTTAGTTTTCCATTGACCTTAATCAGAGGGCAGGATAATACTAAGATGCCCTAAGGGATCTCCTGTATTTCAGACATACCCTTCCTTACCTCCATTGTGAAATAGCAGTCCAATTTCTCCCTTGGCAGTCAGGATCAGTCATCCCGGCCAGTAGTGGCTTTGCCTGTTGATTCAGTGGCATGAGGAGTCCAAACCGGCAGTGCAGCTGTCTGAACTTCCAATTCAATGGAATTGTTGTGTCTCCTGGTAAAAGCGTTCCTCCATTTGGAACTACAACGTCTAGGCCAGCAGAGCATAAAGTCATGGAAACAGGCACTAAAAATTTTGCTCATGGGTCAGTAGGGGTCATAGTGAATGGAGTCACTTCCATTCCCACCCCTTGATTCCTGAACCTATTATGAATCCTGGCTATGGGAGAAACTGGATACTAATTCTGAGCATACACAACCTTCTTAAGAACCTTGCCCCAGTGCTGCAAGAAACTGACACACCTAGCTGGCACTGTAACTTAAGTCTTCAAAAGACTATTCCAACATTCTATCAAGCCAGTTGCTTCAGGATGGTAGGAAACATAAGACTAATGAATTCCACAAGCTGTAATTCTTTTGCTCTGAAATAAGTTTCTTGATCAGAAGCAAGGCTGTAAGGAATACCGTAATGGTGGATAAGGCATTCTGTAAGCCCACAGATTGATAGTTTTGGCAGAAGCACTGCATGTAGGGAAGGCAACTCCATATCTAGAGTAAGTGTCTATTCCAGTAACAACAAATCACTGCCACTTCCATGATGGTGGCCCTCCAATATAATCCACCTGCCTCTAGTTAGCTAGCTAATCACCCCAGGGAATGGTGTCATATAAGGAATTCAGTGTTACTCTCTGCTGATGACAGACTGGGCACTCAGCATTGGCTGTAACCACACAGGTCTGGATGAGTGAAAGTCTATATTGCTGAGCCCAAGTGTAAACTCCATCCCTGCCCGCACGGCCATTTCTATGCATGAGCTCACTGGACAATAACAGGGATGGCTGGGAAAAGGGCTGACTGGTATCCACAAAATAGGTCATCTTACTCCCTTGATTATTAAAATCCTCTTCTGCCGAGGTCATTCTTTGGTAAGCATTTACATGGAACACAAACATCTTCACATTTTTTGTCCAGAGAGGTCTATCTACATACCTCTTCCCCACGTTCCCTTGTCACCAGTTTTTCAATCATGTTCCTCCCAAGTCCCTGACCATCCAGCCAAATCACTGGTCATAACCCATGAAACAATACAATCATCCATCTGGCCACTTCTCCTTCCAAGCAAAGTGAACAACCAGGTGCACTGCCTAAAGTTCTCCCCACTGAAAGGATTGGCCTTCACCACTGTCCTTCAGAGATACCCCAAAGAGGGGCCATAGGGCTACAGCTGCCCACTTTCAGGTGGTACCTGCATATCATGAAGAACCATCTGTAAACCACATCTGAGTCTTTTATTCCCGTCAATTAACCTTAGGGAACTTCCCGTGAAGCCATAGGTGCAGTCTCAGAAAAAGGAAGATGCTAGCAGAGTAGGGACTATAGCATCTGAGCACCTTCTTCTTGTAACGCATTGTGTCTTCAGGGCCTGCTCAGGCCTGATTAGATACATAGTGCTTCCGTTTGACAATGGAGTACTGCTGTGCATGCCCAACTTTATGGCCCGATGGGTCAGATAACCACCCACTTAGTACTGGGCAGCTCAGGTCACATAGTAACTTGGTGGCTCACAGTTAAGCAGAATCTAAGACCCAGCAGCAAACCAACAGCTATTTCCTTATAAAGGCATAGTTATCAGCAGAGAAGGGCAGGCTTTGGTCTAAATCCTAAGGATCTGCACTATGATTTACCTATCGGGGCCTGCCAAAGGCTCTAAATAGCATCCCTGTCTACCACTGACACTTAAACACCATTGGATCTGCTAGATCATATGACCCTAGCAACAGAGCAGTTTGCACAGAAACCTGAACCTATTGCAGATTAAATGTTCCAGGTCCCACTGAAAACTCATTTTTTGAGTCACTCAGTAAATGGGCCAGAGTAACATACCCAAATGAGGCATGCATTTAAGGGTTCAATATCTCCAGCTTCATCAGGGTCTTCCCACATGCCCCTAATATCAAATTTCAGAAACCCATTCCTTCCCAATTTATGTCCTCACTACAATGTATTAGTTTATATTACTCTCATCTACTCGACTGTGAGATTCTTGAAGACCAAATAACATTTATTTCTGTAACCTCCAGTGGCTAGTACAGGTACTTAAAATATAGTCAGGGCTCAATAAAGATTTCTACTGAACTGAATTTTACTTCTCAACACATCTCCCTTGTCCATTATTTTAACTTTTATAAATTCAGTTTTGACAGTGGTTAAATCCATGTTTATGCATTTATCAAAAGTCTTAATCTGCTAATTGTGCCCTTTAACAGAAATAGACATGTTTACCAAGGGAAATACATAAAGGACTCTTTTGCTCATTTTTTTCCAAGATGATATAAAGCTTGTTCTAATAGCTACTTTTAATTTCTTCTTGAAATGAATGTACCACTATCATCACCAAGATCATTTTTTTCATCTGATCCTGACTTTAGTATCAGTCACCTGTAATTTTTTCACTTCCAATACTTAGTAATCGAGAAAAAAATTATCTATGAAAGACTGGTAATGCACAGAGATTCTAATTCTTCCAGAAAAACACAATATATGTGTTAATGAAAAAAATAATCCTCATGTCTGAAGCACACTTAAATTGAGTATATCCCTAACAAACCTGAATCCTTATGAGCACTATTTGAAGGACTTTCCCTCTTCACCATTTTAGCTAAAAATCCAAGGCTTTCCCATAGGGCAATCTAAGCACTACCAACATTTTTTTATATGCCATATTGTCAGAATCCTACAGAAATGTCAACTGATGCTATTTCTCTATGAGTAAATATATAATCAAGTCCAAAAAAGGCTAGCTATTGGGTGATGGCACTGACATTAGTGAGTTTTATTTACTAAGTTCATTTAACTACACATAAGTATTTAATTCTATATAGATGTCTTTGGTTGGTATTTTTATATTTTATATTAACTAGACACCACAGAGGAATTAGCTATACTTCTAGAAACCCACTCTATCACCTTCAACAACTTTATGGTGAGCCTTTGGCAGCAATATACACTACCCAAACACGGCATATCTGTCTGGTGATAAGTAAATAAATACCTGGCCCAAAACTACATGATTCAAATATAGTAAGAAGAATAAAAGAAAATAGAGAGATGCATCTTGGAAATACCTAACCTGACACCCCCTTGTGAAAAAATGAGTAATACATACATACATACCCAGGGGCACCTGGGTAGTGTAGTTGGTTAAGTGTCTGACTCTTGGTTTTGGCTCAGGTCATGATCTCAGGGTCATGAGAGTAAGCCCCACGTTGGGCTCTGGACTCAGTGCAGAGTCTGCTTAAAGATCCTCTCTCCCTCTTCCTCTGCCCCTCCCCTCCATGCTCGCTCGCTCTCTCTCAAATAAAGAAATAAATCTGTAATTCAAAGATCTCATTTTCATTCACCCAATTATTTAATTAAAACCAACTACAATGCTACTGAAGAATATAATGATCAATAAAGCCACTGTCTTAGATTAAGAAAGAAAATATCAATAGATAATGTAAACTACAATAAAAGTTTAAAAGTGTTGAGATCTCATGCCCATCCCCATGCTTTCATCTCCTCAGATGCCTTGGATCCTTCTTCAGAATGTTTTATCTATCAGCTCCCCTTATTCATCATTCATTTTCCCTTCTGTTCATTAACTTCAATAAATATTAACTAGCACCTTTGATGTTCAAGACCCCTGCTAGGTGCTAAAGATATAATGGTAAGCAAAATTGGTCCTTTCCTCATTGTACTTACAGTCTGGCAAAGAGAAGAGAAATAAGCTGTAAAAACACATGCAACCACATAGGTGTTGCAAAGACTGAGGGGAAAAAGGAATCTGAACTTCTCTGGAAGGTCAGGTAAGGTTTCCTAATAAAGAGAAGCCTTGAGTACTTGCCTCTGAAGCCAGAATGAGTAGGAGGCACTTCCAATTAAATATGGAACACTGAACATCCATGTTTACTACCATTCTCTTCTAAAATGCCACTAAAATGACAGATGCATGAATAGGCAATTCACAGAATTACCCACGTGACCAATAAATATGTGGAAAAATAGTCAATCTCACTAATAATCAGGGACAGAAATATGTTAGTGACAATGAGATTTATACCCATCAGATTAGCAAAAACTACAAAAGTAATTATACCAACTATTGGCAAGGATGAAGAACCACTCTCAGATATTAATAGTGAGAGCAAAATGGGAACAATGGCTTTAGAGAATAATTTAGTAATATCTAACTTGAAGATGTTCTTACCATAAGAACCAGCAAATTCTAAGGCAGACCCTAGAAAAATTCCTTCATGTGCATCAGAGAAGATGAAGAAAATTCATTGCCATGTTGAAGTCCATTTAGAGAGAGGAAATTAATAATTAGTAAAAAGCCATTCAAATGATAAAGCGGTGTAAATGAAAAAACTAGTGTCATATGTATTGGCATGGATAAATTTCATAAACGTTTTACTGAGTAAATAAAGGAGATAGCAGCAAAATACATAAAATATTTAACAAAAATATTTAATAAAAAAATTTCATAGACCCACTACCTCACACAATAAACAAAAGTTAACTCAAAATGGATCAATGACGTAAATACAACTAAAACTATAAAATTCTTAGAAGAAAACATAGGGGCAAATCTTCATGACCTTCATTTGGCAATGGATTCTTAGATATGACACCAAAAGCACAGGCAACAAAAGAAAAACTCACTAAACTGAATTTAATCAAAATTTAAAACTTCTGTGTATCAAAGGGCATTATCCAGAAACGGAAAACAGGGACTCCTGGGTGGCTCAGTTGGTTAAGCATCTGCCTTCGGCTCAGGTCATGATCTCAAGGTCCTGGGATAGAGCCCAGCATCGGGCTCCCTGCTCAGCGGGGAGTCTGCTTCTCCCTCTCCCTCTCTCTGCCCCTTCCCTTGCCTGTTCTCTCTCAAATAAATAAATAAAAATCTTTTAAAAAAAATCTACAGAATGGGAGAAAACATTAGCAAATCATATATCTAATAAGGGACTAGTATCCAGAATATATAAAGAACTCTTAAAATTCAACAACAAAAAGACAAGCAACCCAATTTTAAAATTAGTAAAAGAACTGAATAAACACCTCTTCAAGAAAGATATAAAAATAACCAAAAACACTTAAAACATTGCTTAATATCATCATTAGGGAAATACAAATCAAAACCACAATGAGGTAGCAGTTCACATCCACCAGAATGGCTATAACCAAAAAAAAAAAAAAAGGAAAATACTAAGTGCTGATAAAGATGTGGAAAAACTGGAACCCTCATACATTGCTGGTAGGAATATAATATATACAACCACTTAGGAAAATAGCTTAGCAATTTCTCAAAATGGTAAACACAGAATTACCACATTAACCAGAAATTCTACTCCTACATATATGCCCAAGAAAATTGAATACAAGTACACAAACAAATACTGGTACATAAACGTTCATAGCAGCACTATTCACAATAGTGAATTAGCACTGAACGCCACTAGTTATACACTTTAAAATGATTAATTCTACGTTATGTGAGTTTCACCTCAATAAAAAAATAATCAAAAAGAAGAGTTTAAAAAAATGTTTGAAAGTGTCCAGTGCAGTACCCGCTACATTACAGATACTTAAAAACAGTGGCTATTATTGCCTCTATTATATATTGCTCTATATATCACAATATATCATTGCAGTAATTGGTCCATAAACACAGGTAGTCACTATATTTGTGATATTGACATAACTGCCTCAATTCCAGGATCTTAACCTCCAAAATTTACTTTCTTACTACAACTTTGTATCCTTCTATTAATAGTAGGCTATCATTCCCACTGAACCTGCCATTCACATCTATTGAAACTTCTAGTATCCCAACCCCTCTTTCTCAGTCTATCAATAACTCCTCCTTTGTAACTCCCAACTTAGTTACTATTGGTAAAGCTTTTGTCTTGATGTCTTCCTTGATCGCTCTTTGTCCTTCTAAATGCCTGTTTCTTTTCCGTATGTCTAATGTGGTGTGTTATACACCAGTAAATACACTCAATAGGTGATAGACAAACCAACCCACAGGCCAATTTTTGGGCTCCCTCAATTGAGACTAACCAATCTGAGGAACAGAAAGAAAACAGAATGAAGAAAAATGAACAGATCCTAAGACCTGTGGGAAACCATCACGCGTGCCAACATATGCACTACGGCAGTCCCAGAAGAGGGAAAGGGGCAGAAAGAATATCTGAAGAAATAATGGCCAAAAACTTCCCAAAGTTTACTTCCCAAAGTGTACTTCCCAAAATACACACACACACACACACACACCACCACCACCACCACCACCACCACCACCACCACTACCACCACCAACAGATGGATTCTGAAACGTTTTATAAAGTGGGAAAAAAGTATATGCTGATTAAAGAATCAGATCCCAGGCTTACGATTGCCAATCCACCACTTGAACAACCTGCTGAATTATCCTGATCAGATGAAAGTAACTATGATGAGAATATCCATGGCCCTTCTATGTGGGAGAAAAAAATCTCCAAAAATTTCATGTATATGTTGTCTCACTTGTTCATAAGATTTTTTACTCTGAAGTAGAACTTTTGATTTTGTAGGAATCACATGATAAAACATTTTGCAATCTGATTAGATTCTAAGTGGTCAGAGGACTTCTCATCAGTCATATGGAAATCACTTTTTATGTTCATGACTGTGACACTGAGAATAACCTGCGGCACTCCTTTCTTCTCCTGTTGGTAACAGGAGAAGCAAGATCATTAAGACCTAACTTTGGAACTACAGAAAATAAACTCAAAGCATCAATGAATATAAAGTCTCCTACAAAAGATTCTTGCAACAAAAAGTACCACACAAGTACCCTTAACCAATATGACTGGAGGAAAAAAAATCAAATAAACTAAATAAGCAAGAGACATTTTACAACACCAGCCACTTTAAGCAGAAGCTAGTCCTAAAAAGAAATTAATAAAAAGTACCTCTTCTGCATAACAGACAAAAGAAACCTAAAATACCTAAATGCCTCATGAAAACCATCAGCAGTTAATAAACACGTTTTTCCCATTGTGCAGAAAATAAAATATTCATTTCAATTTGTCTTGTGATTCATGGCAAGTAGCCCATTTAATGCCATTCAGGTATTATAGGCTTATTTTCAATTTTTCATACTTAATTTGGGCCAACTGTGAATAAAGGTTATCTTTATCAAATTCATAATTAAAATAATGATACTCTTACTTTTATTAACTATCTTGTATTGATGTCATTTTTTAGTATTATTCATCAAGCCCCTGTCTATCAGTGAAACACATGAAGAGATTAATGGATCTTGCATAATACTGCAACACTGTCTACTACAACTGTAGAAGTTCTGAATTCTCGTAATACAGAAGTCAAGCATCTTGAAATGATCATGCAGACCCTCTCTTACCACAGGATGGACACAACATAAAAGGTGATTTGGCTGGTCTCTCCATTATCTAGGCCTACTTTTGGTAGATGCACACGGTAAATGATAACAAGGCTGGCAAAGGGAAAAGAATGTCGTCTCTGAATACCAGGAAAAAGTGATTTCACACTTCACAAAATAGTGGTTCCTTCATTCATATACTTAGTGTATATGACTCTATGTTTGGACTGCATTATGTAAATACCAAAATGTACATATCCTTCTAAGGAAAATAGCTTTACGAGAATTATTACATGCTGCATTTTAAAGTGAGTAGCATCATCTCTATTCTTCATCTATTAAACCTGTAATTTTAAAAAATGCTTTCCATTTCAAAATTTTAAAAATTGTTATATCCCTTGCTAGTAACATTAAATGTATCCCTAATTCTTTTTTTTTAAACATTTATTTATTTGAGAGACAGAGAGAGAGCACGAGCAGAGAAGAGAGGCAGAGGGAGAGGGAGAAGCAGACTCCCCACTGAGCAGGGAGTCTGACGTGGGCCCTGATCCCAGGACCCTGGGATCATGACGTGAGCTGAAGGCAGACGCTTAACCGACTGAGCCACCCAGGTACCCTTAATGTATCCCTAATTCTTTAATAGGATTCTATGGCATATAGCTAACAAAAGTCTTCTGTCCACTTTTTGAGGATCTGACAGAGAAGGAAAGGAGGTACAGGTAAAGAAATGTCTAAATTTAAAATTTAAAAACATAAAAAGACATAAATTTGGGTAAACATTTTAGAAGTGACTGATACTGTCTCATGTTGAGTTATTAATTTAATGAGTTTATTTTAAGCATCAAAATTAAGAAAGATTCAGAATAAACACAATATATACAAAAAGCTTACAAGAACTTAGTGTTGGTAGTCTATGAATAAAACAAGATTCAGGAAGACCTGTGATCAAACCCCAGCTCTACCACTTACTAATAATGCAAACTTGGGTAAGTTTGCTCACTTGTCTGAGACTCAATTTCCCTGGCTATTAAGTGGGAAAAATACTACCTACCTCAAAAAGTACTGGTTGGAATTCAATAAAACAACATAGAATCTCTACATGATGCTAGACTCAAAGACTACTATAATTTTTATCAAAAGTAGAATGTGAATAGTATTTCACATGACACAAAATGCATCAGGAATTCTATCTAGATCACTGGCAACAAAATAACAATATTGGTGGAAAAATCATTTAATTATTTTAGACTCTAAACCTATAAAAGAAATGGTTTGAACTAGACATGACTTTCTAAAATTCTAGAATTCTACCTTAAAGTGATGCCCAGAAATTTTGCTCCAAAATTTACCACAATAAATAACCCAGAGGAAAAATTCTAAGAACATCAAATGAAACAGGCAGTGTATATTAAGAATCTGAAAAAATTTCATGCACTTTGAGTAATAACCACATTTTTAAAAATCAATTAAAAGAATCTTACCAGAGTTATGTACAAAAAAGATGTTTAATGTTAATTCTAATTGGGAAAACTTAACTATCTTAACTATAAATCAAGAACTTACAAATCAAGTTCTCAAAAAATTCATGACATAGTAAGCACTTACAATGCTGAGTGAAAAGGGAAAAATATAAAACAATATTTACAGTTCTATTTTTTTAAATGTTTGTAAAATAAAAAGAAAAACCAGCAAAATATTAGCAGAGGTTATCTCATATTAACAGAAATGGGTTAGTTTTTTTCCAATGGATTATTTCCCAATTTTCTTCCATACAACTATGATTTCCACAATGAAAAAAAAAACACAATAGTCATTCATATTAAAAAAAAAAAAAAAACCTCTCAGCAAAATAGAAGCTAAGAAAACTTCCCCAAGCTGATGAAAACTGTTTACAAAAAACCTACAGCTAATTATTTAATGGTAAAAGACTGCATGCCTTACCCACCAAGATAAAAAACAAGGCAAGGAGGCCTGCTCTTACATGTCCTATTCAACAGCATACTGGAGGTCCTAGCCAGTGCAGTCAGACAAGAAAATTAAATACAGCTGACCCTTGAAGAACTCAAGGGTTAGGGGTGCCAACCCCCTCATGTCAAAAATCTGCATATAACTTCTGATCGAATGATAATTTTAATTATAAATTATATAGTTCAATAAACCTAAATTTTAAAGGACATAGGACATGCCCTTTTGAAAAATAAACGTCAGATTAAATGAGCTATACCCATCTCACTGGGTTTGGGGACAGGGGAGACTGAGAAAACCAAAATAACCTTAGAAATACTGCAAATCAAAAAGAAAAAACTTATCCTCAAGATTTATCTGTAAGAAGAAATAGACACTGATATAAAGAATTAATCTAAAGAGAGTTGCCTTTTTCATTAAGTTCCGGTTGTTTGGACAGAAAGTAACAAAATCTTGATGAGCTTATAAGAAAGTCCAAAAGTCACAAGGAACAGGCTGATAAAGGAGCACTGTGGTTATGAGCCAGAATTTGGAAACAAGTTACCTAAGGCTCCCCTTCCAATTTACTAATGTCAATACTCTCATCCAGTCCAATGCACTGCCACCCCAAATTCTATTAAAAGAAATATAATAAACCTTCAAATAGCTTTCTTTATTTATACCAATCCTACATACTTTAAAAATCATTCATCTACAGCTAGGGGTACAAGATAAAAATGCCTCTTACTAGGCAAATTCTTATTTATCCACTTAACCTCCAGATCAGCTAATTCCTTTTCTTTTTTACTGTCACCAAAAAAAAATATTAAATAAGTGCTGTCCCTCTGTGATGACTCTGCAGTTTCTTTCTGACTGGTATTAAGATGATTACAAAAAGCTCTAAGAAGTTTTGAGCTTATGACTCCAATAAGAAGATACATTTTTCCATGTCATAAAAGGGGTAAATTGTAACTTCCAGCACTGTTTATGTTTATTCCATTTGGCTTATACTGTTGCTAGGATACCAATTCATAGTAAGATTTCCAAGCCCACAGAACAACTTTCCTAGCCAGTCAACTTTGTAACCAGGGCGATTGTGGACCACACAATTTTCTGGCTCGCCAGCACCACACAGGTGCACTCTCCCTGACATCCCCCGTGCTCCATTTACCTAACAGGTACAGTAAGCATTGCCAATTCCTTCACTGCAACAGAAATTGTAGCATAGGGCAAACAGGATGATTAGAAGCGTAGGGATCTCTGATGTCAGAGAACAAAGTGAATCTACTGTCACTCCCTGTTCTCCCACCCAGCTAAATATTCTGGGTATTTTGCCTTTAAACCGTAGGGTGAAATGTTAGACCACTCCAATCACTCCACCAACGAACATGCAAACACTATTCCCAAAAGCCATCACCCAACTACCGCCCGGATAAATATTCAGAGAGGAAGGTGGCATCAGTATCTGTACAGTTCGGAAAGGAAGGGAAGGAAAGGAGTCGGAATTCTTAAGGGGCCGCTGAGTCACCTACAGCTGTGGCCAGGACTTCACCCTCCAGGAAATCAGGCTCTGCCCCAACTCCCACCACGGAAGCGAGCGAGAGAAGCAGCAGCAACATCACCCTACCAAAAAAACATCCAGCACCGCTTTTAATAGTGTTACCACTCCTTAAAGTGAAGCCAGAAATAGGTTTCATGTCCAAAGCTTTCCACCACAGTACACACCATGGGCAGATGAAGAAACATCTTTATTGTGGGGAAAGGGGGCGCACTTAGAGGGATGAAGGATGCCTCACCACTTGGAAAGTTACTGGGTCCGGCCTTAATCCCAAAATGCCACTTGCATTGCAACATGTGGCCCAGGGTTACAAAAGAAATGTGGCTGACGGACGTTGCAGACGGACGTTACGCCGGTGTACAAAGCAAAGCAGAGGGGGAAACATAAATCAGGCGCCATCGGTGAAAACCCGGCAAGGATCTAAGTCTCCGTTCGGTGGGAGGTTCGGTGACACAATAATCACGTGTACTGTCCGTAGACGTTCGGAAATATTCGATTCTGGAACGTGCAGGGGCCGAAACCAGCCGGCAGAGCAAGTACCGGTCGGCACCAGCGGCCGGGTTAGCGCGGTTCCGTTCCAGCCCGAGGCGGGTCACGCCTCCGACTCCCGGTCCCGGCGACCTCCGGGGGCGAAGCCGGAGCCGGCGCGAGGCGGAAGCCTGGCCGCGCTCCCCGCCCGCGCCCAGGCCGCCTCCGGGTGCACCGCCGGCCTCGCGCGGCCCCGGCCCCCAGACCCAGGCCCGGAAGGCGAGCATCGATTTACCTGCTCCCCGCTCTGGCTGCCGCCGCCGCCGCCGCCACGCCGCTCACCCACACTGCCAGGTGAGCCACCCAGCACACGGCCCCTCACGCGCACACCCGGGGCACGACCCCAAACCCGTTGGGGGGGGGGGGACCGCGACCCCAGCCACACAAGTTGGGATAGCCCACGCACCACCCGGCTTCGAACACCTCTGCCCCCGGAAGTTGATTTCCTCCAAAGCCCGCCCAAAGCTGCGGCTGTCACTCAACGCCAACACGCGCGTCACGTGGCCCGAGCTGAGGTGGCGGGGGGCATCTTCGGAGCCACGCCTCCAATCGCTTGACTAGTCCCCGGAGGTTGCCTTATGAAAAGGGATGACGCAGGAGCTACCTCCTGTTAGTTATAAGTTCTCGTTCCTCGTGAGTGACAGGCCCAGTTTCTATGCCTAATGCATGCAAATAAAACCATCCCCAAAATGATACTCCCCTCTGGGATTCTGTAGGATTGTTCCTGAGAAGAGCCACGCCTGATCTTTTCACCACTTCCAGGCAGAGTTCAGTAAAAACGAATTTAGCCAAATGCCTGACAGGTAGTAAGTGCTCAAGAAACAGTTGACTGGACAACTATTCCATTTCATCTTTGCGTATCTGAACTCTCAAGCGCGGTAATGCACCTAAGCCCAGAGCCTCTCCAAGACCATAGGACATCAGTCAAAGACTGCTCAAGAATTATTTTTGTACTTGACCCCTACTCCAGATTATAGCAATTTATACATGCCATCTCTGTTTCAGAGACAGTTTATTTTCAACTGCCAAGCCACCCACTTTTTGCCAAGCCTTCAAATAATGTCTCCTGACGAAAAAGAAAAGAGAATGACATAACTATCAGGGTTTTATTTGAAATGAAGCATGATTATATAGGTTTTTTTTTTTTTTTGTCCATTTCAAGGTGTCAGTAACTGTTAAAGAGAAACAGTCAAATAGCTGGTCACCTGTTAAAGATTCTTCCATCTTTGACAGGGGAGGGATTTGAGGACCGTTCATTTAACAATTTTTTATTAAATGTATACTTGGCCCGCTGGCAATGAGAAAATGGACCGGATACATTGAAGATGTTTGCCTTCAAGGAGTTTAGAGTTTAGTGAGAGTGAGAAAGACTGACAAGTAATCTGGGAATGTTGATCATAAGTCTCTGGAATATTCCCACCATCGTATAACAGGCATTCTTTAAAATTTTGGATGTTATTTTTCTCATCTTTCCACTGAACAAAATTGGTTCAAGCCTTTAATAATCTCTGCTGTGTACTGAATGTGGAAAATGTCAGCAAGTAATCCTAACAATTCTCCAGTTACTGCAGGCTTATGTGGTTAGTGAGTAGCTCCAATATTGAGCACAAATGTCACTCTTCTACACCCACTTTTTCTGTCCACCATCGTCCTGCACACAGTGAACAGGTTTCTATTATAGCAAATATGATACTTCCTTACCCAAATTTATTTACCTATCTACTACACCACTAAGACCACTTTTCATTTGTATCTCTCTCTCAATCTACTTCTCATTTGTCTTCATATATGCAGCAATATCACAGTATTTAGTGATTAGAAGGTATTCAATGAATTGTGCAACCATCACAACAATCAACTTCAGAACATTTTTCTCACCTCAAAAGGATATCTCATACCCTTTGTCAGTCACTCCCCATTCCTCCTATTTCCTGCCCCTTTGGCCTAGACAAGCACTAATTCACTTTATGTCTTTAGATTTGCCTATTCTGGACATTTCACATGAATGCAATCATGCAATATGTAGTCTTTTCTGGCTGGCTTCCTTCACTTTGCATCATGTTTTCAAAGTTCATTTATCCATACATCAGTTGGTGGACATTTGGGTTGTTTCCACTTTTTGGCTATTAGGAATAATGCTTCTATGAACATTCATAGGAAGCATTTATTGTGTCAAGATAACATTTTCATGGGTATATATACCTAGGAGTGGAACTGCTGTGTCATATGCTAATTCTATGTTTAACCTTTTGAGAAACTGCCAGACTGTTTTCCAAAGTAGCAGTATACTAGCAATGTGTGAAGGTTCTAATTTCTCCATAGTGCCTCTTATCTCCTTAGAACTTAAGTTTATTAGAACTGATGGCTCTATTACTTGTCAGGGTATTTTTCATAAGCCATCTTGTATTATTATTTATCTTTGTTATGTATGTATCTGCAGGCTGCAGGCCCATTACCCTAATAGACTGTGACCTTCTGAGCAGAGAAACATGGTTCCTTGCCCTCAAGAGGATCAAGTTTGGAGAAAGACATAAACAATCAAATAGAGTAATAACAAGCACTGAAATCAAGTTTATTTTTAAAATATGGAGGAGGAGCATCTTATTCAACCTCCATTAAACAGGAAGTACTTCTCATAAAATGTAAAGCTCAAGATGAATCTTGAAGGATCAGTAGGAATTGGCCAAGCTAAGAAACAAAGTATGTTCCAGACAAAAGCATGGGTACCTTGGTATGTATCTCCTTGCCTATGAACTGTGGAGGTAAGTATAGTGTGTAGGTAGGTATAGTAGAAGCAAAGGTGGTGATGTGTGGGAGTGTGGCAGGAGAAGTGTGACCTGTAGATAGGGTCAAGATGGATGGAGAGTAATGGATTATTTAAGTGAGGTTGGGGGGAATTACTTCAGCAGCAGTGCACAGGATGGATTATTAGATAGGGAACAGGTTTTTCTCTGGAAAAACAGAGAAGCCAGTTAGAAGACTGATAAAATAACTAGGATGAAGAATTATGGAAGCCTGAGTTGAGGTGGTAGGTAGCCATGAGATTGGCAAAAAGGATTTGAAAGCAAAAATATAGGCAAGAACTGAAGATGTATTCCAGGTTTCCGATGCTATTCAAAGAGGTAGGGGATTCAGGAAGAAGGTGATACACTTGCTGATAAGAATAATGAAACACTACAACTTACTACTATTGAAGTTGATATGCTGTTGCAGTCACCCACAGAAATGAGATGGATGCCCACCTAAAATTTGGTTCATATTTCAAGATTTCTGATACCATGCCTGCACCAAGAGGGTGTAAGAAGGTCTATTAGTCACATAATGAGACTTTCTAGGAAGAGCAAGGCAGGCTTCCCAAACAAGTCCAAAATGGCTGGGATGGGGTACAGGGAGGTTGGGAGAAACACTGGCCCTTACGGTTTTTATGGTGGCTAGGGCCATGATACTGGGGTGAAAATTCCTACACAGGAGCCAGGGCTTGTGTGGCCTGAATTACCACTGGCACCAAAGAAGGGAGCACCCAAGCTTTCTTATCAGCATCCCCAGATATGAGGCAGGAGGGAACGATGACGGCTTGAAAGTTGTCAACCGTTAAACATCAATTAGGGAATCAGAGTCTTTATTACCTATGTTTAGGGTTAGGTTTCATTTTGTTTTGTTTACTCCAACAAGAAAATAATATAATTTTTATGTCTTTATATGCTTTGAAAATGATTGTAGTGGACACTTGCCTTCTCAAAATTTGTTCCACTCTTCCCATATTGTGCAGCACACACCTGAGCAGTTTGGGTTGAATTAACCTCACCCTTATCCCAAAGTTAATCCAGTCAGGTTAATCCTGACCCATGATGTTCCCTTGGCCACAAATGGTTTGGGATTGAGCGCCAGTCTTAGAACTTTTGCCCCCAAATTGTGTGATGTGGCTCCCTTTCTCCCTCTTGATGTAAATGAGAAAAGGATATGATCCTTGTTGCTGAAGGCAGTCATCTTTTGACCAAGAAAATGAAAGAGAAATGGAGCTGAAACCCTAATCAAATAAACAAAGATCTATACCATTGTATATAAGCAAAAGGATGTAAAGTAAAAACTGTGAAATTTTTAAATAAGCATTTTTCTGGCCCCTTTCTCCTCCTGTACTACATTGTTCCATTATGTGAGCCTTCAAATCAAATCAACATAGAGTTTGACTTTTTTTGCTACTGATCCTCAGTATCAAATACTGAGTAGTGTATTAAATGTAGGTTAAGTCGATTTGAATTTTAAAATGTGCACATATGTGTTACTTACCTTACTTTATACTCTAATGGTTGTCAGTTGCCATAATCTAGAATTTGCACTTTAGATGTATTCAGCTGGCGTTTAATCAGAAAGTCTGCATTCCAAACATAGCAACAATAAATGCTTCTGGTGTCATTATCTTCCATTAACACCTGAGGCTTTGCTAATCACTGGACCTTATAAATGGGTTTTCATAAGTGAAGCTATGGGTTTTCTGTTAGTGTAATGACTCTCATTGAGGAACCAGTGGTGTTCATGATATATAGATTGAATAAAATATTTCAGAGATAATCCCTACCTTGCATGACCAAGGTTATAAAAAGTACACTCTGTAGTCTGCATTTTTAGGAACAGCACCATTCTGACCTCAAACAAAAATGTCTAAACTCCTAATACTCTTCAGTATGCCAAAGATGGAACAGTTTAATTTCTGCTTAACTAAAGGGAGAATCATGTTCATTATGGAGGTGACTGCAGACATCATGTTAATTATGGAGATAAGGAATAAATTATTTGTGCCTTTTCCTCCCCACTGCAAGTTCATATTTAGAATATTCCCAACACAGACACCATTAAACTGAGATCTCAGGATGGGCCATTAAATTAAATTTAGACTGGCAGAGTATGAAGGGCTACTAGGAAAGAGAAATTCCAAGATACAAAAGTTGGACTACAGATGGTCTCTGGCCATTGTCACTTTCCTATAGAAGTAACAATAAGGAAATAGTTCAAAAACCTAATATGAATGGGAAAATATATTTATTGTTAAATAAACCTCAAGCCTGACTGATAATAACTTGTGACTATTTAATCTGAAGACAATCCTCAGACTTCTACATTCAAACTAATAGGAAATGAGCTGCCAAAATAGTGTAACCTCTTAAAAAGAGCATCTTCCCCAGTGACCAGCTCCGATGGGGCCATAAAGGACACTGAGAGCAAAACAGTACCTGTCCAGAGAACCCATACCCCTGCCATCAGGAGTCCTCACTATTCCTGTCTGCAGAATATGACAAGGATCAGTGACTACTATGTAATGTTTCCAGATATACTCTTTTTTAAAAATTTTTTTATTTATTTGACAGAGAGAGACACAGCAAGAGAGGGAACACAAGCAGAGGGAATGGAAGAGGGAGAAGCAGGTTTCCCATGGAGCAGGGAGCCCGATGCAGGGCTTGATCACAGGACCCCGGGATCATGACCTGAGCCGAAGGCAGACGCTTAAAGACTGAGCCCCCCAGGAGCCTTCCAGATATACTCTTTATAATTGGAAGTTTTCATTGCAATTACTTTGTCCTTTCTCTTCCATTGCATTTTGCACTTGTTGGGAGTAGGTAACTTGTCACTGGTTGCTAGAACATAAGGAACTCCAGATGAAGCTAAAACACTTTGGAGAGACAGAAAGAAGATGTTCAATAATTACAGTAACTAATTACAGTGTTTGGTCAGAAAAGGGTCAATGGACATGGTAGTTGTTATCCAAACATGAATTTCACTCTTTCCCCATTGTGTAGTATTCAGGTATATTGGGTAAGATTAGCCCTAAACTTTTCTAATGTTATCCCTAATCAGTTCAAGCCAGAGGTTACACCCAACCATGCCACAGTTAGGGGGGAGTTACCCTAACCATAAGAATCAAGGATCATCCAACAAGCACAAAACTCAGGACCATTGTTCAGTGGTTGTTAGAAGGAACTCTCTATCTTCCTGAGGATGTAAGTGAAGAAGGATATAATTCCTACTGCTTTTAACAGTCATCCTGTGACCATGAAGGAAAACAGTCTGAGGATAAAAGCAGATACAGATTGTAGAACAAAGCTGATATAATTCAGAGAAATGGAGCTGAAGCTTTGATTAAATCAGCTCTAAAGTTTCTCTCACCTCCATGGGACTTTCCATTTATTATTTAATCCAGTTTGAATTAGGTTTTCCCAAGTGTTTTAACTCGTAGAAGGATTTTGTCTCTAGCTTCATATTAAATGTCAGAAAATGAGTTGTCATTTTCCTAAAATGGAAAAGAACTTTTCCGCCTTCTTCCCTTTCCCTTTGTCAATGTTTTCATGCCAGAGTGAGATTGAAAATGATATACTGTCCTCAGAGCAGTTCTTTAAGATTCATATGATACTCAGCTTTCACATTAAACCAATAGAAACTACTTCAAATATGTATTTGTAACATTACACATAATAGATGGAAAAAATAAACTGTGAAAGTCTTTAATAAGCACCTTACTGCCCCCTCCTCTAATCAGGTCTTCTTTGACTTCTATGCAGCATCTAACCCATTTATGAAATTTCCATTATATAGGAGATACATGATCCTTAACCTCACAATCATTTGCACATTGTCATTAGCCACCATTTTGGTTTGCACATTTTGACTTGATTAATAACTGGGCAAGAATCATTCCCTTAATGTCTAAAAAGCTTTTGCAAAAAAAAAATGCTTTTGTACAGCAAAGGAAACCATCAACAAATTGAAAAGGCAACCTACTGAATGGGAGAGGATATTTGCAAATGATATGTCTAATAAAGAGTTAATATCCAAAATATATAAAGAACTTAATACAACTGAACACCAAAAAATATGATTGACAAATGAGCAGAGGACCTGATTAGATATTTTTTCAGAGACATACAGATGTCCAACAGACATATGAAAAAGTGTTCAACATCACCAATCTTCAGGGAAAATTGTGAATCAAAACTATAATGAAATATCACTTCACACCTATCAGAATGGCTAGTATCAAAAAGATAAGAAATAACAAGTGTTGGTGAGGATGTGGAGAAAAGAAACCTTCATGTACTCTTGATGGGAAAGTAAATTGGTACAGCCACTGTGGAAAATAGTATGGAGGTTCCTTAAAAAGTTAAAAAAAGAAGTACAACATAATCCAGCAATTCCACTTCTGGGTAGCTGAAAAAAAAAAAAACAGAAACACTAATTGGAAAAGATATATGTAGCCCCACTTTGTTGCAGCATTATCTACAATGGCCAAGATGTGGAAACAACCTAAGTGTCCATAAATAGATGAATGGATAAAGAAGATGTGATATACATATACAATGGAATATTACTCAACCATAAAAAAGAATGAGATCTTGCTATTTGCACCAACATGGATAGACTTAGAAAGCATTATGCTAAATGAAATAAGACAGAAAAAGACAAATATCATATGATTTCACTTATATATGGAATCTAAAAAACAAAACAAACACTCGTAAATATAGAACACAAACTGGTGGTTGACAGAGGGTTGGGGTGGGGAGATGGGCTAAATAGGTGAAGGAGATAAAGAGATACAAACTTGTAGTTATAAAATATGTAAGTCATGAGGATGTAAAGTACAGTATAGGAAATATAGCCAATAATATTATAATAACTTCGTATGGTGACAGATGGTAACTAGACTTGTTCTGATTATTTTGTAATGTACATAAATGTTGAATCGTTATGTTGTACACCTGAAACTAATATAATATTGTATGTGAACTATATGTCATTAAAAAATATGAACTGCTTCTATTATTATCTCAGTGCCTAACACACAAAAGTCCCAAGCCAGAAAAAGACACAAAAGAAGCCATCATTTCATCCATATAATCATTACAGTAAGTTGATAAAAACTAATTTACATGATCAGTTGCCTTTAACTATGATCTCAAAATAATAACTCAGAGATGGGGTGACTGTAGTTGGAAAGCACATGTGTCCACACTACTTCCTTTACTCTTCATTATATCCTTAAAAAAAAAAGGTCAGTGAGGGCGCCTGGGTGGCTCAGTCGTTAAGCGTCTGCCTTCAGCCCAGGTCATGATCCCAGGATCCTGGGATCGAGTCCCACATCGGGCTCCCCGCTCAGCGGGAAGCCTGCTTCTCCCTCTCCCACTCCCCCTGCTTGTGTTCCCTCTCTCGCTGTGTCTCTCTCTGTCACATAAATAAATAAAATCTTTAAAAAAAAAAAAAAGGTCAGTGAAATTAAACCTCCTAAAAACGTTAAAAATCAATGCTGGAATATTTTTTATAATTTGGATTAATTCTAACACTGAGATTATTCACATAATTCCCAGTGCTTACATGTCACATCTCTGGCTGCTAAACACTACTTTTTATGATATTGAAAAATCAAAAAGTGAGCTAGGTTTTGCATCTATATTAAACCATTATATTGCTTCCTTAGAAGTTACTCTACCATTTTTGCAGATGGAGCAAGCAATACTCTGGGCAAAAAGCCATGCAAGAGCTGCTACAGCAAAGATAAATTGAGTTTAAATAACTTTTTCAAAAATTTTGGTGCATCACAAAATTAACATATCATGAGAACACTCTGAAGGTTGAAAAATAGAGTTTAAAAGAACATGATGGAACCCCACTCAGCATTCTCCTGAGAGTTTGATCACTCAAGTTGACCAGGAAAAGCCAAGTATTACATATGAACAGTGGAAGACTCTTCCACTTATTTCTCTTCCTTTAAGTCTTGGCTAGCAAATAATTCTAATGATAAAGAAAATTTTATGTCCTTATTCCAAACTTTAACCTAGCATAGGAGGGAAAAATCATCCCAACATCTGAAAGAAAGTTATCCCTACTAGAGTCTGACTCTGCCTGTGCATTTGTTATATTGTCAATTCAGGAGTACTTGGCAGGAATGTTAATTATAAATAAATAAAAGACTAGTCAATTTTTGCTTTGACAATAATTTTCTAAGTTCAAAAGTATAGTTATAAGAATATAAAGTTATAAGGATATTAAGGCACAGGGTGTATCAAACCTGCAGTGTCTAAATCTGTTTCTGGCAATAAGCCACAAACCCACTGCTTTTGGGGGGGAAAGGTGAATTCACTAAAAGCTAAGGCATTGTTTTGCCTGTTATTCATATTATAAGATTTTGTATGATTTTAAGATTGTAAAACCTTTATCAGAATCTTTGTTTAAGATGTGTAACTTTTTTTTTTGTTTTTGAGAGAGAGAGAGTGCACAGGCGGGGGGGGGGGGGGGAAAGGGGGGGGGAGGGAGGCTCCCCTCCGAGCAGGGAGCCCGATGCGGGACTCAATCCCAACACCCTGGGATCATGACCTGAGCCAAAGGCAGATGCTTAACTGACTGAGCCACCCAGGCGCCCCATTAAGATGTGTATCTTCAACCCCAACATAATTATAATAGTTTGCCTAATTTTTCTACCAAAAGTTACAATGTAACAAATGTTAATAATGCCTTTAGATAAAAATACTACCTAAAGATTAAGCAACAATAAAATTAGCTTCTACCTTAACAAAGTTATTTTCTTTGTAAAATTCGGTTTATGAGATAGCCCAAATCTAGGTTCTTATGAAAATACTTGATAATCAGGCTCCTGAGTAAAATATGGATTATATGAATCCTGTTACAAGTATGAGCAATGTTTTCCAGTAAAATGTTATGAATCTTTGATGTCTATGTGATTATCTATTGCATACACAACATGTTCCCCAAGTTTATAATAGCATAAAGACTTACTGTTAACAATCTGTAGTAACATGAATATGCTTTACACTCACTACATGTAAGTGTAAGATAGATAGATAAATAGTTCCCAATTATATGTATAGACTAAAATATACATGCATGTGAGACTACCAGTCACTGTCTCTTTATAAAATTTCACTCCCCCATCAACCTCAACAAAATTATTCTCTTGCTGATTGACTCTTCAGACCATTCTTGTGGTCCTCATTCCAATTCACAGAGTCTTCTTCCTTTATTCTCTTCTTCAATTAGCTGTCTGCAACTTTCCATCCTTTGTTCTCTTCTCACTCAGATTTAGCCATTCTATGTGGGTAATTGTTTCTACTCTCCACAGACTTTGTCTCCTTAATACAAATGATTCTGGAATACACTGGTGTCTTCTGTATAAAGTCTTCTTGCTCAGTCTACATTAATACATCCTACATGTCCACAAAACTCATTCATATTATCCACCTTTGATCCATGGAAGTTTTTTTAACTCTCCAGCCCAGAATTATCTCTTGAGCTCAGAATACACTTTACAGCTGCCTACGGGATATGCACATAGATGTCCCACAGGCAAATTACATGTTCCAGAACAAACTCATTATCCATTCTCCACAAAACCTTTTTATTCAACCTTGCTTAATTGCTTTTGTACAGTCTGCATTAGTTAGGACACTAAGTTTCAGCAATTTTAACGAAGCTTGGAAAATAGTAATGGCTTAAACAAGAGAGGTCTTGATTTCTATCTCACATGCAAACATAAGCATAGTAACCCAGGGCTGGTATGATGGCTCTGTAGAGATCCAACCAACCCTCCTTACATCTTGTTATTCTCCCATTTTTAACACATGGCTTTCTTTGTGTGGTCTAATTAACATGCTCCAGCTCCTGCCATTACATCTGCATTCTAACTGGAAGAAAAAAGGAAAGGAGGAAGAGAAGGTAATACCTCTTCTTTTTAAGTGGAGGGCACAGAAGACATACATTTCATTTCAGTTCACATCCCACTGACTAGAACTTTGCCACATAGCCATGCTTAGCTACAAGGGAAGCTGAGAAATGCCCTCTTCAGCTGGGCAGTTTTTGTGACCTGCTAAAACTCAGGGATTCTGTTACAAAAGAGGAGGGGGATAAGCTATACAGGAAAACAACCATCAATCCCTCTCTCATCCAGTACGGTAAGAAACCCTTTAACCTTCTCTCCTCTACTTCATTACTGCTACTGCTTATTAATATGTATTCTTCCCATGTGAATGTACACTGGATGGTTTCTGATCCTATAATCTGAACGAGTTAGGAAAAAATGCATTCACCAAACCACTGGCTATCTTCTGTGTACCTAAGGCTGTATTAATTCACTCTAACAAAGTGGATTAACTCTAACAAAGATACCACATCTGGCATTATCAGTAGGTGTGATCAGATTGAGCTTGAGATGGTCTCTGGTCATCTTCCAGGACCCATCCAGTGGGGACCACCACTCATGCATCCTTTAGATCCAGGGTCAGCAAATTTTTCTGTAAAGAACCAGATATTTAATAGTTAGACTTTGCGGGCCATACAGTCTCTGTTGCAGCCAGTGAACCCACTATAAGCTAAACCTTGGACAGAATTCCCATTTTTTTAACTGCCTTTCATATGTTTCTACTCTAATTGGGGGGCCCTGATGATGTGTTAGGCTGCCTGGTATCAGGGAGTCAACTAAGACTCAGTGTCCAACTATTTTTGAAATGTTTGGGTACATATTTTCCTGAGTAGCCTTTGATCTCTTTTGGGAAAAACTATGGGAATCATAACCAGGTATGTTTGCCATGGTATAACAGGGTTCATCTCCATGGGGACCTAGCCACTTTGATTAATGGATTCTGGGTCTGAAAACTGACTCAGATCCACAACCTGGGCTAGGGATTATGATACTTACATTGTGGTGGCCACTCAGCCTCCCAAGTATCCATCCTTGATTTCTTCCACAAGTACATGCTGAGTGATTCCACTGTTACTGCCCATCTATTTGTCCCTAGGGTTGTCACATTCTATTAACATTTTCCATAACCCTGTGAGTTCTGGTTGCCATTCTGACCTTGTTGGTCATTGGAATCATTGAAACCTCTGGCTTCTGGCAGTTAAGTGCCACTTCCTGGCTTCCTTGTTTCAGAGTCCAATCATCTCCTTTGCCATCAGTGAGTCAAGTTCTATAATGACCTCTCCTACTATCAACTCTGGCATCACCAATCTACTGTTTAGAGATGCTGGTGCTTTTCTCACCAGCATATTCTTTATGGCCTTGGTAAGTTGTGTGTCCAGTGGGTCTTCCCATGGAACATATTCATACTGCCGGCCATATTTGTGTATCCATTCCAGCCTGCCTATTTTCCTGAGCCTTTACCCCCTTTACCACCCTTCCGTCATGGCAATCCTAGCATTTCAGTTTTGCTTAACATGGACCATCTGTGTTCGTTGGCATTTAACAGTCTTTGAAATTCAGCCACTCTGACTATAAAGTCTTGGTCTTGGTCCTGAGCTTTCTGCAGCCTCTCCTTGCAGGAAATGAGAGCTTCTTTGTATGCAACCAAAGAGGCCTCCTTAACTTTCCACCCAGTTTTTTATCATTATCCTTCTGTAGAGCTGCTTAACAATAGCCATCCAATCTTATTATCTTTCTAAGCTACTATATTCTCCATACATCTCAAATAGCTGATTCATTTGCACAATTCACCAACGGTGAAAATTTTAACAACTGGACCTCGTGCCAAGGGCTCTCTTGTGTTCCATGTACCACCACTGATAAGGTTTTTATTGCCAGAAGGCAAGGAATGGCTCAGGCCAAAATCCTATCTTATCTCTCTTGGACAACTTTTGGTACTAAATGTAACAGGTTGCATCCTCAGGAAGCATAAGCTGGGATAGAATTTATTATTATAGAATTATTAGGGGTCATACCTTAATAAGAAGAGAAAAGGAAGCAGGATTGGGCAGAGGGAGATTAACTGTGATGAAGCCATAATAGAGCTTCAGCCAATCCAAAAGAAAGCTCTGGAACAAATATGCCTTTCAGAGTTCTCCATCAAATCAAAATGTCCAGATCTTTGTAATACCACTTCTCTCAGTCACAGATGCAGATTGCCCTGGGAAGGGTACAACCTTTGGAAAGACAGCTCTCCACACCTGAGCATATTCTAAAAGAGCTGACAGCTATAGATTTCTAGCTGTACTTCCTACAGTAGAGAAGTCCTCCTTGAAAGAAAACCTGGTAGTGCATCTCTGTATCTAGCACATTCAACCACTTGCAATTTTCTCCAATGGCTGAAGCATTCTCATCCTTGTGCCTTTGAACATGCTGTTTCCTCTTCCAGGCATACTCTTCCTCCTCAGAAATCTGAAATTTTCAGGCTATATTAGTTGCTCATTCTCTGAAGACTGATCACATATTATTTATGCCATTATTGTAGCCATTCTCAAGCTATATTTTTATATATTATTTTTATATGTTTATATTTTATATATTTTTATATATTTATATCTCAATAATTTACTTACACCTTTGCCAATATTTTGTGAACTCTTTGAAGATATGGATTATTTGTTTCATTTTTGTATCCTTAACATCTAAAACAATGTCTTTCACAAAAGAAATAAACAAACATTTCCTAAATAAATGAGAAACTGTTTTTACCTTATCCATTTTCCTATCTCCTATGTAAAAATTAGGCCCAAAAATATTTAACTCTTTTATTTCTCTATTGCATTTTTACACAATTTTATTTTATTTCATTTTATTTTATTTTTGAGAGAGAGCCCAAGCTAGAGGAGTCGGGGGTGGGGGGGGTAGGTCAGAGGGAGAGAGAGGGAGAGAGAATCTTAGGCAGGCTCTACACCCAGCATGGAGACTGATGTGGGGCTCAATCTCAGAACCCTGAAATCACAACCTGAGCTGAAATCAAGAGTCCAACGTTTAACTGACTGAGCCACCCAGGCACCCCATTTTTACACAATTTTAAATTAATGACAGACTAGGAAGTAACATTAGAATCTAGATACTCAGTTCAGACTACTTCCCCAAGCCTTGCATTCATATATTTTACTGACTGACGGACATTTTCTTCCGACTGCCTCAGGACATTGCAGACTCTACATACCAATATGGTTCAAAAGGGCATGCATGAATTTTTAATCCCCAAACCTGCTTTTTCTTCTAGACTTTCTGTCTTCTTTGATGGTGCTACATAGTCACCCCAGCTAGAAAACTGAGAGCCTCTCTAAACTCCTTTTGCCTTCATTGTTACTGTTCACCAAATTCTGATCACTTTTTAAATAATTTCAGCTATATCTTCTTTCTGTCTTCTCCATTCTAGTATTTATGGCAATTCAGGTATTCCTCCAGTTTTCTGGACAAATTCTTAGGTGGTCTCCCTGTCTTCTGCCTTATTACTTTAAAATCCATGCTCCACCACACTTCTCCAAATAACATCATACTAAGTGGTGAGTGACTCAAAGCTTTCCCACTAAGATTAGAAACAAGGCAAGGATGTCCTCTCCAACCACTGCTTTTCAACATACACTGAAAGTCCTAGCTAATGCAATAAGACAAGAAAAGGACACAGATTGGTAAGTAAGAAATAAAACTGGTGACATGATTGTCTTTTTTGAGAGAGATTGTCTTTTTTGAGAGAGAGCCCAAGCTAGAGGAGTTGGGGGTGGGGGTCAGGTGACATGATTGTCTACATAGAAAATCTGAATGAATCAACAAAGACTCTTGAACTAATAAGTGAATATAGCAAGGTTGCAAGATACAAGGTTAATATACAAAAGTCAATCGCATTCTTATATGCCAGCAATAAACAAGTAGAATTTGACATTAAAAATACATTTATCATTTACATTATCACTTCAAATGAAATACTTAAATATAAATCTAGCAAAATATGTACAAGATCTATATGAAGAAAACTACAAAACTTTGACGAAAGATATCAATAAACTAAATGGAGATATATTCCATGTTCATGGATGAAAAAACTCAACATTGTCAAGATGTAAGTTCTTCCCAACTTAATCTATAGACTCAATGCAATTTCAGTCAAAATTCCAGCAAGTTATTTTGTGGATATTAACAAAATGAATCTAAAGTTTATATGGAGAGGCAGAAGACCCAGAATAGCCAACTTAATATGGAAGGATAACAAAGTTGGAGGACTGAGAGTAACCAGTTTCAAGACCTACTGTAAAGCTACAGTAATTAAGACAGAATAGTATTGATGAAAGATGAGAAAAATAAAACAGAACAGAATGGGGCCTGGAAATAGACCCACATAAATATATTCAACTGATCTTTGACAAGAGCAAAGGCAATACAATGGAGCAAAAACAGCTTTTCAACAAATAACACTGGAACAACTGGACATCCAGCAAAAAATGAGCTGAGACACAGACCTTATACCCTGCACACACAAAAAATTAACTCAAAATGGACCATAGACCTAAGTGTGAAATGCAAAATTATAACCCCCTAGAAGACAACAAAGGTGATCTTGGGTATGGTGATGACTTTTTAAATACAACACCAAAGGCATGGTCCATGAAATAAATACTGTAAATCTGGAATTCATGAAAATTAAAAACTTCTACTCTGCAAAAGACAATATCAAGAGAATGAAATGACAAGCCACAGTCTGAGAAAACATTTGCAAAAGACACATCTGATAAAGAACTCTTATCCAAAACATACAAAGAACTATTAAGAATAAGAAAATGAGCAACTCAATTAAAAAACATGACCCAAAGAAGATGGTAAATAAGAATAGAAAAGATCTTCAACCTCATATGTCATTAGGGAATTATAAATTAAAACAATGAGATACTACTACATGCCTATTACAATAGCCAAAATCCAAAACACTGACAACACCAAATGCTGGTGAGGATGTAGAGCAAGAGGAACTCTCATTCATTGCTGGTGGGAATGCAAAATAATGCAGCCACTTTGGAAGACAGTTTGGCAGTTTCTTACAAGACTAAACATACTCTTACCATACATTCTAGTAACCACTCTACTTGGTATTTATCCAAATGAAGTGAAAACTTATGTCCACACAAAAAAACTTGCATACAGATATTTATAGCAACTTTATTGACAATTGCTAACACTTGGAAGTAACCATGATGTCTTTTAGAAGGTGAGTAGATAAGTAAACTCTGTATGTTACTATAATGATGGAAACATGTCATTACACATTTGTCAAAACACATAAAATTTATAACACCAAGAGTGACTAATATAAACTATGGACTTTGGGTATAATGATGTGTCAATGTAGGTTTACTGATTATAACAAATATACCACCCTGGTATGAGATGTTGATAGGAGGGAGGTTATGCATGTGTGGAGACAAGGAGATATGGGAACTCCATGTCGTTCCACTCAATTTTGCTATGATCCTAAAACTGCTCTAAAAAATAAAGTTTATTATTATTTTTTTAAATTGGAGAGTCCTGGGGTGCCTGAGTGGCTCAGTAGGTGAAGCGTCTGACTCTTGATTTCGGCTTACATCATGATCTCAGGGTCATGAGATGGAGCCCCACCAGCCCCATGAGGCGAGATTCTCTCTCTCCCTCTGCTCCTCCCCTCCCACGTACACACTCTCTCTCTCAAAAAAAATTTTTTTTAATTAAATTAAATCGGAAAGCTCTATATGAAGAAAAGGTATCAACATCATAAATGGCATTATAATAATCAAAGTCATTTTTAAATAAGTTTTTTAAATTCTATGACCCTGGTGGTTTTTTTCACTTTTTGGTTGGTATCCATTAAAAAAAAATAGTTATAAGAAAAAGCAAAAGAAGAACTTGATATAATAGATTGTAAGATTGAATTGATTCATATACAATGCTACCAGTTTCCCTACTTGATTTATAAATATTTACTTTATTTTAGAAAGTAGACTTACTACAATGCAAAATACAGGATATATCCTGTTTGATTAAACGGTCACTACACATAGAATTAGTTGGTAGTTATGTAATCAAAGCCTGAGTAACATTATTTCTGTGGTGAAAAACAAATTTTATTCATACCATTTCTCCTCATGGTACTTTTTCAGTTACATAATATACAACAGCACAAAGATTGGGTTTAAATACATATTACATATATAATTAATATTTAGTTTTAAAACAATTGTTCACCAGTGTATGATATCATTGGAAACATAAAATTTTGGAGGTTAAAGGAACTTAGATGCTATTTTATTTAATATGAATTCTCTGAATTCAGGAATCCCTTTACCCACATTTAAGCAACAACTCAGCAGAAACCAGTGTAAAACCTCCCACAGAATGTTTTTTTTTTTTACTTGAAAGTAAAATAAATTAACAATAAGTAAAAAATCGTTCACTGACTTTGCATGTAAACAGCCTCAGAAAATTAAAAGATTGAGAGTCAAAAAAGGATTTTAGTTCGAGTGTAATGTAAACTTTAACTACATAATAAAGAACATAAGGAAAAATTACACTTTTATTTTAGAAGGTTAGAATATGCTTCTAAAGCAAGGTCAGTTTCTTGGAGTTTGAAGAGTCAAAATTTTTATTAAAGGGAAATTTTCTTGTTTAAACATTAGCATGCCATAAAACAAGATGCCACTTATTCCATGTTTCTGCAAGTCTTTTTCCTTCTTCTCCAGAAAGGAAATTTCCACTTATTTGAAGATTACCCATTACTGGTATCACTCATACAAAATGTAGTTGCCTAAAGTTGAGAATAGGATAAGAAAATAACAAACATCATTGAATACAAACAGTAAATACAGTTGATTGCAGAAGCCAGTGAAACACCTCATTGGTCACTGGGTTATTTGTATCCTTTCTAGAATATGAGTTTTGAGCAGTTCCGTGTCTGTTCTGAAACTTTTAATTATCCCTTTATTGATGGATGGTATTTGGTCAGGTGGTAATGAATAAGTGAATATCACCCAGCAACATGGTAGTATTAATATGGTCAAAAGCCAGATATGCTTGTGGTCCTTCCAAGTCAAACAGTACTACTTCTAATGCTGTTAAGTTGGTTATTTGGTTTTTGGCCTTCTCTTTAAGAATGAGAAAGCTCTATATTTTTACATATAAAATAAGACTTGTTAATGAGAACATAGAATTTAGCATGGCAATTACTAGGAGTCCATTTTCCTTACAAACTGAGGAGAATATTTTTTATCATTATTTTCACTCAAGGCTTTGGTGATATTTGAAGATGCAGGGAAATGTCATGGAGGAAGTAATACTAATTTTTTTTTTTTAATTCCTGGTTTAGTAAGACTCATTACAACGATTCTGGATCCATTTCTGGCTATGTGAGGAGGAAAGTTTTACCAGCTGATGGCCGTTTGATGACCTACATGGAAAGAATTGGTAGACTCAGGAGAGCACAATTGAGAGAAGTGATCACATCACAAAATGTGACATCATTCTTTGGCACCAGCTGGCATCCTGGACATGGAGAATGAGTTATACTCTCAACCCTAAATTTTCCCCTCTAGATTACCCTTGTGGCTCACCAGAGGGCAGTGTGCAGTAATCGGCTCTACTACCTCCTACATTGGATGTTTCCTTTGGAACAGCCAATGTCAAATCATTAGAAACAGAAAACAGGCAAGATAATAGATTATGGAAGTTGTTTTGTTAGGTTTGTTGTATCTGTGCCCCCTACATGGAATTCTTAATATTGAGAAATTAATCAATCACCACATGAGATATAACTTTTAATAAGTTTCCAGTAAACCCTGTGTTACAGTTTCAAATTTATGGCAATAGTTTGGAATTACTAAACTCAGTTCTCCTCTTTAGACCTACAAATGCATAATATTATTCAAAGGTGAATAAATTTCCTTCCTTAACACATCTCACACCTGAAATCTCAAGGGTTTTCAATTAATTAAATAATTCAGTTGAATACTTACTGAACAACTGGAGTGTGGGATATAACAAGATAAAGCACCTATAAAGCCTGCTCAAAAGGAGCTTGAAATCTATCAAGGGATTAAAGTGTAAATGAAAAATTAAAGACATGATCAAAATTATACAAAGTGGGAGATACATATAAAGTGCTTTGAAAATTCAGAGGATGGAGATATGAAGGCTTTTAGGAAGGGTTCAGAATCTGAGCTGAGTCTTGCTACTGAGGCAAAATTCTTAGACATATTGAAAGTGATAAAAGCACAGCCTACATAAAGGAAACATTATGAATATAGTAGGTTAAAGGACCTAGGAGCTCAGAGAATGTAAAAGATAGCAGTAGAAACAATGCTAGAGAGCTATGTTGTGAATAGGTCCTTGAGAGTATTGAATATCAAGATAGGACACTCCAAAAACTAAGCTGATAATGGGAAGTTGTAGGAGCAGAACATCAGCATTTGCGCTGTAAACTAAGAAAATTGATCTGACAGTATTGTGTAGGATGGATTAGATAAGTAAAAATCCAAAGGTAGGGAGTTGAGTTAGAAGGCGATTTCAATAATCCTGCATACTTTTGGATTGAAAATGAGGCAAGCAAGAGGGTCTGTAAATGTAAAATTGGTGTGAGTAAAAACTACGTAGATGTGGGTGGAGCAAAGAGAAAAAGAAGTCAAAACAAGAGTTTGAGATTTTGAGCTGTAGTGGGAGGGTGACGACTTCATTCATTGAAATACAGGACCCAGGAAAAGCAGGTTTGGGAAATAAATTGATATATTTACCAAAAACTTAAATAGAATATCCTAGTTAAAATCTTTATGAAGTTAGGGGTGCGTGGGTGGCTCACTCGGTTAAGCATTTGACTTCAGCCCAGATCATAATCTCAGGGTCCTGGGACGGAGGCCCTCGTGGAGCCCCTCACAGGGCTCCTTGTTCAATGGGAAGTCTGCTTCTCCCTCTTCTTCTGTCCCTCCCCCCCACCACTCATGCTCGCTCGCTCTCTCTCTCTCAAATAAACAAACAAAATCTTAAAAAGAAATCTTTATGAAGCTAAATACTCTTCTTTGTTTTTCCAAATTAATTCAGATGAATTTGGAGGACTCATTACTCTTGAAACACCAAAAGTCTACCCAAGCAATAAATGTTTGTTTATCAAAATGTTTTGAAGTTTTGGGGACTTCTGGGCGGCTCAGGCAGTTAAGTGGCTGCCTTCAGCTCTGGTCATGGTCCCAAGGTCCTGGGATCAAGCCCTGCATTGGGCTCCCTGCTTAGCGGGGAGCCTGCTTCCCTCTCTCTCTGCTGCTCCCCCTGCTTGTACTATCTTTCTCTTTCTCTATCAAATAAATAAATAAATAATAAAATCTTTAAAATGTTTTTAATTTTTTAATGTGAAATTTTAAGAGGAGTTTATTGAGCACTCAGGGTTAACAGACCTACATTATATCATTGTGTTATGTGGGAGGAACTTCAAGGTGTTCTTCCACCACTGAGGAAAATAAGGTTTGTTAAACTACATTGTGGCTAAAAATTTAAGAATACCTTAATTTTACCAAATGGTGAATTTGTGCTTAATAAAAAGGAAAGAATTGCAGGCTTTCACTGATGCAGTCCTGTTCTGTGCATTTTTTCTTTCTAATAAAAAAATATGATAGAACATTTAAAGGAATCAATAATAATCTTGATGAAGAAATAAAGAGAACTAAATATGACTTCCTTTAATATTTTTAAATGTTTTTTTTATGTATTAACTTAAAAGCCTATGGTGGAGTCTCATTTGCCCAAATACATTGTAATATTTTTGCCCAACTTGGTTGACAGTTACAAAACCAGGAGAGGAAGCTGTGAAAGAAACTTTTCCAGTTGAAGCATCTGCTTTTGTTACAAATTTTTCAATCAATCATATAGGAAGTTTTGTAGTTGCCTCGATTTCATCTGTTAGTTTTTCCTACTCAAATAAAATGACATCATAAGTGTCATGGACTTGTTTCTTAGCCACTAAAAAAAATCCTAGTAGTAAATTTCCCACACTTCAGTTCCATATTCCTATCTTTCACTCTTGACCCCTTGAAACACCTGCTAATCAAATAGCTCTTGTCCATACTTGGAGCCTACAGCTTTAAATTTTTTTCCACGTCAACCACAAAGGAGTGTTTCACATGTGAATCATGTCCTCTCCACCCTGCTCTCATGCCTATATAATTTAAAACAAAAATGAGCCTTTTATCTTGATGGAATATTGTACATGATATTTCTTAGTGTATGTTTGGTCAAGTTAGAGCTGCAAGGCTTTATGCTATTCTTATCACCACTTTGCTTCGTCACCTCCATGTACTAAGTTACTGTAGGAAGCCCTTTGGAATTCATACCACCAGGGCTTCAGGTGAACTTTTTAGAAATTAACACCACCACATTTTGTTATGATTGCCCCTTTTGCTGCTTATATACCCCCAACTGGAATGTAAGCCATATGAGGGGAAGGATGGTGTCTGGTTTCAAAAGCACACTGAGCACCCTGGCTTGTTAGAAAACAAGGAGGGAGTGGAAAACTCAGCTAGTTCCAAGACTTTTGGCAATGGGAAAGGTCACAATATTGTCTGGTATTCTGCTAAAGGGGAAAAAAGGGAGGTACAAGGAAATGAGATTATAGTTATTATCTAAGGATCAGAAAGCATAAGAGAATTAAACATCTCTGGTCTCCCCTTTTATAGATAGCTCTCCAATATATCTTTGTTTGTATATGCATATAATTAATTAATTGTGATGAAATACACATAAAATTTACTATCTTAACCATTTTTAAGTGTACCATTCAGTGGCATTACATACATTCACATTGTTGTGCAACCATCACCATCATTTATCTCTAGATCTCTTTTCATCTTAAAACTGAAACTTTGTACCAATTAAACAAATCTCCATTATCTCCTCCCCGCAGAACCTAGAAATGACCATTTTCTGTCTGGATGAATCTGGCCACTCTAGGTAACTAACTCATAGAAGTAGAATCAACTATTCTTTGTGACTGGCTTGTTTCACATAACAATGTTCTCAAGGTTTACCCATGTTTTAGCATGTTTCAAAACTTCCTTTCTTTTTTAAGGCTGAATAATAGTCTATTGAATGTATATACCACATTATGTGTATCAATTCATCTGTCAGGGGGACACTTGGGTTGTTTCCAATCACTGTTGTGATTAATAGTGCTATGAACATGGCTATGCAAATATCTCTTCAAGAAGTGCTTTCCATTCTTTGAGATACAGACCCAGAAATAGAATTGCTAGATGATATGATAATTTTATTTTTAATTTTTTGGGGAAGCTCCATATTGTTTTTCATATAAGTGTACCACTTTACATTCTCACAGTGCAGAAGGGTTCCAATTTCTCTATATCTTTGCAAACACTTGTTATTTTTGTTTGTTTGATAGTAGCCACCCTAATGGGTGTGAGGTAGTATCTCATGTGGATTAAATTTGCATTTCCCTAAAGATTAGTGATTTTGAGCATCCCCTCATGTGCTTATTGGCCATTGGTATAGCTTCTTTGGAGAAATATCTATTGAGTCTTTTGCCCATTGTCATACTGGGTTCTTCGGGGGGTTTTGTTGTCGAGCTGTTGTTCTTTATACATCCTAAATATTAACCCCTTGTGAGGTATATGATTTGCAAATATTTTCTCCCATTCTCTAAGTTACATTTTCACTCTATCATGTCTTTTTTTTTTAAAGTTTTTTTTAATCTTTTTTTTTTAAGATTTTATTTATTTTTATTTGAGAGAGAGAGAATGAGAGATAGCACGAGAGGGAAGAGGGTCAGAGGGAGAAGCAGACTCCCTGCTGAGCAGGGAGCCCGATGCGGGACTCGATCCCAGGACTCCAGGATCATGACCCGAGCCGAAGGCAGTCGCTTAACCAACTGAGCCACCCAGGCACCCATATCATGTCTTTTGATGCACAGTATTATGTAGTTTACACACTATTTTATGTAGTCCATCTTTTTTTGTTGTTGTCTGTGCTTTTAGTGTCGTAACTAAGAAATCATTGACATATCCAATGTCATAAAGACTTTTTCCTATGTTTTCTTCTAAGGGCTTTATCGTTTTAACTCTTCACATGTAGGTTTTTGATCCATTCTGAGTTCATTTTTGTATATGATGTAAGATAAAAGTCCAACTTCATTCTTTTTGTATGTGTCTTACCAGTTATCTCAACACCATTTGTTGAAAAAACTGTCATTTTCCCCATTAAATGGTCATGGCACCCTTGTGAAAAATCATTTGACCATATAAGGGAAGGTTTAGTTCTGAAGTTTTCATTCTATTCCATTTGTCTATATATCTGTTTTTATGCCACTACTACACTGTTTTAACTACCATGGCTTTGTAGTAAGATTTGAAATCAGGAAGTGTGAGACATCCAACTTTATTCTTCCTTTTGTTTTGGTTATTCAGGGTCCCTTGAGATTCCATATAAATTTTAGGGTTTTTTTCCTAATTCTTCAAAAAAATTGTTGGGATTTTAATAAGATATTGATCATGTTGGGTAGGTAGGTCACTTTGGATAGTATGGACATCTTAACAATATTAAGTCTTTTTTTTGCATTTTTTAAATTTTATTATGTTATGTTAATCACCATACATTACATCATTAGTTTTTGATGTAGTGTTCCATGAATCATTGTTTGCATATAACACCCAGTGCTCCATTCAATACATGCCCTCTTTAATACCCATCACCAGGCTAATCCATCCCCCCACCCCCTCCCCTCTAGAACTCTGTTTGTTTCTCAGAGTCCATAGTCTCTTAAGTCTTTCAATTTCAAATATATCTTTAAGGTTGAGAACAAGGACCATATCTAAAAAGCCCATTTATTTGGATGAAGGAATTGTAAACAGTTTATTCTAGGCACCCAAAATGTCAAGCTCCAAGATGAGGGAGGAAAGATTGGAGTTGTCAATTAAAAAATTGAAACACAAGCAATAGAGTTTACTAATCTGGTGTAAGAGACAACAAAAAATTTAAATACAGTTTTGTTATTATTAAATTCCTATGTATACTAGGTTTTGTTTATGTGTTTTTTATTCTATTTCTATTGATCTATGTCTATGGTAACATGGCAGCACCGTATTACATTTTTAATTACTGGAACTTTATGATTTGTTTTAATATTCATTAGGCCAATTATGCATTATTCTTTTCTCATAAATAATTTAACATTGCTCATTATTTTTTCAAGAAAGCTTTATGAAATTTTTATCAAGTTTAAAAAAAGTTCTGATGAGAATTTTCATTTAAATCATATTAGATATATGAGTTAATTTGAAGGCACTTGATATCTTCATAATATTGAATCTTCAACATCCAAGAATTAGGTATGCCTTTCCATTTATTCAAGATTTATCTCTCTATGAAAAGTTTTATTAATTTTGTTATGTACTTCCTACATATTGTTAAGTTTGGTATATTACATAATATATATTATATAAGTTTGATTAAGCATTGGATTTTGAATTTTTTCTGTATTATATCAATCAGGGATCAACCAGGAACACAGAAGGCACTTCATATAATCCAGGTACAAAGAGTTTAATATAGGAATTGGGCTTACACAGCTCTTTGAAGAGCAGGAGACACAAAGGTCAGGGAGTTCAAAAGTAAAGATTTCAGCCTGTAACACCACAGCAGGTGGTTCTCAAGAATTCTTGAGAAAGCCAGTATAAATCTCATGTTTGCTCATTTGTCAGTTTGCAACTGCCTCCAGAGAATAATGACCTTTCCTTCTCTTGTGCTCTATAAACCTCATGTCAGTGCTTATTGGTAGTCTGTGGCTTCTCCTCTGCAATAAAAGGGAAGAAAAGTAATGCCAAGTGAACAACTATCCAGTCCAATTTAAGATCAGCATTATTGCAATGAACATCTAATTTCTTTTAATGTGATAACTTATATGGATGGGTTTTATAGCATTAAACCACATTTGAAAAAAAAAAACCTACCTCATTTTGGTGTATTTTGTCACATACTGTCTACTTTAAAATTATTTTATTTAGTTGGGTTTTTTGTATTATATTTATAAAAGATTTCTGCAGTGATATCATATTATGGTATCTTTGGTTTTGCTACCAAGATTATATTTCCATTATAAAATAAGTTGAGAACATTTCTATCTTTTCTTGTATTCTGAAAGAATTTAAATTTATCACATGGGAATTACCTATTGCTTGATAATTAGAAACAACTCACAAAAACTTTTGGGCCCAATACATTTTTTACCCATCCTCCCCCAATTTTATGATTCAATACTGATCTGTGCTCTTCTCAATTTAACCAATATTATAATAGAAATGAATAAACTTTTCAAAGCTGAAGAAACATGTACATTTGTAATGGAAATAGCTCAATAACTGGATCAGGCTAAGTTAATAAAAAAATGGACATATTAGGATAAAAATTTTAAATTTCAAAGACAAAAAATATTCTACAACATAGCAGCTAGTCAACACAGTGTGCCTGTAAAGGAGTAAAAATCAGATTGGCCTTGGGCTTGACTATAACACTGAAAGAGAGAAAACAGTGTATCCTCCTTTTGAGAGAACATTTTGTTACCCAAAAGTTCTAAACTCAGCTAAACTGTTTTTTACATCCAAGTCAACAGAAAGACGTTCTCATATATGCAGGGGCTTAGAAAGTGTACCATCTAAATTTTCTGAATGAAAACATTTTCAAAGATATGCTCCTGTCCAATGGGAAATGCATCATAATGAACAATAAGAGAAGAAATTATAATAAAAAAGAATTGAAATGAGCATCAATGACCATTCAACATTGCATTAAATTTAAATGTTTGTTGGAATTACTGACGCAAAACTAGTGCAAATGTCAAAACATTATTAAGAGATGTCTAATATAAAATATTTTCTAAGATTAAAGGTAATCATTAATGGGATTTAAAACAGCATGTCAAAGATTTTTTTTTAAAGATTTGTAATAGTTGTATGAGCTTGGACATGAGGCAATTTATTTTTGTAGTCACTATTTGGTAAAATAATAATCTAATCATTTTATACAATAATTTGGGAGACACCTGGGTGGCACAGTCGGTTGAGCGTCTGACTCTTGGTTTCAGTTCACGTCGTGATCTTGGTGTTGTGGAATTGGGTCCCGCAGTGGCTTTGCGATCAGCTTGATTCCCTCTCCCTCTGCCCCTCCCACTTGTGCTCTTTCTCTAAAATGAATAAATAAATCTTTAAATAAAAAAAGATAATTTAGTAGCACATTCTAAACTTTTCTAAATTCATACCTTATGACCCAGTATTTATACAATTAGAAGTTCGTTCTAAGGAACAAGGAGATAACATGCGAAGATTAATATGCAAGACTTGTCTTCACACTCTTGTTTATAATAGAAAACATATAGATCTATCATCTTCACTCCCATGCCTTGCTCTCTATATTTGTTTGTTTTGTTTTGTTTTTTAAAGATTTTATTTATTTGCCAGAGAGAGACAGAGATAGCGAGAGAGAGCACGAGCAGGGAGGAGAGGGAGAAGCAGGCTTCCTACTGAGCAGGCATGTGTGGCTCAATCCCAGGACCCTGGGATCATGATCTGGGTCCTGGGATCATGACCTGAGCCAAAGGCAGACGCTTAACTGACTGAGCCACCTAGGTGCCCCTCTATATTTGTTTTGTAAATACTAATTTTATTTTCTGTAATGTTGCTTCTTTTCTTATTAAGATTTTTAAAAATCCCATTGCATTTTTAATTTATTAAATCCCCCTTTTTCTGATTCAACTACTTTGAAATTTTGTCTTTTTTTAATTTCCTCTCTTTGTTTCAATTTACAGACTTGCTCTCTGATCTTTCTTCTGTTATTTTAGAGAGATCAGGTTCTCCTGAATTTTATTTAAAATACACAGGAGATGTCCTTTTTTAAAATATGGCACCACTTGCACTATAACCAATGGAAATCTCTTGAATGTTATGACAGGTGAATGGTACTCTTTCATAGGTTCCTGTGCTGTTCCTGAGATTAACCATTTTTCTGCATCTCAAAAAGAACTTGTTAAAGGAGGAGTTAGCCAGCTGTGCCCTGTCGCCATGCCCACAGGAAGTGCCCTTTGAATGGTGCTGCATACAGCCATCAGACGTGGGTGACGACTACAGCAGCAATGTGGAACACAGGTAGGAAGGATGTTCACATCTTAGGCAGGGGACCCACTTATGAGGATATAAAAATATTCTGGGAGGAGAAAAGATAATGAGGGTCCAGACTCTACCTATTTCAATGGAATTGAGAAGAGAGGTTCAATTTGAGAAATATTTAATCGGTACTAATAACAAACACGGTGGCTTATTCATGTGGGAGTTGAAAGAGAGAAAGAAAGGAATAAAGAATTATTCAGAAATATCTACCTTGGATGACTGGCTTAAAGATGAAATGCTAATTGAGACAGGAAATAAAGGAGGAAAATCAGACTTCTGGAGTTTAGACAATAATTTCAGTTTGGAACTTACTTAGTTTGGGCTATCTATATGAAAACCAGGTGGACATGCCAAATAGACAATCTAAAATATGGAACTAGATATCAAGTTTTTGGTGGTGGAGAAAAGGATTTGAGCATTATCAATAGACTATAGTTAAAACAACAAAAACAGAACAAAAACAAAAACAAAATCTCTGAGTCAAATTCCCCTGGAAGAAGGTAGAGCAAGGAGAAAAGATTGAGAAAACAGAACATCAATTTTTCAGGAATGGTTAGAAGAAAATCTAGTGAAGGGGGCTAAGTGAGAACAATTTCGTGATTAGAAAAAGAACCCGGAGAGTATGGTGTTACAAAAGCCAAATTAGGAGAAAAAAATAATCTTTTTGAACTATCCTAATTGAGAGAAAATGGTAAGAAAGTCAAAAGTCTCAGAGCCATCACAGGAGGTAAAGTTTGAAGACTGGCCATAAGAGATGGTGAAGCTGTCATTAACAATCTTATAGAGAGCCCAGTCATATGGAGTGTACTAGAATATTGCAGAGGAATGAGTAGTAACAAAAAGATAAGAAAGCTTGGTAAAAAAAAAGAAAAGGAAGGCATATCTTTTAAATATGTATTGAACAGTTCTCTTTTTCTCCTTAATTCCATGTAAATTTTTACTAATATATAACTTAAGGAAAGTGCACAAACCATAACTGTATATTCAATGACTATTCACAAAGTGAATATGGAACCACTCAGAATCAACGTACAAACCAGGAAGCAAACTACCAGAATCCCAAAGGCCCCTTTTGTATATCCTTCTTTTCTCTACCCAGCTCCCCTCTTTGCTGAGCATAACTATTATCTTGACATCTAACACTGTAGATCAGCTTTATTGTCTCGTACTTACCTGTCTTTTAAAATAAAATGTAACTAATCTAACATATTTCAATAACTTAGGACAGTTATAATGATCACAAAGTATAGGAAAAAGCAATAGTCTTACTGGCCTCCATATCCAGAGAGCCAGGTGGAGGGCCTGAGGCATCATAGGTGCTACGAAATTAACTGAATGAAAGACTAGATCTTCCTACTCCCCCGATGTTCTATGACCTTCTCCGGGCCACTGCAACTGCTTTGGATTGAAATCATCCTCTTACTACAATGTCTGGGGGGGAAAAAAACAAACAATGGTGGAATATGGCAATAAAAATGCCTTATCGAAGAATTAAAGCCATTTATTTTCAGTTGAGAGATCTCTTTTAGCTTGCCTGCTCCTTCAGTATTTGCGTCACATTCTGTTCATTATTTCTAGCACTGCTCGGGACTGCCTCCTAACAACTTTCTCGAATAGTCTGTCAGTTCTGCAACTCGTTAGCAAAACCCCTGACTCATTTTTCTACTTCAGGCTCTTTTATAGCTTTCATAAATGTAACTGTTGTTATTAATAGCAAACTCCTTAAGGACAGGGAGTTATTTTATTCCTTAAATTGTAAAGATAAATCCCAAGATCATATAGCTCTATCTATCGCTCCAAAGATTTATACATTTTTATTGTAAAATACATTCATTTGTAGTGAAAAACAGCTGAGTGGAAATCTGATTAAAAAACAACTGTCATTGATTTTGTATGGCTCTCTTAATTGCCTGCCATTCTTTCCACATATTCTCTATTTAATTTGATCTGATACCATTAAAATATTAACCTCAGGGAAACTTACAGGGATTCAAAGATTTAAAATTAAAACCATAAGTTAAAGCCGCTTCTTTGCACATACTCTCCATGCTTGTTCCTAACAAAAGCAAAGATTAAATGGAATTATTTCTTGCATTTGGATAGCTCACTGAACTCTCTCTGCCTAACATTATGTCCATTATGACAAAGCACCAAGATTACTTTTATGAATAAGTATAGAGATACAATTTTTTTTCTTTCCGTTCAAAAAAAAGAATTCAAATCTTTTTCGGGAATAGCTAGGTTGTATTGTCTATCAAAAGCTCATTTGTGAACATAAGGGTCTCTGTTATCAAAAACAAAGCAAAACATTGTTATATAAAGTATAATTTTTGTTATAGTGAGCTATAAGGAGAAAAAAATTCAAATTTGAAATATCCCACAGCTCTAGGAAGAATAGATTTTTTGAATTGTAAATATTTTATATGAAAGAATACCAACTGATAGTCCTAAATATTCTAGAGTATGTATTATCTAAACCCTATCTCCTTTAATTTACATAGAAAACATAGATAAATCTGATTATCAAAGCAAATATAAGAGCACAAATGTCAAGAAATATAAAAAGGAAAAGGGCAGAAAAAGCAATTTGGTTGTACCAGAAAGTGTGGGCTCAGGATAACGACTGATTTATCAAAAAAAAAAAAAAAAAAAGATGAGCTTTAACTTTCTAGGCAGCCAAGGTGGGTGGATAGAGAATATATGAGTTACACAGCTTTTCTTGAAATAATAACAAATATCACACTAGTTAGAAAAACTTCCCACATTAAACTCTAAAAAAAAGTTAATTATGTAGAACTTCATATTGAACATACAGAATAAAACAACAGTTATTTTTTAAAACATTTTATAGAAGTTTTTGCAATGTTGAGGGCATTATGGAAGTTTATATTGTAATATATAAGTTGTGGTACTTTCAAGGCAAATGCATACTTTAGTTTACTAATTGGATTTTCATGTGAATTTTAAACTGTCAACATTTAAAATCTTTAAACAGCTTTACTTTTGCAGAATGTTTTTTAGAAAGCAAAAATTCAAAGGTAAGAGGAGTTAAGAAGGGAAGAAGCAAGGACTTGACATCCATATTTATTGAGTAATTCATTTTTGTTGACTACAGTATCCTTGTAATTGTTTGGTTATCTTTCCTTGGATTTATGATGCGTGAAGCTGTGAATAACTTAGAATTCTAAATGCTTCAGAATATGTACAGCAACAACAGGACCCATATTTCCTATTCAGTCTCCTAGTTTTTCCACAGAACAACACTTTTGTCTCTTCAAATATGTGGTTTATAGTATATAATAATTTCACATGTTTGTATCAACACAATAAGCATTTAATATTTACAACATGGGCAAAATACTAGATCTTTCTTTTTGGAGAAATAGAGACCTATATCTAATCACTCAACTGCCATCTTTTCAGAAACTGCTTTATACACTAATTTGAAAATTATTTCTGTGAGAAAAATACTTTATCGGTGAAAGCAGGTATACAGATAGCAATGCTTTCTTCTCTACATATAATGTTAATTTCCTTGCAGTCCCGCTGTTTCATCATGCATTTTCTATACTTTTCACTTTCATCCCAAGCTGCTAAAACAGAATCTGAGAATACAAGATTCTCAAGCACAAAACATTGCCGTAGAATGAGAACTGGTACTTATAAACTACCTAGGGTGCTGCAAACTTCTGGCAATTAATTTCAATTAAGTTATTTACAAGGTGCGGCACTACTAACTTGTGCCCAGATGTTTCAGTTGGCAAAACGCGATGGCCACCAATGTAGTCCCTTTCCATAACAATCACTCATTGATGGAATTTTCACCCTGAATTCACAGCACCTTCGTAACATTAGAACATGATGTCATCACCCTTTGCCTCATCATAACCGTAAAAATGCCAATACGAGTTGCAACAAATTACTGCAGGCAACTGCTGAGTTCTAGAGATGTAGTGAACACCTGGGCTGGCTCATAATCTAGCAGCTTGCAAAGTTTCGTTACCAGATGTTTGTGGAACAACTTATGCATGTACGGAAAACATACACTTTTTTTTTTTCATTTGCATGAACGATTACCAGGTCTTTGGAAGTCGTGGAAACACATGTTTCATGAGAAAAGGTTAGTAATAAGATTTTATTAGGGAAATATTTTTATTAAAATCAGCATGGTTTAGTCTTAAGCATTGTGAATGAAATCTGTGTAATCATGTTTATATGCAATTATTTGGTCATATAAAAAAGACATCTTCACAAATTAGGTAAGTGGTACAGTGGATTCTACCTTTCTTGGATGAAGAAACAAGACTTTAGGAAAGTTTTATTAATCTTAAAATGAAAAATCAGCTATGTGAGTGCATGATTTTGGTTAATAATTTTGTATATTTTGGACTAATATTCATTTAATGATTATGTCTTCCTTTTCTCAAATATCCTACATCTTCCTAGAAAAAGACAGAGACTGTTTAAAATTGTCTGCCTGTTTACTTTTGCCATTAATTTAACATAACATTGACTCTCAGCAATTTTAGAAAAATTGCACTTTGTGATTCAAATAAAATATATTTTTAGAAATACACGTATCTATGTCATTTCAAAATATATTCTTCAACCATAATGAGAATATGAATAGGAAGAAAATAATTACTAATTTTTTTCCATGGGTCTATTTCTTCCGGGGTTCTTATTTTTAATTCAAGGAAATTAAAATGATAATTTTTAATTTTTTAACAATTGAAATACTAGACCTATTAAAATAAACAGGTCTCCCCTTTACTAAAAGTTAAAATATTGTGCCCATTGTAAATTACTGTATTTTATATAAGGACCTGAAATGGACCACATTTTCTTCCCTCTGGGTAACTGCAAGTAGTTGTGAAAACTATTAACAGCTGTCTGGTAACTGTTAGATTTTCAGTGATTTCATTTAGTTCAAAAGAACTCTAAATTTATCCAGGTGTTAAATATATTAAGTCCTGGATAGAATCAAAGGGTATTCTATTAGGGATGCCTTTTAGGATTTGATGAATACATTATGTTCATAAAGGCCAAAGTATAAAAAAACATGTATTTCTGCTACTCACCAAACAAGCAGGTAAGTGAATGTTTAAAAAAAAGAGAGAGAGAAGAAAAGAAAAAGAAAGCTTCTGTCTTGTTTAAGGAGCAAATATTTCAACACCTTTACTGAGAAAGGAGAATTACACATACCATTAAAACAGACCTGTTCACTATCAGGGCAGAAACTGAATGAAGTGCCAGAAGAAAACACACTTTAATAAACTGGATAGTAATGAAAACCTCTTTGCAGCTTTAACACTTGGGAGATGGACACACATCACTCTTTGCACTGCTATGAAGTTCATGGTGGTCCTGGGGTGCTGCCCTGATGACTTAGTTTGCCTTTCCTTCTTACATGTCCAGGAATCCCTGCACATCTCCAGGGAGTCATTACGAACTGCGGGGTGGTGCCGCGTGCAGGCACCTCCTGGGCATCTCTGGGGAGGCGCAGACCAGAGATACACTGAGAGTCACTGTGGAGCCCACATTTTCTCATTCCTTGTTTGTTATAAGACTTAGGCCCAAGGGGGTATGAAAGAATGCCACATGAATATAGTCCCCTATGTTTTGTTAAGAAAATGTAAATGTCTCACTGTTGCATTTTTAACCCGAAATGATCCTGAAAGTTTGACCCAAAGGCAAACTCACAGAGTACCTTTCAATGCCTATGTTAAAAACGAGCTGCAATTTGTTTTTAGTCCTTGGGACATTTTTACACTCTCATTAAATAAAAGAAATAATCACAAAGGAAATTAAGCCACAAAGAAAATACGTTAAAGCTATGTTTAGCGTCTGACCTAAATATATAAAACAAAGGAAATACATGGTTGCGGTTAGGACTTGGTCTTGAACCAGTCTGTTGCATTTACAGCATGCAGGAACATGGTAACAATATGTCAGAGAGATTCTTAAGCTGCATTTACTCAAAACAACATATTAGGAAGAAGAGTGAATTATCCCGCTGTTTCTTTATTTGAAGTCAAATATCCAGTTTTTTAGAAGTATCAGTCACGTTGAGAAGGTCAGAATTGCTGATTTGGGGATATTGACTAATCGTATCTACTCCATATGCAAACATATTCCACGCCCCCCCCCAAAAGTTGAATATCCGTGGGTAATGCAAGTCACCCATGTTGGTACAGCTTGTAGCTCTTAGCCTCCACCAACAGTCTAGTCAAAATGATTCCCACTGCAACACCCCACCCCCCTTATATTTCCCAAAGAATGGAACAGTGGAAGGAGCTCAGTGCTGGCACCCCACATCCCTTTCAGCTGTCTGATGGCTTATTACATGTTAGAGGTGATACATCACCTTTCTCCTCTGCTCCATTTGATGTCCATCAGCGCATGTACTCTTGAAGGCAAGCCAACAAGAGCAGCCTTCAAAATCTTTGCTTCATACCTGAAGGGTAGTCCTGACATCATTCAGTCTGAGACCCACACTTTGACCACCGTGTGACTCTGTCATTTTGAATCGAACCTTCGGGATTTTAGCCGTTCCAAAAATTTAGTCCAGTTCAACTTGCAAGTAGTTATAAACACACTATGATCTAATATGACAAAGTAGAAATTATTCATCATCAATTAAGCTTTTCGTATTATGAAAAGATTAACACAATGTTTTTATTATGACCTGGAGGCATTGCACAGTAGGTATATTTACACAGTACACTGCTCTGCAGATTAGTATACTGGATTGCTAAAAATCAGATGTGTTCCATAGAGTCTAAGCCAAGCAGGGGGTAAATGATCCTCCTCAGGCATGGGAGAGTGGTTGAAAGAAATCCACTACAGGGGCGCCTGGGTGGCTCAGTTGGTTAAGCGACTGCCTTCGGCTCAGGTCATGATCCAGGAGTCCCTGGATCGAGTCCCGCATCGGGCTCCCTGCTCAGCGGAGAGTCTGCTTCTCCCTCTGACCCTCCCCCCTCTCATGTGCTCTCTCTCTCTCTCATTCTCTGTCTCAAATAAATAAATAAATAAAATCTTTAAAAAAAAAAAAAAAGAAATCCACTACAGAGGGAATACCTGTCCCCATCTAAGACAGCACATTGAGCCTGCTCCAAGGAGTGGAGTTCTGCTATCCTCTTGGCATGAAACGTACAGAAATTTATAAATGTGTCTGGAGAACTTTGTTTTTGTTGAGAGTATTTTGATAACATCTTATAGTTTCCTCACTCTTTGCAAAGATATTTGCATTTCAGCTTTCCCCACTAGGTTCAGATGACCTGATTATTTGGGGGTAGTTAGTATCAAAAACAACTAGGAAGTTTACAACTGGAAGAGCAGAAAGAAAAATTGAGTTCTTTGTTAAAGTACTTAACTTCTCTCATGGTTAAATTGGGCCCTTCTTTGAAGGTGCCCTTAAAAACTGCATCAAAGCGAGCAGGAGTCTACCAGTATAACACAGTGTCTATGGAGGTGGAGAGTGAGCCTACCTCAAAATGAGCCACGGGGCCGCATCGTGACTGGGAGGTGCCTCGCCGGGGTAGCCTTCTGCATCTGCGCCAAAACCTTCACTCAACAGCTGTTCAAGTCCTGAGAGACAACCCACAGAGCAGCTCCAGGACAAAACCAGACTTGGGAGTTTCCTGTCCCTTAATTAAATGTCAATTGCTTTCTGCAGTGACAGGGCTCCAATTAGAGGACGAGTTCAAAGAAAATCTAACGTAGTTACCTGTGGCTCTCTCATGAGCTTTAATCAACCCAGGGTCTGCAGTGCACCATCTTAAGCGAGCCTGCTCTATCTGTCTTCACAGTGACAAATTTAATTTGTGTAAATCATGAAGCCCGGAGGGAAAGTTGCTTTTCTTTGTTGAGTTTTTCCCAAAGTGTTCTAATCCACATATATGAATCACACATAAATACAGTTCTTGGGGAGACTATTTCCCTTTGTTCAACATGAAGTGTACTGCCCACAAAAGCTGGGTCTAAGATGTTCACACACTCCGACAACTACTAACACCAAATAATGCTGGCGTGTTATAAGCATTTCCCATATATTTAACATTCTCAGATAGTAATGAAGATCCCAGAAAAGAATAGTAATGCATTTTGTGATCGTCTTCACGGGGCTTTTGAATTCTCAACGTCTCGAACCTTCTCAAAGCAGAATCTATAATGACTTCTTCAAAAGGTCACTTAAAATTTGTTCCTCTTTCCCTCTACTTAAAATCAGTAGGGACCCTCCATTTTCAGTCAGCATTTTCAAAAAGGATCAACTGAAACTTGAACAGGCAAAAGGGAAAATGTTTCCACTTCTACCAGACTTAAAAGAAGTTGGGCATCTTTTCATAGTTTTCTTATTAGCATCGTAATATAAAACATCTGTAATCATTTAGTAAATTAAATACATTAAAACAACAAATAAAAGGAGCTGTAATGAATAAAATACAGAAGACCCCATGCGGCTGCCTGTTCTTCGCTTGACAAGCGGCAGAGAGTCAAGTAGCTCGAGCCATGAGTAACGTGCTGGCAGGAAAGAGACCCATGAGCAGGGCTGAGAGCTGCTGTGTGCTCGTATGAAAACCAGCCTTTCTTTATTTCATCACCTTTGTAACAGAACGTTATATCCTGCCATTGCCCTCCAACTGTCTTCCCCTCTGTGGAAACTGCAGCCTCTTAACTTCTTTTTCCTGTATTGTTCCTGTCTAATTCCATTGTCTCTTACCTGCTAGTGCTCCTTTCTGGCTTTCTACTGTCAGAACAATCACTTCGGCCCAAACTGTAATTTCCTACCTAGATGATGGAAAAGGTTTTGAGCTCATACCTTTGTCTTCAAGTTTAACCATTAGACAGTAGTCAAGTACGTTTTCTCAAATCACTCAGGTAACTCAAGAACTTAAGAGTGACAGACAACTGCTGAATGGAAAAAAAAAAAAAAAATCTAAATTCTTTGACCCTAGTCCTTAAGGGCCTCCGTCACCAGGTCCTTCCGAAACTATGCATTTTCATTTATAGAACTCCGCTGATGGTCACATAGTCTCTTAGCTTCATGCAGGCCAGTTTCTTATTACGTCCCTATTTTATGTGCACATATCCATGGCTCGCGTCTCTTTGCCTTTGTATATATCGATCTCCCAAGAATAAAGGATTTGCCTATTTCTTTCATCAAAGGATGGAATAAAATATAAGGAGTGGTACAGAGTGTGGCTAAATTGGAAAGAGCTGGTCCCATGAAAAGGTATTACGACTTAATTTTTTTTTTTTTTTTAAGTACTACACTGGCCCAACAAAACACAAATAGACCTGATTTGACCTGTGGCCACCTCTCAGGTATGATCACTATCTTTTTCAAGATCTGTTAAAAATTGGCCTTCTTCAGAAAGTCTTACTGAAGATTTCCATCCTTTGTCCTTATTTTCTGCTTCTTCAGTAATTTATACACAGTTTGGCTTACATTACTATATATTTGCTTGTGCTCTCTGTTTTGTTCATATGCAGATCTATTTTCTCAATTCTTTAGAAAATTTATTTCAGGAAAACAAAGGTCATGTGTTTTGTTCTTTTGTCCTCAATGCTCTAGAGACCCCTCCCTTTCCCTCTTGTATGTAAAACATGCTTGTTGAGCATAATAATGAATGGATAAATCAATATATTACCAGGGTTAGGTCTTTTGAAAAATTGTCTAACTTACATGCAGCACCTTCTCTAATTTCTTTGAGAGAAACAAACAGGAAAAAGCAAGGGAAAGGGGACAAGGAGATTTCAGAGGGATACGGAGAGACGCAAACTGGTGTTTTGGTATAGTGCCAACACTATACCAAATATATATATAACATCTACTGTCAAAGTTAAGTCACATACCAAAATAGCACCGCGTTGGGAATTCTCACTTTATAACCTTGGCCAAATACTATTTTGGGGAATGTTTCCTTACCTATAAAATGGTGTGTTTGTGGCAGGGGGTGTGGGCACGGTGGGAGTAGCTTTTCTGATGGGCACATTCTGGAATATCTGCTGAGCCTACAACCACCCCCTTCGCTAACTCCCACCCCACTTCACACTATGGGGATATACTCCTGAAAGCCATTTTAGACAATGTGATCGCATCCAGCCCACAGCTGGTTGGACTGTGAGTGAGCATCAGCCTGTGTCTCTTCCCCAGGGCTTTGTAACTGTGATGGAGAGAAGGAGATTCAGTATCTCATGTTGTGGCATGTGTTCTACCTTACGGACCAGGATCCAGAGGAAGCAGTATTGGACAAAGAAGAATGAAGCAGAGATAAGAGATAAGTGATAGGAACTTCCTGGATTCAAAGACACGCTTTCTGTTACCAGTTCCTGTGACTCTCCTTTTTGGTTAACTAGCAACAAACAGTCTTAATCTTCAAGATTGCTCTCTGCCCTAAAATTCTGCAAAGCTATACATAGACTTTTCCTCACCTGTAAAATCGAGGCTGTGAGTAGAAAAGCAGTTAACAGAGTAGTTCATTTTAGTGGGGCTTAGAAAACCATGCAGTCAGCCAAAACTGTCTGCAAAAGCTACGTTTCCTGGGATAGAGGCAAAATTTGTCATAATGACACATATCTTACTTTCCACCTGAAGTGATGATAGGGAATTCAGAAAGAAAAAAAATAAAATAACCTAAAAATCTGTGAGGATTACTAAGGTAATATCTGAAAGAAGTTTTAAGTTTCCCAAATATAAGAACCATATGGATTCAAATCCCTTTATGCATTTCATTTCTTTTTACATATGTACGAAACCTGAGGAGAGACTCAAGTGTGTTACACATAATTGTCATAAAATTACCCATAACACTTTCAACTTTGTACAAACTAAATCCTTATTGAGTAGCTTTAAAAGTACTGTTTGATCTATCAAGTGGACTAAGTAAAGAAAATAATTCAAAATACTATGATAGGTACTACACTCTTACACACTGAATTGAAAAAACTTAATTTTACTGAGTGATTGTCAATTTCAGTATTCTTGGAATTTCTAGCGGCTGGCTTCACTCCACACAGTCTTCTCTGTAAATACGGCAGAATCTTGCTCTAGGACAAAGGGCTATTAACATACAGGCTGGTTTTCCACAGCTCAGTGTTCCTGGAAACATAACTATAGATGAGAAAAAACCTAACATGCAAGAATTGTCCCCAAAAGCAGATGTTTGTAGTAGCCTCCCCAAAACAGAGCATCTCTTTGGAATAGCACCTCTTCCTTTATTTTAGCCTAAAAGTCTTTCATTTGTCAGAAAAAGGACAGGAAGGAAGAGAAGGAGGAGGAGAAGGAAAGCGAGAAGAGGAAAAGAAGAGGAAAGAAAGCTCGCCTTAATCTACCTCTGTTCACACACCAGCTTCTTGATAGCGACCCACCCTGACGTTACCACTGCCTCCCTCCTTTCCTCTCGTGAATCCGTTGCAATCTGGCTTCTCCCTCCTTCATTCAGAAAATTGTTCTTGCGATGGTCTCTGAGGCCCTGTAGTTGCAAAATGTAATGGGCACTTGTCAATTATTACTGTGACAGATTTTTCATAGAATTCAAAATATTTATCAATCTCCATTTGAAGCTTGCCTTTCTTTATGTGGTAATTACTTCATCACCTTCTATCTCTGTCTCTCTTTGCTCTCTCTCCTACCCCCTCTTTGGCTTCTTTTTTCTACATTAGGTCTTTTCACACTCTGGTTTTCCTCCAGGATTCTGTCCTTGCTCTTGCCTGGTCTCTACACACGCTCCCATGGGAGTCTCATCCACTCCTGTAACACCAGGGACCACAGATTTATGACTCTTGACTTTGTCGTTAGCACAGACCATTCCCTTAAATTTCAGATTTGCATCCCCAAGCTCCTAACAGACCTCTCTATCTAGATATATCCCCAACACCTGACACTGAACATAACCAATATTAAATCCCCTTTATCCTCTTTCCGATTCTGCTCTATTTCATTTAAGTTTAGCATCCAAGTCAGAAGCTTCAGGATCGCTTCCTCTTTGTTACTCACTTACCCAAGTCAGTCATTAAGTCTGGCTGAGTCTATGGATATCTCTGGAATCCACTCCATGACCACAGTTTCTGTCTGACTTCACACTCTCATCATTTCTCACCTATTCTGTTGCAGGAGCCTCCAAGCTGACCTCCCTGCCTGCAGGCTTTCCCACCTTCCATTACTCCGGAATCTGTATTCTTTACGGTTGCCTCTGGTTATCTAAAGCACAAAACTAATCATGACACTCTCTGCCTAGCACCTTTCACTGACTTCTCCCCACCCCCCACCCCCTGCCAAAAAAAGATGTATCTGTTCCATTCTTTGATGAACATAAAAGGCCCTTGACAATCTGGTTGCTCCCTCCCCTGTGAATCGTTATCTGCCTACTTGCCCTAACTCACGATGGTTCAGCCTTAACCGCCTCTTGGCAGTTTCCCAAACATGCCCATCTATTTCACATCTCCAAGTTTTTGGACAGGCTGATGCATTTGCCTGGAATGCTCTTCCCCTCTCGTGCACCTGGCAAATTCCTGTTGAGTATTTGAAACTTCCTTAAACATCACCCCCCTCTACATGCATGTGCATCTTCCTGTGACCTTCCCCATCCCTAAGCACAGAAGCACATCTCCATTCCCATTTTTCTCACTGTGTCCTAGGTTGTAACATGTGGGCAGCTCCGTTAATCCTTGAGGTCCCTGAGAAATGTCTTTATTTTGGTGTTTTTTTTTTAAATTTTATTTATTCATTTGAGACACAGAGATACAGAGAGAGGAGAGAGAGCACGAGCAGGGGGAGAGGCAGAGGGAGAAAGAGAAGCAGACTCCCCGCCAAGCCAGGAGCCCGATGTGGGGCTCGATCCCAGGACCCTGGGATCATGACCTGAGCCGAAGGCAGACGCTCAACGAGCCACCCAGGAGCCCCATTTATTTCGGTGTTTTAAACTACGCCCGGTGTGTAATACATGCTCAGTGCTTGTTGGTTGAATGAATAACGAGTAAATACAATGACTAGAGAGAGAACAGCTGGTTGAAAGTGGTTGATATCCCTTTCCCGTGCCATCTGGACTCTATGTCATATTACGGGCCAGTTGTCTTAAGTCTTTTAAAAGCTGAGTTTCAGAGAAACAGAGAACTGCATAATAAAGTAAACATTTAAAAACCAGACTCCTTTATAACAAAAGAAATGATTTCTTAAGACAAGAATATGAACTAAAAGAAATGTTGCCCTATTGTTACTAACTGATGAAATAAGAGCAGTTAGGCCCGGCTTTCTCATTGTTAATTCTTCCACTAGAAATATTTGGGAAATAGCAAGCAATCTCACAGCCTGTGGGGTCAATTCTGCCCAGTGAACAAAACACGGACATGTGCGTCACCGTCTCCCTTGCAAAATCCTCCAGCAGGCCTGCATCTACACGCACGTCTCTGATTTTATAAGATCCTGTACGTGACAATAAACACATCAACAGTGCGTCTAGACTACCGGGTCATATTCAGAAACTTATGACTTCAACAGGGGTGGGGATTGTGGAGGAACAGAGCCGAGATCAGGTGAGCTTCTAAATGGAAAAGACATTTGTGTGTTCATGTAAAAAGGGAACGAGGAAAGAAGCACGCGAACAAAAGAATGACTTTGTCATAATTCTGGGAACAATTGGAGCAAAGAATTAGTAACTTAAACAGCCCAATACCTGGATAATTGTAATGACGGATATAGCTTTTCAGGAAGATGATTTCTACTAATTCTTGGACGGGAATGGGAAGAAGAAGAATAGTCAAAAGTGAAGATTAGGATCAGTTTGCAAAAAACATTTCCACTTAAATTAAGAAATTTCCTTCTCTGGATGATAGGTGATGTCAGGTTGAAAAAAACAGTGACAAGCTGGAAGAATAGTTCTCCGAATAGGAAACAGAAATAAAGGAACCTCCATGAGCCATAGGCCTGGCCAAATCTTTCCCTCTCAAACACTTTTTACACTGTTCCATTTCCCTCCCTTGCCATGCCCCACTTTTAACCCTATCTTTCCCCTTCATCTGTAATAGTTGCTCAGAGCTTCCTTGATAATTCTTCTCTCTCTACTTGGGGTGACTTGCTCTTTTTATTTGGAGCGATTTTGCCAATTCCAGAAACCAGAAACACCAGGCACAGCACAGTCGAATTCCACTAAAAGCAAGTCAAACTTGACCACCACATGTATAGAAAAGAAAAAATGGACTAACATTGCCTTTGCATTATATTTTAATTTTCCTAGCAGAGCTATAAAAAACTATCCCATTAATATTTTCACTTGCATCCTTAAATTGCCAATTTTAAGTACAAATAATAAATGGTAAGCTATCATTAATTTATATTGCATTAATTTGGAATTTACAATGAAAAGTAAAAGCCTTTGGTCAGTCCCAGATTCATCTAATTCAGGTCTCTGTCTCTGGCAAGAGTAGTAAGAGATATTTCATGGAGAATTGTGTGGTTGAATCTCCTAATTTCAAACCAAAGTATTTAGAGTCATATGCTCCAATTATCTTTTAATTAATGTTAATTTTATCATGCAATAATTCTCTCTTCAACCCGTTTATGTATGTAGTCTCCACTCTCTTCTGGAAGTAATGAATTCCAAGTTTTCTGTCCTTCATATAAACTACAGGTTTTTCTTCTAAATTCCTGTCTAACAAATTTTATGGGGACATTTCCCCTTTTAATAGGATGATTATATGCTTTTAATAGGATTCATGATTTTAGAAACTTACATTTTTTTTTACATTCAGTCATCTTCAAACTGTAGATTCTTAAACTTTTTCTGCTCCTTTAGATCATTTATGCCATACACTTGACTTTATCTAGCTTCTTGGGTTAAAACATGTAATTATGGTTTAGTACAAAGGCTATCCATTGTTAGGAACATTTTTTATCTTGTTTTGATTGTGGTTGCATATTGGACTGCTGTCACCTGAATTCTCCAGCAGTGGTTTTCAAGGACTTCAAGTTTCTTGTTTGCTTCTTTTTTTTAAATGAAAATCACATTGTTTATTAAAAATCCAACAAATACAAAATCCAAAAAATATTTAAAAAAAAACCCTGAAATCACCTGAATATCTTCTTTGCAAAGATAATTGCAGTCAACACTCTTCTGGGTATTTTTTCTGGGCTTGCATTCATATATATTATTATCCTAAAAAAATAAATACAGCCACGATTCTCAACCTGGGAAGAGTCTGTGTTGGAAAGAGGGGATATGGGGCTGTTGATTCAGAGCCATGTGGGGATCTTTCTCAAAGTACACATGGTTCCCTACCTTACTCAAACATGACTCATGCAAAGGCAAATCAAATTTTTGAGGCAAGACAGAGAAGAATCAAGGATCTAGTCATTGCTCCCAACTTTTCCACCTCTCCATTGGAGAATCACTGCTTTGATGCTATTTTGTAATCCTTTTTTCTCCTTATGTTGTAAACATTTTTCTGTACTAATGACCATATATTAACTATTCAGCCAAAGAAAGATGTCTACAACATATTTAAGTAAAAAACCAACCTAGAGAACAGAGTGTTCAACAGATTGTCATTTGTGTTAATGATATATTTATATTTACATAAAATCTCCTGAAAGGCTGTATGTCTGTTAATAGGAGTTATCTCTGGAGCTTTTGGGTACTGGGGGCATGTTCACTCTCGAATTGTTTGAGAATATAGAGAGTTCTGTTCAACAAAAGATTATTTTGGAATCGATGAATATAGATATAGAAGATCATTTTAATGCCACTTAATACTGTATGGACCAACTATAATTTTTAAAGTAATCTCCTTTTGCTTGACTTTTCACTCTTTTTTTAAATTTTTTTTTTTAGAGGGAGAGAGAGGCAGTAGGGGAGGGCTAGAGGGAGAGGGAGAGAGAGAATCTTCAGCAGGCCCCAGGCCCAGCGCAAGCCCGATGGAGGGCTCCATCTCATGACCCCAAGATCATGACCTGGAGATCGTGACCTGAGCTGAAATCAAGTGTGACACTTAACTGACTGAGCCACACTGGCACCCTTTGACTTTTCTCTTTTTAAAACATTATAAATAATGCTGCTTTGAATATTAATGTATCTCTTAATGCATTTGTTTGTCTTTAGAATTCCTAATAAGGAATAGGCATAGGGAATGCATCTAAAAATATTTGGAATCTATTTTCAGATTGCTGTCTGAAAAAAAGAATGTATCGATTTGTTTCAACCGATGAGCATGTCCATTTTCTCACAATTTCCTCAACACTGGATATTTTCAATTTTTTTCACCTTTGCAAATCTAATACGTGAAAAATGTCATTTAAGTTTGCATTTCTTTGGTTACTAATGAGGGAAAATATCTATTCATCCATTTATTGATCATATATAGTTCTTGTTTTGTGAATTGCCTGTTTAGGGTCTTTGCTTACCTTTCTATTGGAATATACATCTTTTTATTACTTTGTTAATGCTTTTCATATCTTAGGTGTATTAATGATTGTCACATATTAGGCCAACATGAAACTTATATACAGTCTGCTTTAGTCTGTCTAGGTGTTCTTTTGATCATAGAAACTTATAATGCTTATCTACTTATCCTTTCCTTTATGATTGTTGGCATCCCTGACTCAAAATTATAAAGCAATTTACCTCTATTAATATTATCACTTCTGATAATGAACTTAAATCTTTAATTAATCTGGAATATATTTAGGTATTCTTGCTTCTTTTTTAAATAACCATTATTCTGCAATATTTTTACCTTAATTTCTGAATATTCAACAGAGTCCAAACGGGCATTATATTGATACTGAAACGAGTCATTTTGCATTTACTATTCTTATTCATTTAATGCTATTAAAACTTAGTGTTTTACCTCATTTCTTTAACACTTCCCCTTTTTCTGTTATCAATTGTGAGTTCTATTAATTATACACACAATCTATATCTTTTCTAAAATATGGAGGTATTAACTTATTCTGTTCCTAGATACTTTACGCGATGGTAGGGATTGTCTAGTTATTTCAGAAGTGATTTAAAATGTAGCATAAACCACATCCTGGTTTGCCATAGTGCCTGACGCACTGGCACGTTGCAAGTCCTTGATAAGGATTTTTAGAATGGCTAGACTGACAAACCAAACCAAATGTTTATATTCTAGCAAAGAAATGGCACTGTAATCTCACACAAAATGTGATGTTTCTACTGTGATGTTTGCCATAAGGTTGTTAACCATTTATTTATCCACTTCCCCGTGATATCAGTAAGCCAGTTATTTAACACCCTGGCCTCTCCAATCTCCATTTGTCATAAAATCTAGTCCCTTTTTACTAACCCTTTTACAATACCGTTGGAAGATGAACAAGTGAAAGATTGTGAAAGTACTTTAAAAGAAACTAACTTTTTACACGAAAAATGCTGTCATATAAACAAATCGCAGGGCCATGGATGGTCTGTTGCTGTTATAAAAACAAATAAACCATGACAGACCATCAACATGTTTCCAACTGGCCAATAAAGGTTTGTGATGTTGATGCTGAAATAAAAATGAATTCCCCACACAAAAATTCATGAAGACAGGTATCACCTGTCCTGCCAGACCACAGCGAGGAGGAGATTGATTGCAGATTAGGTATTTCCTGCGGCTCAGCTGTATCTATGATTATAAGCGGTGAGTTTTCATTATTTAGAGTTGATGTGTGTTGATGACACGGTCTGCAGTCTGCGGCTCGCCTCCAAGGCTTTCTACATTACAGCCAAGCCATGATAGGAAGAACTGCATTATGTAATAACAACCTACCTCAACTCCTTCTGACATAATATTTCACACTCTCATGGTGCTTTGTAGTCATATGGCAATTATTCCTCACAGAGTTTGGAGACAGAAGGCAGGTTGTGTTACTACACGTGAGCTAGAGTAGTATGTGCCATACTGATTTTTCATTAGAAAAGCTAATTTATAGGGCACCTGGGTGACTCAGTCGGTTAAGCGTCTGCTTTTGGCTCAGGTCATGATCCCAGGCTCCTGGAATCAAGTCCCGCATCGGGCTCCCTGCTCAGTGGGGAGCCTGCTTCTCCTTCTGCCTCTCTCTCTCTCTCTCTCTCTCTCTCTCTGTCTCTCATGAATAAATAAAATCTTTAAAAAAAAAGAAAAGCTAATTTAGAGAAGTCTGATTTGGCAAACTTAAAGATATATGCCTCAGTGATAAAATTAGTATCAGAGCTCAGGTTTACCCACAGGTATTTATTCAGAAACTATGTGACTACACCCGTGGTGAATGCAAGACCCACTTGTTTTTCCTGAAGAAGCTCACAGTCTGACTTAGAGAAAGTGAAGGCTTGAACTCAAATGTAACGATCCAGTACACCTCCATGTGTAAAACAATACACCTAAGGAACCACATGCTTAGAGCCAGATTCAGGCACCCCAGACTCACTCACATCCTCAAATGATACAGGAGTTTGGGATTCTTGGATTCCTTCTTGGGGGAAGGATGAAAGCTTTCTCAGTAGGCGTGCTATTGGATTTAGGGGCAGTATAATTCTTTGTGGCACAACCATGGCAGCGGGAAGGGAAACCCCTCATTTAGCAAGAAAACTGTAGAGCCTCCACACTTTTCCAATGCCTCCTTTGGATGAGTGGATACATTTCCAAATGCCCCCTTGAGGGTAGGTCCAACCCCAGATGAGAACCACTGGACTGTGAGACATTCCAAAAATGTACTTTGTCTCATTAGTTCATTTTCACTATGATGATCCACAGGGACTTACAGGAAGCAAAATCCATTTGGTCTAGGTCATCTGTGCTGTGGCTGTGATGATCTGTGCTTATGACATTCAAGGCAGGTCATTCCACTTTTGACATAACTCCCTGTTATAAAAGATTCTTAAGGGGCGCCTGGGTGGCTCAGTTGGTTAAGCAATGACTCTTGATTTTGGCTCAGGTCATGATATCAGGATCATGAGATCAAGCTCGAGTCCAGCTTTGTGCCCAGCGGGGAGTCTGCTTGAGATTCTCTCCCTCTGCCCCCCACCCCTCAGGCTCTCTTTCAAATAAATAAATAAAATCTTTTAAAAAAATAAAAGATTCTTAGAATAAGGAGGCTAGGACTTCTGGTCAAGTATGTAGATTGAACTCTTGCATACCTCATGATAATCACAAAGAATAAAAAGTTCACAAGGACCAAGAAAACAGGAGAGGAGATGACACTGGGTATAAAGTGCAAGTTTAATCATATAACTCACCACTCAAAACCCATCATTTGACAAAAAGTCTACCGTTCTTGCCATGGTTACAAGATCCTGCACACTCACCACTGCTAGTCTCGAACATCACCTCCTCTCCCAGCACACTGACCTCCTTGCTGCTCCTTACAAAGGCCCACCTAGTGCTCTTACTTCAGATGCTTTACATTTGAATGTCACTGTGCTTGGAACCTACTTCCCCTAGATAATCTCCGTATCTCCTTCCCTAACTTTCTTCAGGTTTCTCTTCAAATGTTACCTCATGGGAAGGATCTTCTCTGCACATTCCATATAAAAATAACACTCTCATCACTCTGTCTCTCTCTCTCTCACCCTACTTTATTTCTCTCCTTAGCATTTAGTACCATTAGACATATTTGATGTTTTTACTATATATCTGTCTCCTCCCCTAGAACACAAGCTCTCAGATGGCAGAGCTATTCATTGTCAATCAGTGGATCACAGAATGTCAATACATATTTTTTTCAAAAATAGGAAACAGTCTATGAGAGGTAACTGACTTAATAGAGAAGAGAAAGCAGAAATCTAGTGCAGAACCCTTGAAAATTCTCTGAAGTTGGAGGCACCACAGAAGAAGTGGGTGGATGGTAGATTTGAAAACGAAGGCAGTGGATCAGTTGACATTCCTATAAGAGAAATTAGATTCCCACTCCCCCCTCTAATTTCATTTGACCAGGTGATTAGTTTTTTTCGAACTTGGAGAAAAACCAGAAGTTTAGTCTTTGGAGAAATTGAACAGAGACTCGGGTTGAGAGGAGGCCAGGTGGTGGTCGGGGATGAGGCATCATATTTAAAATAGGAGATGTAAGTGAAAGCCTACATTGTGCGCTATGAGAAACTCCTATTCCCCAACCCTACACACACAGATTTCAGAGTCTGCTCTTTGGTAGATCATTCTTAAATATGAACATATGGCCAAATATATATTTGAAGAAGGCTCCAGCATGACAGACAGAGACCAAAGCAAAGATAAAAAGACATTCAGAGGGAACAGATAATTCAGGAAAGAGAAAAAATATATTTAAAAAAATGATCAGTATCCTTAAAAAATAGGTCGCTATTTGAAAAGGATGTATTTAGAGAACAAAGAATGTATTATGAATGAAAAATGATTGAAGAAATAAAAATTCAATAGAAGGGTTACAGGTAAGAATATAGATTTATAAAAGATAAAGAGATGGGAAATATGAAAAGCATAGAAGAAATTTAGAAGATCAGTCTAAACAGTCCAATATCCAGGTAACAGGAGTTCCAGAAATAGATACAGAAGGGAGAAGAAAGTTTCCCAGGACAGAGATACATGAATTTCTATTTTGAAGAGGGCCCTCAAATTCTCTTCACAACAAATGAAAAATGACCCATATCAAAGCAGGCCATCATGAAATATCAGAATGAGCATAAAAGCTTCCAGAGAGAGAGATTAAAAATAAGAAGCTTGTATCGAAAGTATTAAGAATCAAAGTAGCAACAGATTTCTCAACAACAATACTAGAAGCTAGAAGGCAGCTCGAGAGAACTTCAAAATGCTGAGGGACAATGTTCCAACCTAGAATTCTAAACTCAACCAAATTTCCAGTCAAGTGTAAAGATAAAGAAATGTTCTTACATGAAAGGTGTAATCGTAGGATCAGGTTATTCCTTAGGATAGAAGTTATTTCTCTCTTATATAAAAGCAGAGAGTTATGCATGGAGGCCTTGTTCCATGATGCCCTCTGGGACCCAGACTCCTTACAACTTCTTGCCCCATCATCCCTAGGTTTGAGCCATGTCCCCATGGTTCAGGGTGGCACCCACATTCTAGGGATGAAAAAGTCCAGCTTTCTCTCATGGAAGGTCCCTATGCTTTTGTTCCGAGGTTATTCTCCAGGAGTTATTCACAGTATTCCCACATAACTGCTCGCAAGGCTGGAAAATATAGTCTTCAGGCTGGGCAGCTAGTCATGGGCTCAGCTAAATACTCTATCACTCTGAGAGAAGAGAAGTATTGGTAGCAACCAGCAGCTTCTGCTTTGTAAGGGCTCAAACAATATACCTTGCCTGCATCTTTGTTAGATAGCTACTGGAGTGTGTGTATATATATATATATATATATATATATATATATATATATATGCCACTAAAACAGGGAACAAAATAAAAACAAGGAAGATGTTGGGTCCACAACAAGGAGCTCCAAGAGAAGACAGAAATTCCAGGATAATGGCCAAGGAAATTCCAAGAGCAGCTAGGTAGTACTCCCAACGGGCAACCTGTTTAGATTGGAGCAGAGTAGCAGAGAGTGACAGGGACGTGACTCAGAGTAAAAAAAGGAATTGATAAATTACCCTATATGTTTGAGATTGTATTTACAGCAGTCTTATAGAGAGATAAGTCCGAGAATTTGAGTGTACATTAATAATAGGTACCTAGAAAACAAAAAGCAGAACAAACAAGCCAAAAACGTGGTAGGTGTTACCTCTAAGGACAACTAAAATGTTGTGTAATAAGGCGAATGTAATCACAGCACATCATATGGCTCAACGGTGACTGAAATGGAAAAACAAGAGATGCTAAATATAATGTAAGTCTCCTAATAGATAAGAAGGAGAAGTGTGTGTGTGTGTAAGATTTAAAAAGCAGCCATCTGATCTCCCATACTTAGAAGCCAATGGATACATTCTAATATTGAAATATAAGGAAAGAGAGAAAAATATCACCACCAGCATGTAATTTAGTAGTGCCAGAACTAAACAGTTAAAGGATTACCTGGGGAGTGCGATTTGGGTGGCGAGGAGATCACGCAGGGAGCTGCTGTTTCCACCATCATTCCAGAAGTCCTAGTTGACTCTTCAGATTACGTGCCTACAGTACTTTGATTTAAAAGGAATAGAGGGGTGGCTAAGAAAGACAAGGTGAAACCCAAGCATTTTCTATGAAGGGAATTTGCCAATATTCTTTTCCTACCCCTTCCTGTAATAGCAGAAATAGAGTTTTCCAAGGGTTCTTTCCTTTGTCTCAAAATTAGTAGTCCACTGGTAGAATTATTATTATTACCCAACTAATGTGATTTGAGCATACACCATGTGCTAGGATTGCTTAGTCTAATCCTCAGAATGGTGAGTGAATGAGGCAATGTTGTTGCCCCTACAGCTTGGAGCAGCTTATATAAATTACCCAGGATAGTGTGGCAAATTAAAAAAAATATATTAATAGAGCAACATAGTTCAAAAGGGCAACTCATATATCAACTTATATCACAGGGGTGGGTCTCTCACTCTGACTTGTATGATTTAACCTTTAAAACCTCCAGCAAACTTAGGGAAAATGCAATTTAGAAATTTGTAGCACCTTTAATCTTCACCTGATCAGATACACAAAAAGTTTCCCCAACAGACAGCCCTGCCAACGTACTTCTGGCCTGACCTATGGCACCCTAGGTTTTGTTCTTGGCTCTTGAGTCTGCCAAGAACACTAAATTATATGAAATGATGTCAGGGCTTTCATAATATAAATATTGCACCAAAGCTTTGGGGCTATATCAATAAAAGTTCAATTTATAAGGGCTTTAGTGAAAAGCCAAATTATGCAATTATGACCTCTCTGTCATGTCTAATGAAGATACACATCTAAGAGGTTAAAGGAGTAGGGGGAACAGCAGAATGAAAGAAGAAAGGCCTGGCCAATTTGCATTTTCAGCTTTCACCTTTTTGTAGCCAGTGTGGAAAAGTTTCTAAGCCCATTTCCTTATGACCAAGCTCTCCGCACAGAATTACAAAGAGGGAAGTGTTTATTTTTCTTAGTGCCTTTTCATTTCTCTTTTTGGAACCTTTTGGATGTCCCCAATTTTTCTGACCCTCTTTTCTCTCACAAAAGACACTTTTCCAGTATTTCCTCCTAGATTGTTATAAAGTTATGGGAAACAAACCCTGGCAAGCTCCTGGCCTTGGGGTAACACGCCAGCACTGCCCTCCTGGGGACGCTATGGGCCAACAGCTCCTTACCCACCCCCATAATGGCAGTGACATATCTTCATCCAGAGAATCGACTCACTTGATCTTTGGATAGAGAAGAGAGGGGGAGCATATACACAGAAACAGAAAGCTTGAGAGAAGCATTTTATTATTTAAACATAGAACTAGCTTCAGTATTAGATGAGTGGATTGATTTGGTGCCATTAAATTAAAATGGTGAATACCGAGAAAGGAGAAGGCTTTGTGTGAAGAGATGAGAAGTTGAATTTTGATGCAGTAGAGTTAGGATCTGCAGAACATCCACATGGAGATGCTCAAAAGGCCATTGTCCTGTTCAGGGCAATATGGGAACAGAATCCAGGAGACACCACTGAATCCAAACTAGGGGGACAGTGCTGAGAACAGTTGCAGTGTTATTTAGGGCGTAGTACCATAGTCTGGACCAAAAAGACCATTTTTCCAGACATCAAGGGATGGACAGAAATAGCTCAATCCTCTGTTATAGTTTCACTGCCTCCTTCTGCCCTTTGGAGCTGTCCCTTCTAATTATCCTCATCTGTTTCTGCTTTAATTGCTTTTCTGGCTCACTGTTTACCCCAGGCTGGAACTTGCAGATACCACACTGCCACCCCCCACGCTTGCGCCCACAGAAGGCTGCTGATTGGACAAGACCCTCCCCACACTGAGTCCAGGTGATCAGTACCGCTTCTCTGCCCAGTGTCCCCAGCAGACGCCACCCAGCAGGCGCCACCAAACCCACCTCTCTCCTTTGTCCTTGCCCAGGTGTAGGCTTTCCAATACGGAGCCAAGGATTTGGATTTTCTTTTGAGATCTTTTTCTTCTCCCATTTTCTAAACATCCCTACACAACATTTCCCATTTTGGCCCTTCCTTGGTTACCAGTCATTATCTAGGGCTTCCAACTTCCAAGCCAAGACCACAAATTTAACGAATTGGAATTATGGAAGTGCAGCAGAAAAGGCACAGGCTGTGAAATCAGACAGAGAGACATGATTTCAAATCTTTGTGCAAATTATGTGACTGCAAATTACCTGCGACATTACCTGCAAATCGTGTGATGTGGGCATGTTACCTGACCTCCCTGGGCTCCTGTTTCCACAGCTGTAAAATGGTGAAAATAATATCTACCTGGCAGGGCTGTTTTAGAGTCTAGCTAATTTACACAAAATTTGGCACATGGTAGTTGGTCAATACATATTTTTTTAAAGATTTTATTTACTTATTTGACAGAGAGAGACACAGCGAGAGAGGGAACACAAGCAGGGGGAGCGGGAGAGGGAGAAGCAGGCTTCCCGCCGAGCAGGGAGCCTGATGCGGGGCTCGATCCCAGGACCCTGGGATCATGACCCAAGCCGAAGGCAGTCGCTTAACAACTGAGCCACCCAGGCGCCCCAATACATATTTTTTAAATAAATATTTATTTTTATTATTGGACCTTTCTCTACTTCATGCATTTTCTCTAGAGGACCTTAAGTTCACTGAGAGCAACTGTGTGTTTTATCTTTTGTCTCTCTCACAATGCCTAGCATTGCATCAGTCCTTCATATGTCCTCAGTATATTTTTCTTGAATACATGGATAAATTACTTGACAATTTTTGAGGGTAGGAATCCATTATCTTTATTTTAAACAAACCAGAGTATATCATACCATACAATGCAAGTGATTATCTTTAAAACAGTCAGAGCTAACATTTCCTGAGGGCTCACCTTATGCTAGGCCTTCTTATGAATACTTTACTTGAATTAACTCATTCCATCCTCATAACAGCCCCATGGGGAGGGTACTATTAATACGCCCACTTGGGGTACCTGGGTGGCTCAGTAGTTAAGTGTCTGCCTTCAGCCAGGTCATGATCCCGGGGTCCTGGAATCGAGCCCCGCATCAGGCTCCCTGCTCAGTGGAAAGCCTGCTCCTCCCTTGCCCCTCACCCTACTCGTGTTCTCTCTCTCTCAAATAAATAAACTCTTGAGAAAAAAAAATACCCCCCACTTAACAGATAAAGTAATTGAGGCGGAACAAGCATAGGCTGCTTGTTCAAGGTCACCGAGCTAATAAGTGGTGTCACAAGGATTCAAGATCAGACCATTTGGCTTCAAGAATCTGTATTCTTCACTTCTATGTTATACGTATGGAAAATTTGAAAAAAAAAAAAATCCGTTTCTGGCTGAGCTCTTCAGGTTTTGTCCCTAACTGTTGGTATTCACTCTTGGCTGTGGTTAGGTCTATTCTGGTGAAAAAGTTGGAGAAGTTGTGCTAAAGAAATCTTAGTATAAACATCCAAGCTTAAGCAACTTCCTATTAGCAGACACCCAATTTCTAACATTCCAAATAAATTCAGGAAATTTGCTCAAAACTAACCAAAAAACTGGGGCACCTGTGTGGTTCAGTCATTAACTGACCCTTCAGTTCGGGTCATGATCCTGGGGTCCTGGGATCGAGCCCACATCGGGCTCCCTGCTCGGCGGGAAGCCTGCTTCTCTCCCTCTCCTGCTCCCCCTGCTTGTGTTCCTGCTCTCGCTGTGTCTCTCTCTGTCAAATAAATAAAAAAAAAAAATCTTAAAAAAAAAAAACTTACTTCAAAAAAAGAAAGCCACACTAAGTTTTAGAAAGACTATCATGGTCCTTGTGTTCAAGGTCTAACTGAAAAGTTGTTTACAAACATACACTGATGACTTGCTCATAGCATTATCCATTTTCAGATTTGATTTATCCATCTTCATATGCAAATATATCCACCTTCTTATGTGTTTTTTTTGCATGCTGATGAGTGCACCTGGAATTGTGACATAGGAGATTAAACAGGTAGGTGCTACAGTGGGTGGTGAAGTGAGGGTGTGCAAAGAGATAAACAGAAAATGAGGTTTAACATATTTCTTGCCTCCCTTTCTCTTTGCTGCTCATCTCCTACAGAGAAGTTTCCTCAGGGGAAACTGCAAACAGGCCCCTCCCCCAGCTCTTCCACACCCCAAATGCTCTTATTGTGTGCTGTGTTTAGCAGGTTTGGGGAGAGGTCTAAGTAGTCTGCTCAAGTACCTCATGAATTCTTTTGAGGGTTAGCTACAGTTTGTATTTCTTCTTGAATATTTTTCTTAATATTCATCTCTTGCTTTGCTGCAGTATTGGTTTTTATGTTTGTTTGTTTGTTTATTTGTTTTCATATTTCATGATTAAGCAAAGGCCATGAATGGGAACTGAGCAGAAATTTCAAATTCTATCTAGTATAGAACTTGGCCCTTTCACTGTCCAAAGTCAATCTCTGGACATCAGCAGCAATAAAGATCAATGACCAGATCTGTACTGGCTAAGCCACAGGTGACAAGGGTGGGAGAACTGAAGCCTATCTAGAGGCAAGGCCAAGACGAAGAGTAAATTGACATTAGAGTGAAAAGAGCAGCAGACAGAAAGTCAGAAATACTGGACGCTACCCCTTACCATTAACTAAAAATGACCTTGGGAAATTCATTTCCTCTCTCAACCTTGAGAGCCCCATTTGTAAAATAGTAATAATAATAAATAATAATAGCAAACATTTAGTGGGAACTCACTGGAGATGTCAGGCACTCTTCCACTCTCAAATATGTTAGCTCATTTAATTTTTATAGTAGCACCATGAGGTTGATACTAATAATATCCTCATTTTGCAGATGAGACAACTAAGTGACAAAGGGGTTGAGTAACTTGTTCAAGGTCTCAAAGCTTGTAAGTCAGGGTTCTCACCCAGGCAGTCCCAAGTCCAGGGTCCATGTTATACTTGCACATCTAAGGCCCTTTTCAATTCTAAAATTCTATTTTACTCAAAAGTGTCATTACCACCACCACTGCCAAAATCAGTTCCAAACTCAGGTTTTTAAGGCATGCTTTATAGACTTACAAAAGAGTTTGGAAATAAAAAATCCAACAGTTTATTAAAGTTGTTCAGATTTGTGTTCCATTAAAAATTTTTTAGTTTGCATATATAATTTATTTCCTTTGGGTGGAGGTCATTAGTTTCACATAGTTGTAATAGGCCAACTTTTATTATAATCCAGAAGTGAGAAAATTCAAAAGTACTTTTAACATCTGCTAGAAAAAAGTTTAAATGTTTACATACTTTCATTTATGAGATGGGTAATAATAACTAACATCTGTTAGAAACCTTAAATTAATCCAGACACTGTTTAGAGCATCTTCATTTCATTTCCTCCTCTCTCACTTATAAAATGACCATCTTGTGAGATATTATCCCATTCTACAGAGGGGTAAAATAACTCGCCCCCAGTCACACAGCTTAGCAAAAACCTTGGGATTTGAGTTCAGTTATAGTCTTGCTCCAAAGCCCTCTTACTTAACTTCTGTATATGGAAGGAAAGTGAAATCATGAAAGATGGATTTTTGGAGGAAGGTAAACACTGGAGTCTGGGGAGTGCTATATTAAGTACTTTAAAACCTGCTCAAACTTTTAGAATGGCAAAATTAAGACATGAACAAAAACCAGGCCATAATAACTACTGATCTTTGCCAATTTAAGCATATCATTAGCATTAAAATTAATTTTCCATTATCTATGTCATCTAGGATTTGGAAGAGCCCAAGGAATTCTAATTCTCAGAAGAAACTCAGACCTCATTTTAGTCAGTACTTTCAGCCTTTTCCCTGACCAGACATTTTACAGAACAGCCTAGTTATTACAGTTTGTAAAATGGAATGCTATGGAATTTTGTGAGCTCTTTTTTCCTCTCTGATTTATGCTGCAGGATAAGGTAAACTCAAAGTGGATAAAAGTGTGTCTGGGGAAAGAAAGGTTGGGGAGAAACAGTCCCTGTGCCTGGATATTATTTCAGATGAATTATCAAAACCTTGTTAATTTTTTGCCAAATTTCCCCTAAAATCTGTAACATCTAAGGTACCATATTAAGCATTTTGTATTTTCAAACTTCTGCTTTACAATGTGGATAGCTGAGCAAGTCTGAAGGCCAGTTTGTAAAGCACCCAGGGTACACTGGCTAATAGATAAACCAAGCACATAGCAGCAAGTACAAGAAATGCAAGATAGGGTATCCTTTTCTTTATCTAAGAAACCACAAGGTTTTCCTTTGTTTTAAAATATTTCATATTACCCATCATGGAAGCATTGTCTCATGGCCCCTACAACAAAAGGGGTCAAGGGTATTCCCTGCAGAAATGTAAATATGCATTGTTGGAGACAGCTGGGTGTCTTCTTTATAAGCATGGAGCAATGGGAAAGGATTTGTTGTTTTTTTTATTTCTTTTCCATCTGATGCTTTTATCAAATTCTTGCTATAAACATATGATGTGCTGTAGCAAATTAACATTTAAACACTGGGTTTATATAGTTTTTTGTTTGTTTTATAGCCACAAAGAAAACCCACCTTTTCTTAGCATTTAGTGCCATGAATCACAGACCTGTTATTTCCTCCTTCCCATCTACATTTTATAATTTTCAGACAAATAGCACTGTCTACAGAAAAGCAGTAATTTCATTTCTGCTGTTATGTTCTTTGTTCAGTCTCTATTCAATTTCCCAGAACCAAATAACTGTAAGGGACATTGAGAGATCATCTAGACCAATCACCCCATGAAGGCATTTTACCACATGCACTTCTTGGGTAGATAAGAGATCCTCTCTCTAGTTGACATATGGCTCTCCTCCACTAAGATAATTATGCACTTACATTCATCAACCAGCAAGGACTGATTTTTGTTTCCTATCCAGAACTTTTACAGACTTTATGGGAATCATTACAATGATGACAGAAAAAAACACTATTTCACAGTTCTCTTGGCTAGAAAGCCCTACCTACTGTATAGGGTTGGTGTAGGTCTCACAGACATCCACCAGAAATAGTTAAGTACCATGAGCTCAGTCTGCAGATGAGGAAGAAAGTGGAGAGAGGTGAAGTGGCATCATTGGATTATTCTGTGCCAAAGTCACGGACCTGTCGAGTGACAAAGTCTTGACCTCAGGTCTTCACACCTCAAGTGTTTTCCTTCTAATCTCCTGTCATTGTGGTTGGATTCCCTGCTTCTGTATACCTCGATTTGTGACAGAGTACACGTTTTATATAGTTCTTCTGCACGCATTCTCATTTTAAGTAGGTATTCTTATCTTCATTTCTCAGGGAGGAAACTCAGCCAGAGAGGAAGTGGTGTCTCTGTGGGCATTTGGCTGGGGAGGCAGACCAGGTCTTGGATAACTCTCTTCTGATCCCAAAGTTAGCGTGCTTTCCACAACATCGCAGCACTCATCAGAGTTTACGATCTTGCTTAGGAACCCACATAAATACACAGGAAACAAAGAAACGTGGAAGCTGAAAACTCTGCACTATGACTTACAAGCACAGTGGGAGGTCCGAGTTCATAAGCTAACACTATTTTCCAGTTTTCATACTTCTGCCATTCTTACCAGCTCTCTTGTCATTTTCGGAGCCCTGGGTTGTTAAATCTTTCCATCTCCCTATACCATTTTAGCAGATTTGCTTGCTTTCCCTTGAACTTCATTTGACTTGTCTATTAAATATTTCCAAGTACAAGTATTACATTCCTTTCATCTTGAAACATGGCTATCTTCATAAATGTCCAGATTTGCCTAGAACTATTTCTCTTTTTGTTAACTGTAGGTATGGATTGCTCATTATTACACTGGGTTTACGTGTTCATACAGATTATTAAATACCTTCCGTGTTATTCCCCAGATTATGTGGCTGTGCAGAGTTCTCAGTGACTCAACTTTAGCTTCGTGCCAAATGCTGTAGCTGTGAGCAATCCTCCTCTTTTAACAGGGTGTCCTAGGCCCTGCCTTTGCCTTCCACTGAAGAGCAGATCTATGGTGGCCACTCATATCTTGCCTTATTGTTATTTCCCCAAGGTTTTAGCCTGGCAGAAGGCCTTGTTGGTCCCATAAGGCTCCCTTGTATTATTCCCAATGGTAAAGTCAAAACCAGTGAGGAAGTAGCTCGAGCAGCATACAAGCTCTGGGGCCATGCTGCCTGGACTCCATGCTCAGCATTGCCAAAGCCGTGTGGCCATTATTTAACTACTCTGTTCTTCAGTTTCCTTGCCTGTAAAATGGGGATAATTGTAGCCACCTCCTAAGATTACTGTGAGGATTAAATGAGTCAATGACCATAGAGTGTTTGAACACATAAATACTCAATAGATGTCATGTACTAGTATCTCATTTTGAGTTAATCAGGAGAATATGGCTGGCATCACGTAGGGAAGGTGATATATTGTGTTTTAGTTACTTCATTGAACCCTTATAGGAACCTGAAAGACCAGTGTCATTATTCTCATTTATGATGAAGAAATTGAGGCACAGAGAATAATCAATTTGTTCAATTTAATATGGCTAGAAAATGGTAGAGAAAGAAGGTTCCTGTATGCCAAGTAATAATTGCAATAGCTGGTATTATTATTTTTTATGAGATGCCAGGCACTGTGCTCTTTTGTCCCTCATAATAACCCTTTAAAATAAGCACTATTATGATACTCTTTTTTACAGATTGGAAAACCAAAGCTTAATGAGTTCAGGGAACTTGAAAACTAAGTGAAACTGACACTAATTCAAACTAAAATTTTTCTGAGAAGAGTATCTCAAAATTGAGCAACTTGATGCTCTTTTTGGCAAATAACTAATATTTAATAGAACCAAATATAATGACAAAAAAAGGGAAAACTGTAGTGGAGGATTAAATGCAAAACTATTTAAGGGTCCCTTAAATATGTTACCCACAATCTAATACGTTTCTAAACGGAGTCTGAAAGAATCAAGTTCTTTCTCTTCCAGATTACTCCATAAGCTGTATTTCATCAACTCTAGGGCATTTTATTTCATATTTACACCTTTCAAATAAAGATTCTTATTAAAATTATAATTGGGAAAGCTTTCTCTTCTTTGGTGATGCATAAGATGATAATGCTTCTTACAGGTGATGACTGCTTAATATCCAACAAAGCCTGGCATTTTGTCTATTCATTCTTTCTCATGTGATCTCATTATTACAGCCTTCAAGATTGTTTTTAACTTAATAACAAGTAAGCTCCCTACATGAACTTGAGGAATGAGAATTCTCACAAAAACACTTTTCATTCACAATGCTTTCTATTTCATTGATAGTTACAATAAATCATAAGCTGATATTTCATGGAGGGAAATAGGTGAAGGGTTTGCCCTGGACAGATTAAGGCTGGTTCTGTACAAGAAAGATGGTAACCAAATAAGAAAGTCAGCATGCTGGTGAACATTTCTTTTCTCAAAGATTTCTTTTAGCTTCATAAAGTCACAATTCAAATATTTTCAAGCTTTTATTTTTGACAGATATGTATTACTCTCAAAATTACCCTACTATATTCTTTGCTTTAAATTCCTTTTTCTGTGACCCTGGTATATTTCCAATGCTCACCCTAAGTCTGATTTTAGGTTTTTATTGACCCCTTACAGGGGAGAGTTTTAAGGACTTCTAACTCATTTTCTCAAAATAAATGTTGTGGGACTCCACGCTCCCCAGAATATTCTTTCATTATAAATTTCTATCAATATTTTGTTGCATCGTCCTGACTAGGATGACATGCATTCTCATTCCAGCCTTTCCGCCTCTTCTCTAGCATATTCCACTACAGTATAAATGAATCATGTAAAGCATTCTCCATTCTAAAACCCAGCTGTGGTCTCATTTGTCATTGGCTCCTCACATATTGTTTGTGTGATTTCAGCTGCATTCCTCCCCCATTTTAGCTCACTCAAAAAATTGATTTTCAAACCCAGAGAGTGTACATCACAAAGAGTGAACCCTAATATAAACTATAGACTTTAGTCAATAATGACGTATTAATATCAGTTCATCAAAATTATAAACACACCACACGACTACAAGACATAGATAATTGGGGAAACCCTGTGCTCTGTGTGGGTAGGAACTCCCTGTTCTTTCTGATCAATTTTTCTGGGAAATTAAAAATGCTCTGAAAAAAAAATTCTATTAGTTAAAAAAAAAAAGGGACACCTGGATGGCTCAGTCTGTTGAGCCTCCGGGGACTCTTCACTTCAGCTCAGGTCATGATCTCAGGGCCATGGGAGGGAGCCCCAATTCCAAGCTCAGCAGGGAGTGTGCTTGGGACTCTCTCCCTCTGCCCCTCCCCCCACATCACATGCACTCTCTCTTTCTCTAAAATAAATAAATCTTAAAAAAAACTCTATTTCCCCATTTAAGAAAGTAATATCGTCCATGGCTTTATGGTCTTTAAATTCAGTTGCCTTTAGTGACCTTCCAGGAGCAGCCTCAGACCTGGTAACCCTGGAAAGGTCCTTTTTTTTTCCCTTCAGGAAATGACCACAAAAGACTGAAAGCAGGAAACAATGCCTCAGATGTAAATTGCAGCGTGCTCCCTTTCCTCACGGAGTCAGTACCATTAATGCTTATGTAGCACCTTCTGTTTCTAGATTGCCTCACCATAGCTTAATAGCTGAGCTCACAATACTTCTGTGAGGTAGGTGATCAGCAAATCCCTTGGTTAGCAGTTTCATTTGAATAACATGCTGCCTGAAATAGCTAGACGTACCCAAGGTAGCAGTGAGTCAGGGAGTGGGGAGGGGTGGGGGTGAATGCCAGGACATTTGAACGGCTTTTTCCTTTGCATTGGTTCTTACTGGATCAGCACATTATCACTCTCCTCAGGGTCACAGCAGGAATTGGTGTTTGCTGTTCCCACCATTGGCCTCAATCATTACTTAGTTCTCAGAGGCTCAGAGTGAGTACTACACAGTGAAACGCAGGGGTTCTCTTCCATAACTCTAGAATTTCAGTTCTAGAAATGTGGGTATTTTAGAGTTCAGAATTCTACAGCATTTTTTAATGAAAAGTATTATGTAAAAGAAAAGATGTGGTGGTGCAAAGCATTTGGTACTTTTTTATACTGGAAACCACTTACTCATTTCAGAAAAAATCAGGTATTAAGAGAAAAGAGGTACAAATATGTAATTTTTGCCTTTATCACATTTGGAGTATGCTTGTTCTAATTTCTTCCAGCGTTAGGGAAGCAGAAGAAAGTAAAAGATACTGGTTTTTGGATCATTGGTATAAATCTGACAGACAATCATCCTTACCTGCTTAATGGTCTCTTTGGGGGGGAATAGGGAATGAATGAATTCATGGTGGCATGAATAAAGGAAACATTAAATGTGAGTCAACTCATCAGCAAGCAAAGTTGCAGGAAAATCTACATTGAAGGCTGCCAAAGGAAGTGTTTACAGTTGAAATAAGGCCAGGAGGAGACAAGAGTTATTCAAAAAAATCTTTCTTCTGGGAAGTGAACAGGAAGGTTCGCGTGAGATCATTTTATGTGAAATGATACTGGCTTTACATTCTTCCAAAGAACAGTTCTTTATTAAGCACCTACTATGTACATGGCTGCACCTGAGTGTTACAGCAGACACAAAGATAAATTCTCCATGAAACTTAGCAAAGGGTTTGTATAGTAAGATAACTCTTCTATATATAATAATAAAAATTATAATCAAAGAGTACATTTATTGTAGCATAAAATTCAGTATCAACTTGTTTTGTGTTTAGTTAATGATGGCAATTCATCTATAAGATGCTTAGAAGATAAAAACTTTTTGATTTCTTCTTTCTTAATTGAATGCCTATCACAGTATTACAGCTACCCAAACTTTTAAAAAACAGTGTAATCAGCAACTAAAATCTGAAGAACCCACAATTACTGGAAAGTCCTATGTTACTTAGTGATTAGTTTCAAAAAGTGAAATAAAACAATTGAGGGACCTCTTGACACACAATAATGTATTTTTATTTATGCAATGAGATCTGGGTTATTTCAATTTTTGTTTCAAAATTATTTCTGCTAAAAGTGAGAAATCTATAAATCTTGGAATTGGATGTTGCAATTTTTTCCTTACATGAATGGAAAAAAAAAAGAACAAGTGCTTCATAATTAACACAGTAACGTAATTTGGAAATTGCGGGGGGGAGGGAAGGGGAAAAAATGACCGTAAGGGAAAAAAAATGCCTGTGCTACATCTCTATGTCACAAAATAGTTAAGACTAATGATATATTACTTTTCAACTGAAAGCTAAAAATAGGTTAAATCAATCAACTCTATCATCATCAGTTTTTAATCTAGAGGACCATTTTAATTAATCAGGGAAAAACATTTTTGCAATAACTTGAAATAAGAACTTTTTCTTTTAGCGAGAGAGAGTTGGGGGGGGCAAGGGCTGAGGGAGAGGAAGAGAGAGAATCTTGAACCTCAAGGATTCTCCATGCCCATCATGGAGCCCAGCAGGAGGGTCTCGATCTCCCAACACTGAGATCATGACCTGAGACGGAATTAAGAGTCGGGACATTTAACTAACTGAGTCATCCAGGTGCCCCTGAAATAAGACCTTTCTATTCACAAGTTTTTAAATAAGAATGGAGAAAAAAATTACTGAACGTAAGTGACTAAAAAAGGGAAATGTTCAAAAAATTGTTTTTGTCCTCATGATAGAAATCTTTATTCCTTTAATTTACTCCATTACCAAAGTGCTTTTTAAAAAAATCTCCTTTAAAGTCTCAGTACTTTGAAAGCTAGAGCAAACCAGATGCTTGAAAGTCTTTCAGTTCTGTTTATTTTGGACTGTACATGATGTGTGATATCTTTTTTTTTTCTTTTCTAATCTGAAACAAAAAGTACCGGAGACCCTTTTGTTATCAGTATGCATCAGAATATGAAGAAAGGTTAGACATAAAATATTTCTTGGAAGAAGAATAAACAAGTTATGCCAGTCGTAACAGGCGAAAGAATTTAGAACTATAATATTTGTATGCTATTAGTGAATTGGGGAGAGAGCATGGCGGGGGAACCCATAACCAAAATGTCTGCAATACAACAAAAAAGAGAGAGAAAGATATTTAAAGAAATGTCATATTTTCATCGCATCTGGATGTTTTCAACAAAGCCGGGAGCTTTGTGCCCAAGCCAGCTGGCATTCTATCCTATCTGTGTGGATTTCTGTGGCACTTCTTAATTTGATTAAGCATTACATTTGTTCCTTACAGCAAGAAATTCTCTCGTCTGCTGTTAAGTCGGCTGTTTTCATCCAATTTTCTAAAGGAGAAAAACTGTATCAAAACAAAGGTCCATTTTGTTCAATAAAGAATTAAACCCACTCTCACCATCATTAACATGGAAAAAAATTCAACCTGACCTTTCCCTGTTCCCGTTTATACCCTCGGGCTTGAATTTGATTTTTCTTCATCGCTTCAAGGATGTCAAAGTATAAACTTCAAAGGTATGGAATGATTGATACATGGTATTCACAATAGATTGTTTAAAGTAATACATGTATGCAATAATTCATTTTAAACATTCCTTTGATAATTAATCATTCTTAAAGAAAACATTTAGAAATAGGGCATCCCAAAACTACTGTTATGATATCTGCCTCTTTCTTGTATATATTTCTTTTAAAAGTTATCATTCCCTAAATGTATTCCATTCTTACACATTTTTTTCATTTTTTGTTTACATTCCTACTTGAACCTTTTTGCATTTAAATATTAAAAAAATTTTTTTGGCTTCATGCAGAAATTGCTTTTCTGTTTTAATGTTACTTTCTTACTAACGTAATTTTATTTTAGCTATACTTAAAGATTCTGTATATTTAAATTTTTTATTTTCAATGCCTTCTTTTAAACTCTTTTCCAAATTTCATAAAAGGAAATACTTTACAATACATGGGAGACATACCTCAGATTAAAGTCCTCTAAGTAAAGATGAAGCTTTTCACATTTCAGAAAAAAGAAAATAATAGCCTGGATTTACAACTGGTGAAAATAACTGATTAAGGGATAGAAAAAGTCATGATTTGGGTCCATTCTTTCCCTAAAGCCAAGTCAACCCTACCTGAGGAAGGCAAAGGAAGGGGAAGGAAAATAGAAGATATTCAAATGTGCCATCAAGAGCTGGCAATCCTTTTAGAAGAGATAAAACCAAAACTGGCAAAATCAGAGAATTAGGCAAGGAGTACCAAGCATGCGGTTTGATAGTTACATTGAAAACCTTATCAAAAGAATTTCCACTTCTTTATAGTAGAAGCGGCATTGCCTTTGTGAGGAGGGACCTGAGGAGAAGCTGCTGAGTACCGGCTGTCTTGTCTCTGATCCACGGGACTCTATCCTGCAAGCCTGTGTTCCTCCAGACCCAAGCCCCTACCTTCACCTCTTTGTTAGCCTTTGCACACAGTGTGCATTTTAACCCTTTCATTTTATATGCTCTTTTTTAGAAACAGCAAAGAAAATAAAACTCCAAGTTAATGCCACTGAGTATTGAGGAACAAATATATTTTGTTAGAAAATGTGTATTTCTTTTCTGTTGTTTATTGAAAAGATCAGAAAGACAGATCCAATGATGAGGTTATTTATCTCATTGCAATCGGTAGTTACTTCAGTGGGAGGAAGACAGACGGCTGCTTCCCTTCTTCACCTGCTCTAAGCTCCTTTACAGATCAGAGGTGTCCTTCCTGGGAAAACAATGAGATGGAGGAGGGGAGTGGGGTGTGACGGTTTGGCCAACGTTAGGGCTTTTTTGAATGATGGGCTGTCACTAGGGTTAGACTATGCCCAGAAGGCATTTAACCCAATGGACTTGAGGTAACACAAACTCTTTCCAGATGTCCATGCCAGGAAAGGGCAACTCGCCTTTCCCTTTTGTTCCTAAAAGGTTTGTGTATTGGAATACAATCACACTGACCACCCCACCCAGCTGTGGAACCAATTCATCCTTTACTACCACCAGCCAATGCAACTATTCTTTAATATTTCCTTCTCTTCTGGTGTTCGTTCCTCTTCTCTTAGGATTTACATCTTTTGGCTATTGATAGACACTTGCATTTCTTCTAATCAAGTCATACAGCATCCACTTCTTTAGTCTCCCTATTAAAGTCAAACCTGTTCTTTCTTTCTTTTTTTTAATAATTTTTTATTGTTATGTTAATCACCATACATTCCATCATTAGTTTTTGATGTAGTGTTCCATGATTCATCGTCTGTGCATAACACCCAGTGCTCCACGCAGAATGTACCCTCTTTAACACCCGTCACCAGGCTAACTTCCTTTCTCCCTCCTTCCTGTCCTTCCTTCTTCCTCTTTCTCCTGCTCCTCCTTCTCTCGCTCTCTCCCAGGGTCTCTGTCTCTCCGTCTCTCTCTGTATCTCTCTTCATCTTTCTTTCCCTCCCTTCTTCTTCCTCCTCCTCCCTCTTTGTCTCAGCTTTCTGGTCTACAGATCTTCTGAGCAAAAAGCAGCTAATGTGAAATCTTTCAGAAACCCTTTTATTGATTTACTTAAAATACTTTCTTCAAAGTGAATTAGCTCCTTTGGAGTTAACTACTTTTATGACTGTCATTAACAGTGCTCATGTGTTTAATCTGAAGCTGATGTGTTTAAAATCAATGAAGATTTTTCTAAGTGACTAAAATCGGCATTATTCAGTGAAATTTGGACTTGGTGATGCACACTTCTCATACATTTCCTTTAGTACCTTCATTAGCCCTGCAAGGGAGGGTGCGTGACTCTCATTTTACAGAATAAAGAATAGGGGTGCCTAGAGCTTAAAGACATTGCTTCAGATTGAATAATGTGTCTATCATACAAAAAAAAAATGGCCCATGTACATATTTGTTACACAGAACACACCTAAGACCTATAGTTACCGACATTGCTTCAGATTGAATAATGTGTCTATCATACAAAAAAAAAAAAAATGGCCCACATACATATTTGTTACAGAGAACACACCTAAGACCAATAGTTACCAGGAGGTGAAACTGGAATTCAAAACCCAGGTTGGTGAGATTTCAAAGTCCCTCTTCTTTCTGCCACAACACACAGCTTTTAAGTCCTACATGAGTTAAAGAATGAGCTAACGAAACTAATTAAGAATCATGCCAAAGCAAATGCAACCAAAGTCTGACTTATTTATCCTGCTTCAAGAAAAAAAAAAAAAATCAAGAAGCCCTACTGGACTGAAAGTCTTAAGCCGTATCACTTCCTTAAAAACAAAACAAACAAAACCCAAAAATGATGCTGTGGCGTGTTATAATGATGTAAAACCCAAACCAAAAGGCTGTGCATTCAGAAACAGTTAATTGAAAATAAAGGAAATGCATCAACTTTAAAATAGGAGTTATCATTAAGTGAGGGGCCTACGGAGTTTTAATCTATTTTCCACTTCCTACTTTTCTGGAGTTTCTAAATTTTCTATAGTATGAATCACTTTTTCGAAATAAATCTTCAGTAAAATTAATTGGTAGAGTTAAATTAGTAGAAAAGAAAGAAAAATTTGCTGTTATCAGCTTACATTTTTATCACAAGATTAAAAAAAACAAAAAACAACCAACTACATATTATCAGGTGATTGTGTATTGTGTTTGTAAAAATATTTTAATCAGGGCTTAAAGACTTTAGAAACCCCCTGCCACGACAAGCATGTTACCGGTTCAATGGAAGAAAAAAAGTCAGCTGAGTTAAGCTTTGGATTTTAATTACTAGTTGAATGAAGAATTAAGACCTTAAAACCCATTTGGGCATTAACTCATCAAGGCCTCTGACATAACTGTTTCAATCAAGCTTCTCAAGTTGATGCCACACAGTAAACAGGGGCAAAAAGAACCAACTCAGTGAATTCCAGTAATGAGTTTGTACTTTACGAAAGCTGGAGCTTGTCTTCAGAAGTTGAGCAAAGGAGAACTCTGTTCAGCTCATTTATTTTCAGACTCTGAAATTTCTCCTTCATTTTAGTAGAAGCCTTACCTTCCAAGTTTATTTCCAGCTGAGAGGGAAAAAGTCATTCTAGCAAGTTGTTCTAGGACTTTGATACTTCCAGTTTAAATCATTTTAATTAATATATATCTAGGGGCGCCTGGTGGCTCAGATGGCTAGGCGTCTGCCTTCGGCTCCGGTCGTGGTCCCAGGGTCCTGGGATCGAGTCCTGAATCGGGCTCCCTGCTAGGCGGGGAGCCTGATTCTCCCTCTGCCTCTGCCTCTGCCTCTCTCTCTCTGACTCTCATGAATAAATAAATAAAACATTAAAAAATAAAAAATAAAATATATCTAATTTGAAAACTGCAGCATCTGACTCTCTAACAAATCGTCTTCTATAAAGATAGTTCAGGTTTCTCAGAAGTACTCTGATATTCACCCTGGAAACATGGCAGACTGTGGACGCTCACATTCTAAATGTAGAGGATACTGTGAGAAGTTTTCCTTTATTCATTTATTCAGATGCTGAGGATAAAAAGACAAATGTGAAATGGTCCTGGCCTTTCACATGCCAAGTGAGGGGCTAGAAGATAGGGACCCTGTGTGGTACCTGTATTGAGAAGTGGTGTGTCTCTTGTCTTGTGTGCTTTAATGACCACTCCCAATCAGTTCTTAATTTATTGAAACCATGCCGAGGGAGTATCGTGTTGTGTGTGTGTGTGTGTGTGTGTGTGTGTGTGTGTGTGTGTGTGGTGTGTTTGATATATGTATATATAATAAATGTGATATATAATCAATTATAAATAATGACAAATATAATTATACATAAATATATATAATTTATGACTTCCTACCATAGTCACAGATTTAATGTTTTATAAATCCCACGTATAATTTCTATCTTCACTCAGTATTCATGTATTCATCAATATAGGTAATACTGCATAATGTGGCAATGTTGACTGGTTTTTAAAGTTTACTTAAATGGTATGCTATTGTACATATCATCCCACAACTTGCTTCTTGTGTTTCAATCTATGCTTTTGATAATTTATCTTAACACATGTATCTCTAGTGCATTCTCTTCATTATTTTTAAAGATTTCTTTATTTATTTGAGAAAGAGAGCAGGAGTGGGAGGGGCAGAGAGAGAGGGACAGAAAATCTCAAGCAGACTCCGTGTTCAGCACAGAGTCTGATGTGGGGTTTGATCTCATGACCCTGAGATCACGACTGGAGTCCCAGAGCCGAAACCAAGAGTCCGATGCTTAACCCACTGAGTCACCCAGGCATCCCTAGTGTGTTCTTTTCAAATGCTATATAGTATTCCACTATATGGCTATATCACAATTTTTTAATCTGCTCTTCTATTGAATGATATTTCTGCTTTTAAGTTGTTTTCATTAGAAACCTGCAATATCTTTACACCCACCTCCTTCCACACATGTGAAATTTTCTCCAAGTTATACACCTACCAATAGAACTGCTAAGTTGGAGTTATGATGTCAACTTTACGAGATATTTCACAATTGCTCTCAAAAGTAGTGGTACCAATTCACAGGCTTACTAGCAGTCTATGAGAATTACTGTTACTCTTGGTACTGTCATTATTTAAATTTTGCCAATCTGACATGATGTCTAACTGTTATTCCCCCCCACCCAATTATTGGTAAGTTGAGCATCTTTTCATATGTTTAGTATTAGGGTACTTTTTCTTTCAGTTGCCTGATGATGGACTTTGTTCATTCTTCTATTCAGTTACTTAGAAAAATAAATAAATTCCTTTGTCATTTATATGAGTTATAAATATCTTTTCACATTCTGTGGTTTCTTTTTTCACTTTGTTTTTGTGTCTTTGTTAAACATAAGAGGTTTTTTTTAATTCATCTTGGTGTCTTCAAATTTACCAATCTTTGGCTCTACTTTTTATGTCTTGTCTAAGAAATTTTTCCACATCTAAATGTTATGAAGATATTCCACATTTTCTACCAAAAACTGCTTTTAACATTTAGATCTTTAATCCATCTGGACTTTATTTTTGTATATGGTGTGAGAATGGGATCCAATTTTATTTTATTTTTCCATATGGTTAACCAATTGTCCCAGTACCATTTATTGAACAGTCCTGCCTTTTCTCATTGATTTGTAGTGCCACCTTGGTCATAGTTCAAGTTTCCACATATGCAAGTATCTGTTTCTGGGCTCCCTATTATGTTCCTTTGGTTTATTTGACTCTTCCTATGCCAATACCACACTGTCTCATTTTCTATAGCTCTATAAATTCTTGATTTATTTGCTCCAACAAATTTCCCCCTCCCCCCAACTTACTCTTCTTCAAATTTATCTTGGCTATTCTTGGTTCTTTGTGCTTCCATATTAATTTTAAGATTGGCTTGTCAAGTTCCATAAAGTCTCATATTTTGCTTAGAATTTTATTAACTCCATGGAGTATTTTGAAGGGAAATCGACATCTTTACAATTCTTGAATGTAGTAGTGCATAACTGTATTCAAATCTTGTTCTTCAAAGAGATTTAATTTTCTTCTTAGAGTTCTTAACTATCAGGTACTAGGTTTATTACTACAAATTCTATATGGTTTTCTCTTTATTTAATTTTCTAGCTGCTTTGTGGAAATGACAATGATTTTAGCATGCTGATTTGAGTCCAGTAAACTTATGGTACTTGCTTATTAATTCTAGTTGCCTGAAGAGCTCCTGGATTTTCTTTGTTTAAAATCACATAGTTTACAAATAAGGACAGTTTGTTTCCTTTTCAAATTTTGTACCACTTAATCTTTTTCTTCTTGTATTGCATCGGATGAGACCTTCAACACGCTCTTGACTATACATGGTTATAGTGATATCCTTGTCTTACTGCTGGAATCACTTCTAAAATTTCACCTTTGAAGAGTGATATCTGTAGGTTTTTCACAGATATTCTTTACTAGAGACTATTCCTAGTTTGCCATGATGGTTAATTTTGTGTGTCAAGTTGACTGGGTGAGGTGCCTACACTTTTCGGTGAAGCATTATTCTGGGAATGTCTACAATACTGCTTCTGGACGGGATTAACATTTATCAAAACAGTGAGTAAAGCAAATTGTTCTCCCTAATGTGGGTGCCCTGATCTAATCAGGTGACACCATGAATAGAACAAAGGGCTAATCCTCCAGTGAGTAAAAAGGAACTCCTTCTGCTTGACTGCCTTCAAGATGGGACATCAGGGTTTTTTTCTTTCTACCTTCATGCTCAAACTGGAACATTGGCTTGAGACCCTACCAGTCTTCAGGCTGCAACTCTATCAGAGGCTCTCCTGGTTCTTGGGCCTTTGGACTTGTACTAGAACTACACCATTAACTGTCCTGGGTCTCTAGTTTGCCAACTGCAGATCTTGAAACTTGTCAGCCACCATAACTGCACAAGCCAATTCCTTGTGATAAAACACAGATACATCCCATTGGTTCTGTTTCTTTGGAAAACCCCAACCAATACAGTTGCTAACAGATTTTGTATATGAATCAATTTAATCACACTCACCACTGCAACTATGCTAGTAGAACCCACCAATGCATTTCATCTGGGGTACAGCCATTTTCTTGGAAATAGTTTATCCCCTTTCATTGGCTTTCACATAAATTATGCTTGCACTAGTATAAGATTATTCTTTACACAGTAGCCAGGGAGGTTATTTAGAACAGAAATCAGATCTTGTCACTCTTCTTCTGAATACCCTCCAAGGTTCTTCTATTACATCTAGAAAAAATCCAAAGTCTTTATTTTGGCACACAAAACCATATACGATCAGGGTTCTAGCAATCTCTCCAGTCTCATTTTCTGTCTTTTGCTCAGTTGTTCCATCCAAGTTATTTCTTATGCGCACCAAGCATGCTCCTAAATGTTCCTCCTTAATCCTTGATCCAAGCAGACTCCTATCTTGGAGCATTCACACTCACAGTTCCCTCTGCCTGATGTGCTCTCTCACTAAAAAACTTTGTCTCACTTCCTCACTTCATCCAAGTACCTGCTCAAAACAGCACTCTTCATCACATTCTATCTCATTATCCTGCTTCGGTTTTCTTTGTAGCAATTATTATGTCATGACATTATACAATTTAACTATGTTTATTTGATTATTTTTCAATTCACCCACTTGAATGTAAAATCCATGAGGCAGAGAATATTTGTTTATGTGATATTCCCTATGACCTGGGGCAATGCCTAACACAAAGTAGGTGCTAAATCAATATCTGTTGAATAAATAAATAAATGTATCAATATTGTTTCCTTTTCCTGCATCTATGATTTGATTATGTGCTAGTATGGGCTAATAAGATTTTTCTGATACAGAAACAGCTTTGTACCCCTGGAATAAATACTACTTGAACATGATGAATGTGTAGTTTTAATAAACTGTTAATTTCAATTTGTAATTTTATTTTTATGTCCATTTAGGAATTAGTCTGTAATTTCCTTTTTTAATAAAGTCCTTGACTAGTTTGGGTATCAACAGCAAATGAACTTCATAGATTGAGCCTGCAAGGTTTTCTTCTTTTACTTTTATCATAAACAGCTTATATAAAGTAGCAGATATCTGTTTCTTGAAAGTTTATTAAAACACACCTATAAAGATGGCTTGGTGTCTTTGGAGCAAGAGATTTCTTGCTATTAATTTCTTTAATAGTTACTGGTTTATTCATGTTTTCTATTTTTGCTGCAGTGAATTTTGCTAATTTTTTCTAGGAAATTACTGTTTCATCTAAATTTTCAATTGATTTAAGACATTCCTATTGTTTTTTATATCTGTATTGTGTCTATATTTATGTCTCCTTTCTATTATTAATTATACGTACTCATACTTTTTTTAACAAAGTTCAAATTTTTAGGCCTAGTGATTCTCTATATTATTTCTTTACTCTCTACTTAATTTGTGCTCTTATCTTTATTTCCTTATCATGTATATTATTTTTATTGTTTTCCTTTTTTTCCCTACATTCCTGAATTGAATGCTTAACTGATTTGCTTAAATCTTTTTTATTTTAAATATGTTAAAGGCTTTACTCCAGCCACCATGTACCAATTTTCATATATCCCTCAGGTACTCTATATAGTATTACTTTTATTGTTATTTATATTTAAATATTTGCCTAACACATGAAATATTTTAAAATTCAAACATATGGGTTCTTTAAAACTACTTTTTAATGTTGTTTTCTTATTTAATTGCATTGTGGTCAGAGAATGTGGTCTCTATATATTAATTTCTTATAATTTATTGAGATGTCCTGGGTGTCCTAACACATGGTCAATTAAAAAAAAAATTTCATATGTACTTGAAAGAAATGTATATTTTTATTGGGGGTATATAGCTATGTCAATTTTATTTAAAGCTTCTATATCTCTTTTGGTTTTTGTCTATTGAATATAATTTGAAGCTCATGATATATGTTCTTCATTGATCATTACTTTTGTTATGAGTTGTATAATCTCATTTCTATTCATGCTTTTTGCCTTCAGTTCTATCTTGTCTGATATTAATATCAATATAGCAGCTTTGCTTAATATTTTTATGGTATATCTTTTACCATATCTTTAATTCCTGGCATGAAGAAGTTATGACACTTGTTCCAGGTCATGTGGCTAACAGGCAAAATGCTAAAATTTGACCTAGGCAATTCTATACCAAGGCCCACATTCTCAACTGCTAAACTATGACACCTCCTGGCATGTGCTTCCTATTTTGGAACCCAGCTGACCAAGTCTTCAGGCTCTTTCATTCTACTGAATTTGTTTTTCACAGAGATGTTTATCTTGTGTTTAATATGCTCTAAGTCTTTTTTTCCCCTTTTCTTTTTTTTTGCATCATTGACCTGTACTTTTTGACCTGTTTTATACCTTGCTTACCAATATTTTGTCCTTACCAATGTCCACAAGTTCATCCCATATTGTTGCAAATGGGATGAATATTTCCTTCTTCTTCGTGACTGAATAATATTCCTGTGTGCGTGTATCACATTTTTTTATCCATTCATCTGTCAATTGACACTTACATTGTTACCATGTCTTGCTATTGTGAATAATGTTGCAATGAACATAGGGGTCCAGCTATCTCCTCAAAACAGTGATGTCATTTTCTTTGGATATATATATCTAGAAGTGAAATTGCTAGATCATATGGTATTTCTATTTAAAATTTTTTAAGGAAATTCCATACTGTTTTCTGTAGTAGTTGTACTGATGTATATTCCCACCAACAGTGCACAGGGTTCCCTTTGCTCCACATCCTTGCTGACACTTAATACTTTTTTGTCTTTTTGATACTAGCCATTCTAACAGGTGTGAGGTGATATCTCATTGTGGTTTTGAGTTGCTTTTCCCTGATGATCAGTGATGTTAAGCACATTTTCATGTACCTATTGGCCATGTGTATGCCTTCTTTGGAAAAATGTCTAATGTTCTTTGACCATTTTTAAATTGATTTGCTTTTTGACTATTGAGTTACATGAGTTCCTTATGTTTTGGATATTTACTTCTTCTTGGATATATGATCTGCAGGTATTTTCTCCTATTGCGTAAGTTCCCTTTCATTTTGTTGTTTCTTTTGTTGTACAGAAGCTTTTTAGTGTTTTTTTTTTTTTAAGATTTTATTTTTAAGTAATCTCTATACCCAACGTAGGGCTGGAACCCACAGCCCTGAGACTAAGAGCCACACACTCCACTGACAGCCAGCCAGGCACCCCCACCCCCGACCCCACCAGAAGTTTTTTAACTTTGATACAATCCTTTTGTTGTTTATTTTTGCTTTGTTGCTTGTGCTTTTGGTGTCACATCCAAAAAATCATCACCACAACCAATGTCAAGAAGATCTTCCCCTTTTTTTCTTCTAGTTTTATGCTTTCCAGTCTTACGTGTAAGTCTTTAACACTCTTTGAGTTAATTTTTGTGAGTGATGGAAGATAGGGGTTCAATTTTATTCTTTTGCATTTGAATATTCAGTTTTTTTAACATGGTTTATTTAAGAGACTATTATTTCTCCATTGAGAGTTCTTGGCTCCCTTGTCAAATGTTAGCTGATCTTACATACATGGATATATTTCTGGGCTCTTGATTCTGTTTCGTTGGCCTATGAGTCTGTTTTTATGCCAGTACCATACTGTCTTCATTACTATAATTTTGCAATATAGTTTGAAGTGAAGAAGTGTGATGTCTCTAGCTTTGTTCTTCTTTCTCAAGACTGTTTTGTCTGTTTGGAGTCTTTTGTTGTTCATTACAAACTTTCTATTTCTTTTCTTATGAGACTGAGCATTTTTTTCTGGTGTTTAAGCATATTTATCTTTTGTCATCTGTGAATTGCTTATTTGCTACATTGTCAGTTTTTAAAATATTTATATCCTCCAAAATATAAACTCTCTCTTTTGTTTTTTAAGTTTGGGTTTAACGATTACATGGATTCAGTGCCCCATTCCACTACTTTTTTTTCTCCATTCAGTTCTTGGTTCACCGGATGTTTTCCTCTAGAAGATTATCTTTACCTGTTCTTGAATAAATTTGGACAGATATAAAATTCTTAGTTTACACTTTTATTTCTTGTCTGTGTTCTAGCATTGATTCTTTCTATAAACTTTTCTGTAGTTCACCTTAATTATTATTTTTTGACAAGAGACTCAAATAATTTTTTCTTTATTTTTAATATCCAGAAAATTTATCAGGGTGTGTTTCTGTTTGTTTTCTAAGACAATTTTTCCTAGCTCATGTTATACATGACCCTTTAATCTAAATATCTAAGGCTACTTCTATTGCAACAAACTTCTCTTTAAATATATCTTTAAGTATTTTTATTCTTTCATAATTTATGTTTCATTCTTTGGGACAACATTATTTCTAGTGTTGATCTTCTATTAGATCTTTCATATTTGTTTTCCAGGTCTAACATTTTCTAATTCTTCTAATCTCTTTTTAACTTTCTATTCTATGTTGTTCCCTTTACATTTTTTTAAAGGTTTTATTTATTTATTTACTCATTTATTTGAGAGAGAGTGAGAGAGTGTGCACAGGGGGAGGGGTAAAGGGGTAGGGCGAATCTCAAGCAGACTCTGCCCTGAGTGTGGAGCCTGACGCAGGGCTCCATCTCATGACTCTGAGACCATGACCTGAGCTGAAATCAAGAGTCTGAAGCTTAACCGACTGAGCCACCCAGGTGCCCCTCCTTTTACAATATTTAATATCCCTTCCTGTGTTTTCAGTATAATCTATTCTCTTTTGTGCTGCATCCAGCGTGGTCTTTATTTCTGTGATGGTTTTGTTTTCTTTTCCACTTCTTTTGAGCTTGCCAATCCAAATTACATTACATTCTGTTGCCTCACCTTCTTTTTCTACCCTCTCATGTCTATACTTAGAATTCCTATTTAATGGAAGCAATAACTTCTTAACGTTTTAAAATTCATGGCAAACATTGTTCAGTTTTTAAATAATTATATAGAATATATTTGGATGGTTTTATGGCAGGTTTTTAAAAAGTTCCTATTTGAATGAAGTTACTTCTTCCAGAACTAGTTATCTGTAGGGTCATATGTTTGAAGGGGACTAGGGCTATATTCTAGACCACAAGGAGTTCTGATAATACTAGTCTGTGAATATTAATGAGCTATTCTCTCCAGCTGATAGAGATTGATATTTCAGGGCTTCTCACAATGCATTCTTTTTTCTCTACCCTGCCTCACCAAGAAACTGCTTCTGATAATAGGGCTTCTCGTTGTGTTCCTATTTCCTCACCCAGCCCTACCTTCCCTTTCTTTTTACCGAACCTTGTCCAAGGAGGCTCCTTGTCCAAGGAGGCTTTTGCTATTAGACAATTCATCTAACTATTTTGTCCCAATGAAGAGTTGGGCTTTGCCTACCTTCAGTTAGATCCACAACCTCTAGACCCTCCCTAAGCATCCTCTTGCATCCCTGTTTCAAAAGATTTGGTAGCCTTTTTCCTATCAGGGTTCAGACTTAAAAATATCTCTTAGTGTCATGGAACTGAGCTTTAGGTTTTTATTTCCTATTCTTCTTGTTTATTTGTGTAATTTCTAAGAAGAGAGGATGAGAATATCTTCTTCATTTCATCTATTTAAATATTTTATTTTATTTTTATTTTAAGTAGGCTCCATGCCCAATGTAGGACTTGAACTCATGACCCTGAGATTAAGAGTCTCATGCTCTACCAACTGAGCCAGCCACGTGCCCCAACTTCATCCAGTTAAAAACTGCACATTCTGTATTTAAATTTTAAAGAGTCTCTATGGCAGATGACTTTTAAATACTTCCTTTGAATTCCTCACTGCTTTCATTTCTAACTCTTTAGTCACTTTCATTCCTTTCTTTATCTACAACTTATTTTCAAACCTGTACAACTGAATATTAGAAATAAAGGGCATAGTCCCTACAAAGCATAAAGAGCAGTTTACTTTAGAGCCTTATCTACAACCTCTGGTATGTATTTCAGGATCATATTAATTTTCTAAATTATCACTGCTTAGTATAGAATTGCAGTTAAGAAAATTTTATAATTATATGTTCAATACAAAGATCATGGTGAAATTGTGAAAAAACTCTTTCTCTATGATAAGCAGCAAACATGATGATGTATAATATATAAATGAAATGTCACAGTTCATTCCAAAACATACATATTACCATAAAGATCATCATACAAAGTTATGTTTGTGTGGAATTGGGAAGCTGATATAAACATGTGTTATTCTGAAACACCATGGCAATTAATGATGAAAACATATGTCCACATACATTTTCATATCAAAGACTATAACCATTGGAAGTATCTTTCCCTTCTGTCATTTAAAGACTCAAATATACTTAGATTTTAATAGGCAACTTTAAAAAATAAAATGTTAGTTTATCACTTTGGAAGGGGAAGGCCCAGGTCCATGACACATTTCAGGCTTCATTTTATGGAAGTACAGGGTTTTATTAAGCTTCTTGTGTCTGCCGGCTGCTTGCTTGGGTAGCTGTGGAGGGCCATGTGATTATAGCAAATGCTGGATGTAAATTTATATCTTTGGCATAAAATGAAAGATAAAATTATCGGAAATCTGAAAATGCTTTTGCTTGTCTAACAATTTGATCTTAGAAGTTACTGTATACCACCTTAGAGAGGGAGAGGAACAGAATTAATGTCAATAGTCTAAATATTGGCTTGGGCCCCTGGCAAGTTTTCCATGAGAGGCAGTGGGAGTGCAATTAATACTTACCAGGAAGAACACTCAAGATATTCTCCATCACAGGCCCACATGTAATCTGTGGGCTGGAAAGGGTTGAGTGCTAGGTCCCCAGATAATTAAAGCAAGTTGGCCCAAAGTAGCATTAAATCTAGACTCTACAACTCAACAATTCTGGTTAAATTTATAAAAATACGAGATTTAAATTTACATCTCAATTTTTGAAGACAAAAATAATTAATCAACAAATGCACCCAAGAATGGTTTCCCACCAAATGAAAGACACCCTACCCTGATAGGCATAGCTTCTTTTTTTTCATACCCAAACTTCCTAGGCACTTATAAATCAGATACCCTTGTTCTCTAACAATCAGGTTGTTGCCACAGCTGCACCAGTTCTCCCCCTTCTCTGATTTTTTTGGGGGGGACTAGAAACCAGTGTGGTTTGTTTTTGTACATAGTGCCTTGGCCCGGATTACAGGAAGACCACAAAAGAGTCTGATAACACATTTGGACTCAGACTCCCCACGCAAAAATAAAAATATACGTCCAAACGCCACTGTTTCACTCTCACTCCTATGCTGAAAACACCAAAGTTGTTGTTTGTTGTTGCTGTGACCTGCTCACACTACAACGCCTATGGTAGTCAGCGGGGTCTCTGCTCCTCATGATCCGCCTCCCCCGGGGGACACGTAGCACTGCTGATAACTGACTGCTGCCGGAGGAAAAGGAGAGGGAGAAGCGCATATTGTCCTTTAAAGCTTCCACATGGAAGGGGCCATGAGCCTGCCTGTCACGTTTCATCAGTAAAAGCAAGTCACATGGCTCTGTCTGAGTTCCAGGGGATAGATACTGGAAATGAGTAGTACACTTTACCACTTTCTCTTTTTGTAACGGGCTGGGCACTTGAGGTGTGAGAATATTTTTTTCAGACAATGTTCTACAAAACATGAAAAGCAAAGCTATTTCCCTCTTCTCTCAGATGACAAATAAATGAGTACACCTGGACCATGGTGAAAGGAAATAGAAGTAATAATTAAGTAATAAAGAATGTCCTTTGAAATATTGCTGCCTTTAGAGGCATCCAGTGTTTCAGAACATGAAATGCCACGGAGGCATACCAGCCATCCCTCAAAGCTTTTAAAAACCATTTCCTTTGGGGGAAATTATTCACTTTCCGATTGCCCTACTCTTCTCTGGCCAATCTTCATCAGTCTAAATCCAACCAATACCCCTAAAAATTGTATTAAAAATGTGATGGCTAGTTGACCTTCACTGTATAGCAGTAAAATTATCCCAAGCTCTGTATTGTAGACCTGCTTATTTCAGAAGGTCTTTGCCAGCCCAAGAGTTGACGATGACACAGTGCCTGCCCTTGAGGAGAGGGGGATGTAGACGGAGGCAAAGACTAGGACGGAGAGTATACACAGCAATTACTTAAGGACCGCAGGCCGGAGCATTTCCAAAGCAAGTGGGTTTTACATTTATTGCATTTGTTGAATCTTTCTTCAAATGAAATCTTATATGAAAGTCAGAGTTACTAGACACACAAAAGCAGAACTCTTCTGACTGAACTAAGAATGGGACACCATGAATCTCTCCTGCAAGTTCCCTGTTCTTACATCCTTGCAACGCTTAAGTTTCTTCTTTGGAAGCTCCTGGGGTTTCTGGAGCAGAGCTCAGGGAGAGAAAAAAAAAAAGAGGCTTTCCTGATCCCTACTCTCTCTATACATATGTCTATTTGGTCCAAATAGTTGAGAACAGGTATCTTTAATGTATACTAGCCTTCGGTAGGCAGCCATTTCCTGCTATATGTGTTGGAATGGCCATGCCACAGACTAGAGTATAATTTTAAAGTAGAAATGAATGGAGGAGAGAGAAGAGGTAGATAAAAAGGGGTGAGGGATGACAGTTGGGAAAGTTTCTTTCTCATTCTATTACTGTATCAACCCACTGATGGCTGATCAACAAACCAGATCTTCCAAACCCAAACTTCTGTGGATAACATTTTATGATAACTATTGCCAGTTTTTTTTCCTCAGTTCTTCCCAGATGACTATATTGACTGGTGGGTACGATGGACACTATGTAAATGTCTGCAAACATTTGAAGGATTCATGTATCTAGTACGAAGCATTGTACATATTAGGACATTCCACGTACATAGGTCTTAGATTGTGATAAACATAAGACAAGCTCAATTTTTAGAAGCTGGCCCTTTGAAAGCAACAAAATCCTAAGAGACCAATTCAGTTTTGTCTTACCAAAATCTGTGAGGTAAGTGCCCGGGTATAAGAGCAACCTAAAGGTTTAGATATTGGGGTTTTCCAAGAACTAGATGTCAAAGCTAGAAAAGAAAATGAGACCCTCACTAATTTATCTTGCATTCATTTTTTCTTTCTGCCATGTAAGTACACAACAAAAATGATGGAAATTACACTTAGGATAAGCCGGAAAATAAATATGCATTTTTTAGGTTTAGTTTAGAATTATGGAGTTCTAAAATTTCCATGACACAGTGTTCAGATATATAGGGGTTATATAGATGTCTGACGTCTCTGTATCGTTTTAATCCTGCATGGTCAGATGATGCGTGGACTTTATCATCCATTTGATTTTGAGGAAGATATCCTAAAAAGAAGTTATGCAAAAATATGGAGAGGTTATAATCCCTGAGTGGCAAAGTGAAATTAGATTAATGAGAAGCGCAGAGCTTTCAATTGAGAAAAACCTAGGGAAATTAAAGAGGAAGGGTAGTAAAAAGAGCTTTTGTTTAAATGTTGGCGATACTCTCAGGCTCCCGACTAAATATGTGTTTGGGAGAAAACTATAAAGAAGGAGAAAGTTACGGTAACTTGGTGACAGAATATTATTAGCACATGTTCCTTGTTGGGAGGATAGACATTAATATTGATGTGTTGTTCCAATTTGTTTGCAGTCCCTCCAAACTGTGTGAGATAGCTGCTATACAGAGCCACAGCAGATGGCTGGGCAAGGTGTGCCTTGCACGGGGAAGCACAGCTACGAGAGTGGCATGGATGTCATGGATTTGCATATTTATTATAACAATATTGCAAATTGAAGTAAAGCATCATAAGGAAGAGGTACTTTTCCCCTAATTTGCTCAAAGCTGTCATATGTGCTAGCAATAGTCCTACTATATGTTATTTAAAAAGTGTTAATCCTTCTGTAGAATCACTGCAAACTCTATCCAAGCAGTTCCTGGGCCACAAGAATAGATGCATCAATCATTCCTCATTTCCTTTTCCTATCAGCCTCATAAATGAAGTCTAAAATGCTCATTAGATCTTTGGACTCTTTTAACATTCTAAAAGATGGCATCTTCCAGTTTGGGAATAAAACCAAAACAATCTGCTTTACTAATACAAGATGGGGATTGAGTCACTCCAAATACAAAAAGAATAATTGGATTTGGCAAAGGAAATGATTTTTTTTTTCTGGATTGTTTATGGGCACATAGTAGCCACTCAAGGAAATATTTATTTCTGGAGTCAATTAGTGTCTTTAGAAGCCATCATCTCTAGAATCATCCAAGGTCTCCTTTATTCTCATCAGTCTAGAAGCTAAGTATTGGCAACTCATGTAGGATATACTATAATATTCATGACTACAATGATGATGAAACTGATAATACATTATAGTGCTTTATCTAGATTCCACCATGCGATCTTAACAACACTCCCATGGTCTTCTCAAACACGTCTGTTCTGTTACCTCTAGTCAGCTCTTCTCCTTTCTTTTCAGTTAGCCCGATGTCCAGTGTCTTCCTGGACCCTCAGGCACACTTGACATGTTCATCAAGAGAAGAAAAATCATTTCAAGTCCAAAGGATAAGCACCATCATGCTAAAAGGTCATAAAACACTAGGAGTTGCTCTTTAGCCATAGATTTTGACGGTAAGTCCAAAGAAAACACAGGACATGGTTTGGAACAAGCTTGCGTATACTTCATCATCAGGGCTGTGGTACACAGTATGAGAAAGCTTCAGGGAGAATTCAAACACCAGTGGAAAGGAGGGTTTTGCTTGCATTGGCTATAACAAATATGTTTTTACAATAAACAAATGGGTGGCCATAAGACATGCATGTCTGATGTTGAAGGAAAGCCTGTTTGCACCAAATAAATTACAGAAACAGTTCAAGAACAGTTCATCCTAGTGAAAATATTATCCCTGAACTACTGGCAGGGTTAGTGTCAGGTTAGGTTATCTTTTGTAAGAGTGCCAATTGCACTCGCTAAAACTGCCTAAGGGCGGTCTGTTGTAACTTGTATACATTTCAGTGTTTGTCAGAAACCTTCTGTACTTTTTTATTTTAGTTACACACAAACTCCACTTACTTTTCTCCTCCAGGGATAGACTTCTCCCCCTGACTATCCTTGAGCTTGGAAATCATCCCTCTGCCCTCACGTCCTCCGGCCCCTACCCTATATCTTAGGTGACTACATTTCAAATGAATGCCTGGGATAAAGGCCAGGCTGATGGTTGCCAATCCTGTACAAATCACGGAGACACAACTGATCCAAAGGGCATCATTTACTCAAAGCCCAGTCCCTTAGGTCACCGAAGGTACATGGCTTTTTAAAAGAGAGCCAGCAAAAACAATGAAGTAAGAATCTTTGGGGGCATTAATTTCATAACAATTTTTGAAAATTTTCAGACATTTGTAAACTTTGGCTTTTTAGAATGCTACAGGAATTATATGTTATTATATTAAAATGGGATAACTCAGCATGGCTTCTGATCCCCTCTGCACACTGTGTGCAGTAGTCCAAGCCTCTGCACACAAACGAACTCAGAACTAATGGAGTGGCTAACAAGATAGATGGACACGTCCCAGGGGCTGACAATACAGCCTTCAGAATGGGCAATTAGCACTTCCATTGCCATGATTTGCAAAGGCTTGCAAAGAGAACAAAAACTTCAAGTCTATAGTCTATCACAAAGGATTTACTGAACACTCACAAATCGGAGTAGGTATCTGAGAGAAATTATCTATGAATTGTCTCCGGTACCTTTCTGTCTCTTTAGATAAGTAATTTAGAAATAAATGTCTGTCATATACTTGGTGTTACTGATGTTTATAATGGTAGATCTTTCTTAGACAAAACACCCCTTTTTAATTTTTTTAAATAGGAACAGATGTTCCTCCTTTCTCTGCTTGCAGGACATTGGTGTTATAGTGGAAAAAGTCTAGAACTTTGAGGCAAAAGAGCAGGATTTGGGTTTCAGCTCGACCACTTAATATCTAGGAATATTACTGAACCTCCCTGAGCCTCAGTCCCTTCGGCCATGAAGCAAGAATGATAGAAATAGCCTCGTCAAGCCTCATATTGATACAATTTTTCATGCAGAATTCCTTTTTACAATCATTACACCTAGGTAAACACTTGTCAGTGGGGCATGATGAGAACCAGTGGAGCAAGATAAAAATACAGTAGCATGGGTTCCACAATCAGTGGATTTAGATGTAGTAGATGGGGTTTGGGCAAGGGCATCTCTATTTAAAAGTACCACAAGTAGACCAAGGTTTGAGAATCACTGCTTAATATATAAGAATCTCCTCCCTCTCCTTCAAGATGCTTCTATGAATATAAGTCACGCATCTTCTAAATGTATGTGGTTTACAAATAGAAACTTGATTTCCATGAAAATCTGCGATAATCCATCTACCAAAATCTCTGGTTAAACTGTAACAATAGGTTCTCAACCTCTAAATGTGAAAATCCATGGCAATGCAATCTACCTGGTGGTAAGAATTTGAATTAAGGTACGGTAAGGAAAGTTGATATTAATTCATTAAACTATCTGCCATGCCATTGCTAATGTCAGGGGAAATATGCTAATTAAACTGACCAAAAATTCCATAGAATCTGCAATTTCAGAAACGATGTTTTAGTCAAATGGTGTGAAGAACAAGAAGAAACAGTAGTTTTTAATTTCCTTCTTCTTTACCACAGATGGGCTGAATTGTTGATAGCATCCCAGGTATCTCTTAATGCTTATCATGAGGACTCTAGTTACTGAGACTGACTTGATATGTTCCTCTAAAGATTTTGAACAGAATCTTTCTTGAAGTACCAAAAAAAAAAAAAAAAAAGATCAGTTACCATTTCATTATTTTTCATTCTCATTCACCTCTGAACTTCCTGGTTTTGTCCGGGCCAAAGTAAAAATTGCCAAAACACCACGGGAAAGACTGCTCTCACAGTATTTCTGGCTCACCAAAAATTTCTTGAGAAAGCCAGTTTCCATGAGATTTCAGTTCCAATTTTACAGACCCAAGAAAACTCAGGATAGTTCAGATAAAGTTCAGATAAGCATTCAAATTTTCAGTTCCTTGTGCCAGATGAACCACTAAGTCATTTGACATGTTCACATCACTGTTTTAAGGAAAGAAAAAAAAAATGACTAGAATTGTGATCCAATATGGACAATTTTAAAGGAGGACAATATACCGAGAAGCCATTAGAGATTAATGGATAATTTGGGTTCTTTTTAAATAAAAATTCAAAATAAAAATAATAACCCTGTGGCTTATTTTAGGTATAAATGGGATTTAAATGAAGTAACCTAGCAACAGACACTGAACAACAGCTTGTCTGAGAAAAGCTACTATGGCAACCAACACAAAATACAACTTGCAGAGATAATGCTTTGCCCACCTGTTTATTTTTCTTAGCTCTCTTCCCCCTCCTTCCTTCAAAATGGAAATGGTAGTACTAGCACCACTATATGTCCTGGGAGGTATAATGAACTACTAATCCCAAGACCTGAACATTCTCTTAATATCAATTTCTTCTCTGAGCATGGGGTGGTGCGGGGAGGAAAAAGATTATTTCAACTTTCAAATACTCATGTAAGAGCTTACCTTTGGGATTAGAAATTATCCTCTGAGGCAAGAAATAAATTCTGAATTTTCAAAGGGTGAGTGACCTGACAAAGAATTTACTCGCCAGGAATCAAGATCCTCTCATAAACCATCAACAAAGAGAAACATTACATGCACATCAGAGTCTCATTATATATACACAACCCACCATGGTGTGAAGTTTGGGATAGCAAGGTTTTATTCTTGGATCCCATCCAAGGAGATTCAGTTACTGTAAGTGCCAAAGGAAATTGTTCTCACATGGTTCCACCTATGATGCTTTCTGTGGCATGAGGCCCGAAGAGAGTGATACAGCAAACCCCTATCACTCTCAGATACAGTAGCTGAGAAATCTAGGCTGTAAGAAACTGGCAATAAGTGTCATTAACAGGAAGTTTAGAACACTTATCATTCCACTAAAATTTTTACCAGTCTTTTCCCCTCCCAGGAGATACATGAGCATTAGAAGCAAATCAAATCAGCATTTTCCTTACCCAGCATAAATCGTCACTGTTCTTAGCTAATGGGAGACTACCTACTTGCAATGATGATTTGGGTTTTTTAGATTTGTCAGTTACTGAGTTTATAACTCCACAAACACTTGTAAATGAATATTTCCATTTTGAATTATTTACGTAAGGAGACATTGATTAGTGCTTACTTTAAAAATGCCGGTTACATCTGTTTTCTTTTATTCCGCCATCCTGCCACCCAACTTGGAAACTGAGTTACTCATTATTCATCTATATTTACCACACATAGTAAATAATTATTGATTCGTCTTACAGAGGATAGACCTGGCTTCCAACTACAAGAATATATGCCTCTAAATATTGTTAGTTCTTCAATTTTCAGGAAGAAAAAGATGCCCCTTAATATTGTTAATTTTTAAATGCTTAGGTCATGTATTATCCATAATGAACATTAAAGTGCAAAGTATTAGTAATTTATGGTAATGAAAATTTGTATTTAAACTCTAACTTAATAGTCATATTTTGAGAGGAATAAATTACTCTACAATATGGGAAAGTATAATTAATATATTAGAAAAATATCAATTAGTATAACTCTTAATATTCAGTAGGATGAAAATCACTTGAACAATTCAGCATGCTCATCTAACTAATAATAAGTCTAACTTCTTTCTCTTCCCTCAACCATGCATTTGAGTAGGAGCATAACTTTAGTAAATGATGAAGTAAGAAACCAAATATCTTGGGAAAAAAATATAGAACTGGACTATAACATTTTAAATCATTAGTTATCTTTAATAGAACATCTACTATTTATTAAATGCTACCAAGTATCAGGCACTCTCCTAGGCATTGTACATATGTTGTATCATTTAATTTGTTTTAATCTAAACATTACAAGAGCAACTTCAAAATAGGTATTATTACTACCCCTACTTACAGATGGGAAAACTGAGGCTGAGAAGAATGAAACTAACTTGTCTGTGTTTGTACCTCTGGCAGAAGATAGAATTGATTTTAAATCTAGGTCTGTTTAAACAGAAATGGATTCATGGATACCAGAAACAAACTTTTAGTTACCAGAGTAGGGAGGGGTTCGGAGCAGGTGAAATAGGTGAAGAAGATTAAGAGGTACAAAACTTGAGATATACAGTGAATCATAGAGGTGTAATGTACAGCACAGTGAATATAGTCAATAATATCATAATAATTAAGCATGGAGACAGATGGTAACTAGACTTATCATAGGGATCATTTCATAATGTATAAAAATACTGAACAACTATAATGTACACCTAAAACTAATAGACTATCATATGGCAATTATACTTCAATTTTAAAAAGTTAGATCTGTTTGACCTAAAAGTCTATTCACTGCGAAATGCATATAAGCTTTACCATCTTATTACTATTACAGTGGCAAATATTAAGATGGTGTAAACTAAAAATGGAAGTTATCCAAGCTACAAATTATTACAGGATTCAACACCAACCAGCTGCTCTTTGTGTTCATTTGCATCAATGAACTAACTGCACATAAAATTTCAATTGTCTGCTATATGTCGATGCTTCCAGATCTACATTCTTAGAGGCAGCCGTTTACTCTATCGGATTAGATTATCAGTTGCTTGCAAGACACCACCAAAATTTCAAAATACAACATGTTGAAAATGGAAATCATTTCACTCATTGTGCAAGTGACACCTACTGCTATTCATATATTGCCTTTACTGTATATGAAAGATTATTCTCTTCTCTGTTTTTAATTTTCTTCCCACTGTGAGAAAGGAAGAAGCAAAAAGGCAAATAATTCAATGATTATAGTACTGGGGTACTCAACGAAGCAGATAACCTGAGCTATGAAGAGCAAAAAGCAAACTGGAAACAGAAAATAAAAAGGTAATTAAATGGAAAATTCACTAGGGTACAGACCTTTGAGCTATGTAGAGCTGATGGTCTTTGATGAATCGCGGGTAGGGAGGCAGTGATGTGAAATAGCAGGATCCCCAAAAATGGTGTCAGCCTTTAAGACTACTTGGATGACAGAGAGACCATCTGGGAGGCTAGATTGGCTTGACTCAAGAATAGAACAGCCTGGCTATAAAATTTGTGAAGAGGCCTCAGACAACCTGAATAGTACAGGAAGACAGACAGTGGTGAGACTCCTTTAAATGCAATAACATGCTCCAGAAATAAGACTCAACTTGAAAAAGGGACTCAGTCTCTTTGGGCCTCAGTTGTCTCGTCTATAACGCGGTAGAGTACCGGTCTTTCTTCATACGATCACTGAGTGGCTGAAGTAGGACAACGACCGTGAAGGCACACTAAAAAGAATGAGAACTTTCCCACACAGCTACCGTGGTTCCAGAAGGTACTCCTTTGGATCTCTGCCTGCAGATAAGGACACTAAACAGGACTGATCTTTCGTTTAATGAGTAAATCACTGTACCTGCTTTTGGATTCTTCCAGAAATACTTTCTAAAATTTCTGTCTCAAATGTCTTATTTCTACAAATAAAGCAGAAATGTTTCAGAAGCAAAAGGAAGGAGGATAGGAGGAAGAGGAGAACGGAAGGGAGGAGGAAAAAGAAGAAGAAGAAGGACGAGAAAAAGAAGAATCATCCTTTGCAGGAGACGGGGAGGTGAAAGGGGTGGGCAGGGGATCGCGAAGTAGAGATCCCCCAAATGGGAAAAGAGTGGACGAAAGCCCAGGAGAGAAGTCTTTAGGGAACGATCCAGAAATTCTTTCTGCATCCAGTGAGCCAGAAGTTCTCACAGACCTCTGAGGTCATAGAAGGCAAAAGTGCCAGGAATCCTAGGCACAGAGGCAACCAGCTGGGAGTTCAAATACAGGGCAGGGGAAGACTACAGGCTACTCCTGGCAGGTGGGGGGAGCTCACCAAATTTATTTGCAGGAAGGATGATTGGAAGTGCCCTCACCACATGCGTTTGTGTAAGGTTGTCCCATGTCCAAACTGCTAGTCAATTCAAGTTGAGAAAAGAGGCTAAAACCTGAGTGCCCCGTTAAAAGTTCCAGATAAACTAAAGTGGAACGGACATCAAATAGGTTTCGATAAGAAATCTGTACTGGAAAACTCACATTTTGATGAATTTGAAATTTGCCAATAATTTCTTTAAATCGTTATCTTTTATACAGCAGCTACTATTTAGATGGGGTAGGCAAAAGGTACTTTTAGAACAATTTTGATGGTGTCTCTAATGAACTGAGAAGAAAAGGAATTTGTTCACATCTCTACTGGGATAGTGGAAAAGAGCCGAAGGCCCTACAAGGTGGAAAATGGGGTGGTGGTGATAGCTGTCTTTAAAAGACATTGTCTATGAATCTCCAAGTTTAACTTTGGAAGGAAAATCTCAGGTGAAAGGGGCAGCTGATCAAGCAGCTTCTAGTCTTGCTCCCTGGTTTTTCGCTCTTTCACTCACAGCACTATTGCATTCCCAAAACATCAGATGGACTCTTGTCAGGGCCAACAGCACCCAGGAGAGCTGAACACTCTCTTCCATGAAAGCATGGAGATCGTGTCAAAGGGTGTGGTCACTGAGTCCAAGAGGTGCTATGACACAAGCCTAACTGAAAATTTGAGGGCAGAGGTTCTGAGTTTTGTTTTAAGAAATTGCTCTTCCTTTTGTCTTTTCGTCATTCTTTTCTACAGAGCCATAAGAAAATACTAGAATTGCAGCAAAAAGAGACTTGGTGAAACCTTGGATTCCTTATAGATGAAGAAAGCTATGACATATTACTCCTTGCCTTTTTGCCACACATGAAAAATTGCATTGCTAAACTAAGTAGAGTATTTACTACAATACATAAATCCCAGTATAGGCACCTGCTCTATTGCACTTCATAGATACTGTGTTTTTTTACAAATTGAAGGTTGTGGCAACCCTGCATCAAGCAAGTCCATCAACCTCATTTTTCAACAGCATTTGCTCACTTTGTGTCCCTGGGTCACATTTTGGTAATTGCTGCAATATTTCCAATTTCCTCATTACTCTATTTCTTACAGTGATCTGTGATGAGTGATCCTTAATGTTACTTTCGTAATTGTTTTAGAGCATCACAAACTGTGCCCACACAAGACAGCAAACTTTATTGATAAATGGTGTGTGCTGACTGCTCCACTGACCAGCTGGTTTTCCATCTCTCTCCCTCTCCTCGGGCCTCCCTATTCCCAAGACACAGTACTAAAATTAGACACTTAACAATCCTACAATGGCCCGTAAGTATTCAAGTGAAAAGAAGAGTCACACATCTCACACTCTAAATCAAAAGCTAGAAATGATTAAGCTTAGTAGGCAAGTCTTGTTGAAAGCCGAGATAAGCCCAAAGCTAAGCCTCCTGCACCAAACAGTTAGCCAAGTTGTGAATGCACAGGAAAAGTTCTCGAAGGAAATTAAAAGTGCTACTCTGGTGAGCACATGAATGATAAAGCATAACAGCCTTATTGCTGATGTGGAGAAAGTTTCCATGGTCTGGATAGAAGATCAAACCACAACCTTCCCTTAAACCAAAGCCTAATGCAGAGCAAGACCCTAACTCTCTTCAATTCCATGAGGGCTGAGAGAGGTGAGGAAGCCGCAGAAGAAAAGTGTGAAGTTAGCAGAGGTTGGTTCATGAGGTTTGAAGAAAGGGGCCGTCTCCATGACACAAAAGGGCAAGGTGAAGCATCAGGTGCTGATGCAGAAGCTGAAGTGAGTTACCCAGAAGGTCTAGTAAGATCATTAATGAAGGTGACTACACTAAACAACAGACTTTCAGTGTAGACAAAACAGCCTTCTATTGGAAGAAGATGCCATCTAGGACTTTCACAGCCAGAGAAGAGAAGTCCACGCCTGGCTTCAAAGCTTCAAAGGATAGACTGACTCTCTTGTTCGTGGTTAATGCAGTTGGTGACTTGAAGTTGAAGACAATGTTCATTTACCATTCTGAAAATGCTAGGGCCCTTAAAAATTATGCTAAATCTACTTTGCCTGTGCTCTATCAATGAACTACAAAGCCTAGATGACAGCACATCTGTTTACAACATAGTTCACTGAATATTTTAAGCCCAGTGTTGAGACATACTGCTCAGGAAGGAAAAAAAGCTATCTTTCCAAATATTACTGCTCATTAACAATGCACCCAGTCACCCAAGAACTCTGATGGAGACGCACATGTCCAACGTACAAACGTGCAACGTACAATGTGCCTGCTAATACGACACCCATTCTGCAGCCATGGATCTGGGAGTTATTTTGACTTTCAACTCTTAGTATTTAAGAAGTACATTTTATAAGGCTACAGCTGCCGTAAGGTGCAATTCTTCTGAGGGATTTGGGCAAAGTCAACTGCAAGCCTTCTGCAAAGGATTCACCTTTTAGATGCCATTAAGAACATTCCTGATTCGTGGGAAGAGGTCAAAATACCAACCCGAACAGGAGTTTGGGAGAAGTTGATTCCAACCCTCTCGGATGACTGTGAGGGGCTCAAGACTTCAGTGGAGGAAGTTACTGCAGGTGTGGTGGGAATAGCAAGAGAACTAGAATTGGAGACTGAAGTTGGGACTGAATTGCTGCAATCTCATGATAAAACTTTAATGGATGAGGAGTTGCTTCTTATGCACGAGTAGAGAAAGCGGTTTCCTGAGGTGGAATCTTCTCCTGGCGAATATGCTGTGAAGACTGTTGAAATGCCAAGAAGGATTTAGAATAGTAATCAACTTAATTGATAAGCCACAGGGTTTGAGAGGATTGACTCCAATTCTGAAAGAAGTTCTGCTGTGGGTAAAATGCTATCACATGCTATCATGTGCTTGTACAGACAAAAGTTTACGTAAGGAAAAGTCAATCAATGAGGCAAACTTCATTGTCTTATTTTAAGAAATTGCCACAGACATCCCGACCTTCAACAATCACCATCCTGATCAGTCAGCAGCAATGAACATCAAGGCAAGACCCAGCAAAACGATTACAACTCTCTGAATGCTCAGATGATGGTTAGCATTTTTTAGGAATAAAGCATTTTAATTAAGGTATGTACCTTGTTTTCTCAGACATAGTGTTACTGCACACTCAGTAGACTACAGTGGAGTGTGAACATAGCTTTTATATGCACCGAGAAACCAAAACATTCATTTGACTTGTTTTATTGTAATATTCATTTTATTGCAGTAGTCTGGAACCAAACCTGCAATATCTCCGAGGTTTGGCTGTACATTTAAGTGATCTCTGAAGACATTTTGCAAATCACAGTTGTTATCCTTCTGAGTCTTTCAGTAGTCTCCACCTCTGCTCTCCCACTGAAGGCAGAAGGTGTAACTGTAATGGGCCCAGATTAACTCAGATGGTAACTCTCAAAACCAATCCATAGGGATCTAGATTTTGTCTCCGTAAACCAGATCAAGAAGTTTCTACACCAGTTTTACCACCTCTGGAGTGGGAGAAGGTAGATGAAAGAAACAATAACACAAGTTCTGACAATGCAAGGGCAGATAGGCTAAACTAATTAAAACAGGTACTTAACAAAATCTAAAAATAAAAACTATGCTTTTTATTTTAAATGCCAATGATGGTTGGCGTTTCTATACAGGAAGGACTGTGGCTTGCGTTTCATATGCATTTGGGACTATGATGCATTTGATTGAGCACCTGAAATGCGCAATGGGCACTGTTCAGCAATACTGTCTGCACGTGGCACTAGCAATGTTTTGTGTGTGCTTGTCTTGTTCTCCTAAGCTCCTGGAAGACAAAGCCTGCTTTACTTTTCTTCCACATCCCTCTGCTCAGGAGATGCTTCTCTGGACTTGCATCAGACATTCTTACTCTTACAGTCCTGGGTACATTCTACTTGTAGTCCCTGTTCAAATGTGTAGCACCACACCAGACACAGAGTCGTCTGTGTATCTGAAATGTGGTGGTTGTCTCATGAGCCAGTGGTGCCCTGGAGCCTGCTCATATGAGCCATGGACCCCGATTGTACGCCTCTCTTCCCAACTCTGCATCCGGTGACCTCAGATCGGTAGCTTGAGATAGGCCATGGTGGGAGCACTTACATGATGGAAACTGTCCAGTTGATTTTAAGCCCTCTGAATATAAGCACTTTGTCTCCTACTTCCTTTTTATTCCATCTAGTTTATAACCTGTTTTATATTTAGCAGCTCATCTTTCATGTGAGAATTTTACTTTGAGTAACTATATTTATCTTTCTCAAAAATCCTTTTTATTAAAGAAAGTAATTATTCTTCACATACCTTTTTATATTATGATGGACATTATTTTTGGAAGGGAATTATTCCTTTACTTGGTTTATATAAAGAGTAGTTATCAAAAGAAGAAATGGTATTCTAATTTGCCAAAAGTATTATTAAACAATTAGTAAAGATTCTAAAATTTCCTTTTTTTAATGACCAGGAAATTAAATTGTTGGTTTGTAAAATTAGAAAATAGGTTTGTGTACTAGAAAGTTAACTCCATTGCATTAAAATTACCCGTTTGGGGAGTTCTATTACTATCTGACAAAATAATTGCTATTTAAATGAAACGCATAATATTTTTTGTCTAAAATGGGCTTTGTGATTTTCAAATATGAACTTTCACTTTCCAGAACATGCATTAGAGAGATTATGGTCTTTGGAAATTCGATTAACTGTTTAATGGGAAGAATGATGCCTCCTAGGGGGAGACGAACCATGAGAGATGATGGACTCTGAAAAACAAACTGAGGGTTCTAGGGGGGCGGGGGATGGGTTAGCCTGGTGACGGGTATTAAAGAGGGCACGTTCTGCGTGGAGCACTGGGTGTTAGGCACAAACAATGAATCATGGAACACTACATCACAAACTAATGATGTAATGTATGGTGATTAACATAACAATAAAAAATTTAAAGGAAAAAAAAAAGAAAGAAAAGAATGATGCCTCCTACTCTTTGGAAAGGCAGGAGAATGCTTTGCTTAGGAGGGGAGGCTTCAGGGCAAACTTCCAGGTTTCTAGCCCCAGATACTCCCTTCATTATCTGTGTGACCTTAGGAAAGTCACTTAACTTCTCAGTACCTTGATTTCTTGATATGTGAATGGGGATGATAACAGAGCCTGCTTTGTTGGTTTGTGATTTGGATTATACGTACAAATACTGTGTAAAACACTTGGAGTGATGCTCAGACTCAGTAGGTGATAATACTCCTCCTCTGCCTCCTTCTTCTGATCTCCACACACAGAATCTCACACATACTGGGTACTTAATAAACATGTCTGAGGTGGTTAATTAAATGATCTTTTATGAGCATGGAGCAAAGGAACAAAGACTGAGTGCCTACCGTGTACCAGAAATACAGTGGTGATGAACAAGGCAGACAAGAGCTCTGACCCCATAGGGTTTACATTTTAGCTTTATATTGTTTAGTCCAAAATGTATAGGGAACTGGTCTTAGCATTTAAGGATTGAAAGAAAGGTCTGAATTGTAAACTCCTTGGCAGCATGTATTAAGGGTTGTATTAAAGTAAGTATGAATGAAAGGATAAAAATTTGGCTCTGTGAAACAGAGGCCCCAAATATCTATTGCATAAAGAAAATAGAAGGGGCGCCTGGGTGGCTCAGTTGGTTAGGCGACTGCCTTCGGCTCAGGTCATGATCCTGGAGTCCCGGGATCGAGTCCCTCATCGGGCTCCCTGCTCAGCAGAGAGTCTGCTTCTCCCTCTGACCCTCCCCCCTCTCATGTGCTCTCTCTCTTTCTCATTCTCACTCTCTCAAATGAATAAATAAATGAAATTTTTAAAAAAATAAAAGAAAATAGAAAATTGCTTCTCATGTAACTGTCCAAAGGCAGGCAGTCCCAGTCTTCACAGGATTGTCCAAGGACTTGGGTTCTCTGCCTTACAGATCCACCATTGCTAGGGTGTTCTCTGTCTGCAAGGTCCTGGGTAGCTCCTCATCACATCCACATTCCAAGCAATGGGTGGGAGAAAGGAGGAAGAACATGTTCCCTCCATTAAGGGAGACATGTGTATGAAATTTTGTTCTTTGCTTCTGTGCATAACCCATTAGGTGGAACTTCACATAGCCACCCCATCTACAAGGGGGCAAAGGACAGATCTTGAGGGACAGTTGATAATCTTGGCCACATTCCATCCCTTTGAACATGTTTGTATTATTCATTCTCCACAGAGAATACCCTCATCCCTTCCCAAGGAATACAATCCCTAAGCCTCATCCACTTCCCGCATCTAGGTCAAGATTGAGGATTCTCTGGATGAGATCAGCCCTCTACATCAAGGATCCCGATGTGGCTCTTTATAAAATGGTGGTCTATAATTAACAGACAAAGCATCTGTCCTTGAATACCCAATATAAAAATTAAGGAGTAGGGACAGGATGACAGAAATAAAACTCCCACTGGAAAAGGGAAAATGAGAAGCACACAACTGCCATCAATCTATGAGAATGATCAAGTCCTCTTGGAAAGGAACTGTGCAAACTCCTGTCCTGCCGATGGTGTGAGTCCTTCAGTCAACCCACCCGGCAGCTATGGCTTTAGCTCTCTGGGAGGATTTCTTTTGTCCCTTGTCTCCCATGGCTGCCTCTGGAGCAGACACTGGAGAGTATACTTCCTTAGGGCCACCACAACTTCCACACTCTGCTTCTTGTCGATGTTGATTTATAGATCGAGAAGTCAGGTTGATTTGTCACAGGTTGTGGCAGGCTGGTTTTCTGGCTTCTCTGGCAATACAATTCCTTTATAATTGTAAGAATGCCTTCCAGACCCATTTGTTTCTGCTCAGCTCCATGTGTGAGTAATCACAGCAGAGGTTCTGGTCTTGATACAGATTTTAAGACTAAGCGTTCTGGTCTTTATAGGGACCTCAGTGCCGCTTAGATTCCCCAAGGAAAGACTCCTTTGTAGTGGAGACTCTCTGCCACTTTTCTGCCCCACATTGACAAGGGTGTTAAATTGTAGCCCACTCGTCTGCCAAAAGAGGGTGATCCACTTAATCCTAGCCACAGGCTCAGCTCCTGGTTGTAGGGCCACAGTATTCCAAGCTATCCTTAGGTCCTCAAGGAAATGCTGACTCAGTCTGTGTGGGCCAAGAATGATCGATCACTCTTTCAACCCAACTCTACAGCTAAGTCTGCTTCCTTTCACTAAGATTCCATGTGTCCACCTGAGGGTGAGAGGTCACACCGAGGACTTTAGAAAGGAGTTTTTCTGTGGTACCTTGCCCAGAAACACATCTCCCCCGGCTCTGCCCAGCACCTAAGCTGCATGAACTGGGGAAGTAACTGACCTGGAATAAAGACTTTGCCACTTAATCTCTTGAGACTTTAAGAAAACAGCTTCATTTCTTTAGGAATAGTTTCTTCATCTTTAAAATAACAAGTTTGACTAGAGCCTCCATGTCCCTACAGTTCTTTTATTCTACAGTTCTTATAAATGTATACGAGTATATACATATGCATACATACGCATACGTATCATGTGTGTATATAGGTACACACACAGATGTATATATATATTTCTGAGCTGTGATGTCATTCTAGTGTCCTTCTTCTATGATTAGATATTCCTCCCTAAGGTACCACACCTTAAATGTTAAGGGGCTGCCAAAATACTTCAATTGTCCCTGCCTGTTTCTATAAGGCATTTTGAATAGGTTATGCAAATTTAGCCAGCCTTTTACGAGTGGTAGTACATTTTAACAGAATTCTTCTGGTTAATTTTACCACAAAATTTCAGGGGAAATTCCATGTAGCAAAAATACCAAGGCATTGGTAATCGTACATGGGTTCATTTTCAAATTCTGCCATTTAAGCTGTGTAGTCTTGGGCAAGTTACTAAAAATATATAGTTGCTCACATTAAGAATTCAAACACATTCTGCTGCATACTCCTTCCCTCCCTGCTCCTTGATGATCTTTCAAGCAGAGTTCATAAAATTTAGATTACTTTTTTTGCTAAAACAACAACTTAATTTCATTAATTAGGACTCACTTTTAGATAGCAAAAAGTCTTGTTAAATCTAAATTAAAATTTCAATTTCCAAGTGGCCTGAGATGTGGCTTGGTGATCTGCATTGGATAAGGTATCATGGTCTTTTCTTTCCCTCTTCATCTACTCTCCTTCTAGGGTGAGGGAAGAGGAAGAGGAGCACAGAGAAATACAAATAAAAGTATATATTTTAACCTAACTGGTTCTGATGTTGTAGTTCCTTCAGAGTGAACACTAGTGCTCACTGGCTGGCTATCATGGGCATTCAGACGCTGGCTCTTTCATGGGGCAGAGATGTAGATTCTTCTTGGGACTCCACAGCCACAGTTCACATGATTAGTGAACTTTCCAGCCCACTCCTGTCACCTTCTCTTTGACCTTGGCCATATACCTCCAGTCTCCCAATGCTGACAGTCCTCCCCCAGGGCTGAGTATCTTAAGATGATCAAAGCCTAGCCAGCTTTCAAGGCATCCACCTGACCCACAGGAAGCTCACAGGTCCTCACCACATGAAACTGTCTTTCCTCACCCTACCAATGAGGGCTGCTCCTTAAGAATCCACCAGGGAAACGATCCAGTAATTGCACCACTGGGTATTTACCCAAAAAATACACAAACACTAATTCCAAGGGACACATACACCTCTATGTTTATAGCAGTGTTATTTCCAATAGCCAAACTATGGAAGCAACTGAAGTGTCCATCAATAGATGAATGGATAAAGAAGAGGTGATATGTATACATGTGTGTGTATATATATGTACACACACACACACACACACAGAATATTATTTAGCCATAAAAAGGAATGAAACCTTGCCATTTGCAATGACACAGATGAAGCTAGAGAGTATTATGTTAAGCAAAAAAAAAGTCAGAGAAATACAAATAACATATGGTTTCACTCATATGTGGAATTTAAGAAACAAAACAAAAGAGGGGCGCCTGGGTGGCTCAGATGGTTGAGCGTCTGCCTTCGGCTCGGGTCATGATCCCGGGGTCCTGGGATCGAGTCCCGCGTCGGGCTCCCTGCTCCTTGGGAGCCTGCTTCTCCCTCTGCCTGCCTCTCTCTCTCTCTCTCTCTCTGTCTTTCATGAATAAATAAATAAAATCTTTAAAAAAAAAAAAACAAAAAAAAAACAAAAGAGCAAAGGAAAAAGAGAGAGAGAGAAACCAAGAAATATACTCTTAACTATAGAGAAACACCAATGGTTACCAGAGAGGAGTGGAGTGGGAGAATGGGTGAAATAGGTGAAGGCGATTAAGGAGTGCACTTGTCATGACGAGAACTGGGTGATGTATGGAATTGTTGAATCTCTATATTGTCCACCTGAAACTAACATTAACACTGTATGTTAACCATGCTGGAATAAAAAAAAAAAAAAAAAAAAAAAAAAAAGAATCCACTGGGGAAGAAGCAAGCATGAATCTCTCTGTTCACCAGGTTGTCAGACTTCCCAGAATCTTCTCTTCACACTCTGATCCGGGGGCAATGCCAGAGCAACCTACAGATGCCCCAGCACAGCAAACCTCCAGGTGAGGTAAAGGTCCCAATCTCCTTTCAGGGAGCTCACAATGTTTAAAGCCAATTACTTGTTTTAGGGAAATATCACAGCTCTACCCACTAGATTGAAAACATACTAATTCTTAAAAAAAAAGGAGGAGGAGGAGGAGGAGAAGGAGAAGAAAGAAGAAGAAGAAGAAGAAGAAGAAGAAGAAGAAGAAGAAGAAGAAAGAAGAAAGAAGAAAGAAGAAAGAAGAAAGAAGAAAGAA
>NW_027397089.1:6595463-6638045 GCF_003265705.2 Callorhinus ursinus
AAGAAAGAAGAAAGAAGAAAGAAGAAAGAAGAAAGAAGAAAGAAGAAGAAGAGAAGAAGAAGAAGAAGAAGGGGAGGAGGAGGAGGAAAGAACAGAAAAGAAAAAAGAAAACATACTAATCCTGTGAATTCTCCACTTCAAAGTGTTCCTGAATTTCTAGTCTTTTCTCTACGTAAGTGGTGAGAGGGGGTGACAGAATCAGGACCACTGAGCTGTATGTCAGTAAGTCCTACAGAAATGTATCTAGGAGCGCCTCTTTAAGATATCAGGGTACTTTTCAGCTAGTATTCCCAACTTTAGCCAAAACCTGAGATAATAAAGTCTCATTCAACATTCCTGTTACCAAAAGGAATGATGATGATGATGATGGTGGTGGTGATAATCATATTAGCTAACACTTAGAACTATGCACCAGGCATTATTCTAAGCACTTTAAGTTTATTAATATTTAGCTCTCTAACCACCACATAAGGTTCTGTCTCCATGTACAGATGCAGTAACTGGGGCACAGAAAACTTGAAGAACTTGCCTGAGTGAGTTAGCACCACTAGTAAGTGGCAGATCTGGGATTCAAAGGCAGGTAGCCTAGTTGTACAGTTTATATCCTTAACCACAATATTTTCCTGATTCTTCCACTTAAGAGATTTGGACTTTATCCTGAGGGTGATGGGAAAGAACTAGATTTTTTTCTCCCATCACCTATAAAATAAAGATAAAGAAAACTACCCTCTACAGTGATTTGGAAGATGAGATAATATAGATGAAGACTCTAGAACCAGCCCTGAGGGGTAGTAGGAACTTGATAATAAATGATAATAAGTATCATTAGTTTTCCCTTTCTATATGAGAGTTAGTACCAAGTCAGGACAGAACAATCCAAGAACATCCAGAACCGTCATTCCTATTAGAAGTAAGGGAGCACTACTCCCCACCCCCAAATCCCCAAATCAGCTAGCAGAGATATTGAGCCCCACACATGATTCCCCTCCATAACCACCAAAGGAGGAAAGAGTACAAAATCAAAATACATACAGCCATGACCATATGCAATCGTTTCTTTCCTGTTTGGTTTATTCCTTTGAAGACAGAGCCAAAGAATCAGAGACAAGTTTGAGAAACTGAGACTGCATCTAAGCTCTCTGATCCTCTTGATGAAGTGCCCAGCTGAATCTGGATGGGGCATCGACTGAAGAAAGACCCCAAGTTTTATCTTCTCTGGCAGGCAAAGTGTCAAAATTAGTCCCAAAGCACTACGTGAAAACACCAGCATGACGTAAATCCCCTCCTGGGATTGAGTTGACCATGAGCATTAGAGAATTGCAGTTTGAGGCCAGTGATACCTGTATAAACCAATGGGTTTGGGTTTCTATAAAGCCAGGGTATTAAGGAGAGACTTGATTACCTGTGGCTTAGTCTGAATTATAAGGCAAAGGCAATTACACAAAAGCTCTCATTTAACTTTTAAGTAGGATTAGGCCCACACTAACTTTATGACACTAGGTTGCTAAAAACAAATGGCAGTTTCTCACATGCCCTAGGAAAGAATTGGGGCTTATACAATTTTTCCAAGTTATGAGGCATTGTGCCCAAGACAAGCAGATAGAAAGTGCCTAGAACCAAATGTACCCTGTCTTAGGGCTCATACCAAGTGACAAGAGAACAGTAGTTTCATTTTTATTTTTCCACTCACACAGAAAGGCAGCGTGGTGTCAGGGGAAACATCAGGTTTTAGCCCTGCCTCTGCTACATGAGCCCCATGTCTTCGGAAAAAAAGAAAATCACGAACTCCTTTTTGTCTCCCTTTTCTCATCTGTCCATGGGACGCTGGGCTCTAAAACCCTGAGTTCCTCTGTCTTCTTAGAAATGTGATTATTATGACTCCAATACAGTTGGGATTCATGACAAAGGAACAATGTAAAAGATAGGGCTAAGGAGATGGAAAGACAACTGGAAAAGTAAGCATCTTCAAACTTCTGATAAAGGCTCCCTTTCCCTTTGTAACTTGATAGACTTCCGGAAGCTCTCTGGCTCCCACAGGGAGTGGATGGAGGGTGTGCACACGGGAAGTTACACAGGCCACTTAAATGTTTTCCCAGAACTCACGGAGCGTACACACACTCCTGCTTGGGGGATGCTGCGGTCTTTCTCACAAATACATATAACTTCCTTAGCACATACACAAATATTACATTCTTGATTTCTCTAGCATCCAGAAAAATGCAAGACCTGAAGATGGATTCAAAATCAAACCCAGATTAAACTAAGATTTGGGAATCAAGTAGCTCTACCTGGGCTGATAACTGCTTCTGGTGGGCACTCAAACAGCTTTTGGGTTGCTAGAGACAGCTTACCAGGAGTGCATTAAAAAATAAATTAATGCACTGGCTTTGCAGCACGAAAGCAGAGTCCATAAACCACAATATCTCTCTGTGAGGAAATAGACTTCCTGTCTGCTATTTTTTTATGTGCCCAATTAAGTGCAGATTTTTGGCTGCATGAGCAACATAACTGCAGCATTTTTTCCAGAAAAACCAAGAAATGAACTAAAAAACTAAACAAGAAAAAGTCTTATAAGAAGATGGTCTGATAAGTGCTGGGAGATAATGGTTTTTTCTCATTTTATACCTGATACCTTCTAACCTGGATATAACCAACCTCGGGCAGAGCGACTTTAGATCACATTTCTAATGTGCTGGCAGCTCCCCATCCCAGAGGGATTTTCACTGAGTAAGGTGAGTACATTTCAAGGCCTTATATGGAATAAAATAGCAGGGTATTGAGTCAGGATGGGTGGTTCAATGAGTTGGGTGTCTGAGAATTAAAAATCAAAGTTACCCAAGATTCTTTGATGAAAACTAGGGGCTAGATGACTTGGTTCAAAAGAAATAAAAACCTGCCTGAAACCTAATTACCAAAATAAAAGTGAACTCGAATATGCGAGGTCTGAAAGGGTTCGTAGATGTTAATTTTAGTGCTGAGTTACACACACCTGGGCACGTCGTGGCTTGGGCCAAAGGCGAGAATGCTAGAATCCTGTGAGAAAGGCTGTGTATATCAGCACCAGTGAAGGAACCGAGCTCCACTGATATTCTCTCTCCCACCTCAGAGGGACCCAAAAAGCTTTAAGTAAGCTTATGTACACTCCTCAAATCTGGACAGAAGTCCGAGTGGTCTCCACGAGATCAAGCTTTTTTCTATAAGTAGTCACTGAGGAAAGGGCCTCTGTGCTAGGGTTGAAATCGGCACCAGTTTTGTAGGCATAAACAGTTTGGCAGCACCTAGTGTGAGCGTTTCTTTGTTTGCTCTGTAGAAGTAAAGGGCAACAGCAATGTTTTTAGGGAGAAGCCCAAACCAGCTGGAAATATCTTTGCTCTCGGGTGAGGGCTCCTGCATCCACCCCTGAGCACCTCCTCCAGGTAAATGGATTTGATATTTTCTGAGCTTTTGGCTTCTCTGCTCTGGGTTACCACGTTTCTGAATTTGTCTTAGTATCAAGATACAGGATATGATAAAGGTTTACTTCGCTTAGTCTTTCTGCTCTGGGTGAAAAGTGGTAAGAGTTTTGTCTATACCTCTCTGGATCTACTCTGCAGCCTAGCTGTAACTCAACCAAATACGCCCAAATCTTCCTGTTAGCTTGGACAAACTGCTTAATCTCCTACCTTTCATTTTCTTCATCCATTAAATGTGTTTGGAAATGTATGTTTCCTTACTCTACACTGATATGATGATGGCAAAGCAGACAATACAGCCAAAAATGATTTGAGAGCCTCCAGAAAAAAAATATTATGAGCCTTTACATGTATAACATTCAGCCTCACAGTAAATCCAAACCACAATTGTTGTTTTCAAAATAAAGATTATAAATAGGGAGGCAAAATAAAAACATGTGCTTCAGTGTAGACTGGTATGTGAATTCAATGCATTCGTAGGTTCATTTGTTGACTTATAAGAAGGGGTGGGGGAAGAAGCCTGTCTATGAGCTGTGGTGTCAGTAGATAGGTTTGTAATTAATGGGCCGTGGCAGTTCTGATAATGTTACCGCATGTTTATATATCAATGTACTTTGCTCTACTTCTGGTCATGTAAAGGTCCAGGATCAGCCCTGGTTTGAGTCCTGGTTTGAGACGTAAATGTTCTCAAACGTGAAATAAGCTTGTTAAACTTCGAATCACACCCTCTCAAGAGTCTGCATGCTTTGTGAACCACTACATAGCTGTTCAAAAAGTGCCCTCCTAATGAGGCCAATTCTGACTAATGCATATTCCAAGAATAATACTTGACCAAAATTGAATGCAATTCTCTTGTACTTATTATAATTTTCTATGACAGAGAGGAGAGGCTAAATTCGGTGAAAGTATTGTTTTTCTTCTAAACTTGGGTCTGCCAAAATTTGTTTTTATTTCTACCCCCGCCCCCCCAAATCCTACCCTCCAGTCATCCCTTTTGGAATGATGTAGTGATCCCAGCCAACTGGGAAACTTGCTGGCATCCATGGAGTGCCCGTTTTCACCACTTTCCTTCACCCCTTCAATGGTTTTTTGGTATGGAATGGAAATATTCCCAAATGGAAGACTCATTAACAGCAACAATGTCAAGAGCAGCCTTGAAATGAGGCATCTGATATCCCATATGTATAGTGTACTTATCATGCAGACAATGTAAAAGCCATTTGAGGTCTGTAACTTCCTTTTCTACACAGAAGGAAATGTGGCAGTGAATCAAATTGATACAGGAATTTTAAATATGTGTGGTCGCACAAAGTTAGAGAAGATTATAAATTCAGCATTAGAAACCAAAAGAAAAAAAAATAAGCCACAGGTAGCATTCTCATATTATATTTGTTTGAGCTGTCAGGACAAAATACTAGAGAGAAATATTTTTATGACATGGAAACCAAGATCTGCCTTCCAAAATTATTTTCCACTAACTTAAAGCTATGTATCATTGTGCAAACCTAAAGACTCCGCCCCTTACAAAATTAAATATTTATCTGACAACTGGAGAAAGGACACCTATCTCAAATGTGCACGCATGCGTGGTAGTGGTGGGGTCTAGTCCCTGTGATAATGGTCTGGGAAGCAAGACTCACCTTCTAATCTCCAGGATCACATTGTTTTGCCACAAATTTAGGACTGATTCAGGACGGATGCCAAAGTCCCTCATTTCCTCAGGTACAGAGGGAGAAAGGAATCTGTAACAAGGCAGGCTACTCTCAATAACTTTAGTAAGAGTGTTTTATCTTTCCCTTTTTTTATTCTAAGAGGATAGTAAAGATGCCAGCTCTCTTTTTTGAATTAAAGGGGATGTGAGGTTCTAGGGAAGGGTGTGCTTTCAGTGGGATGGACCATATGTCTTCACAGGTCTTGAGTAGGTTTACTTTGGTTTACCTTGACAACAAGGCCTACGTTCTAGACTCCAAATACACAGTACACCTCACTCGGTGTGTGTGCTGTGTTTGCTTGTTTGTTTTTAAAGACATGAGAATGGATAATAGAGTTCAATGGAGCCAGTGATATGGGGATTCAATCCAAAGCTCCCTGCCTGCTTTCCCCATGATCCTTAATCATGTCTCCAAAAAGTCTCCTAAATTTTAAAAACATTCCTGTGAAGTTATATAGACATTGCCATATGCTCAACCTATTATTACTATTGGACTTCTCTTCCCAGACATGGAGAATAAAGCAGGTGTCTACTCTTTCCTCTTCTGCTTTATCTTCCCTTTATAGGGCTTACTGATGCAAGTACCAGAGCACAAATGTCTGCTGACACCGTCCCCCACCCCTGCACGTGCCCACAGGAGAAGCCTTAAAGACTAGTAAAAATGTGCCATGTGCTTGCCATGGCCGCTGACCCACACAACTTGTCCTGATGCCCTGGGAAGGCTCTCTGGTCTACTCAGGATTTAGGGAACATGCAGTACCACAGGCCATTCAGCGCTGTGACAACCAGGACACCAGGGCAGAATGTTTAAAGATTAGTCAAACACGGAGACTATTGTTGGCAGTAGTGTTAGGGACGGTACCTGTGGTCCACAAATATTTATCAACAAGGGGAGACTGATGACAGCTCACCTCTACTCAGGGCCTTATACCTTACAAGGTACTTTCTCATGATTTAGTTAATCTTCACAATTTATCTGGGATGTATTATTTTCTGTATTATTCAAATAAGAAAACCGGGCACTGAGTAATTAATTCATTCAACAAAAATGTATTGAGAACTTACTATTTGTCAGATGCTGTTGTAGGCACTGGAGATAAGACAGTAAGCAGAACAGACAAAATTCCTGCTCTGAGGGAATTTGCATTCTACTTGGTGGGGAGAAAAGAGACAGATAATAAACAAACAAATAGGTGAAATATAAAGGCATGTCAGATGGAGATAAATGCTGTGGAGAAAAAAAAATATGATTGAGAACAATAATTAGAATGTACCAGTAGGCAAGAGGGCAGGGTTTCTGTTTTACATAGGGCAGTCAGAAAATGCCTCGTTGAGAAGGTGATATTTGAGCAGATAGCTGCAAGAGGTAAAAGAGCTGGTCAGATGGATATCTGGTGCAGGGGCATTACTGGCAGAGGAAGGAACAAGTGCAAAGGCCCTGAGGCAGGAGGATACTTAGCCTGATTGAGGAAATGCCAAGAGGCATTCATGGCTTGTGTGGAATGAACAAGCCTGGGAGCAGTGGAACATGCAGTAAAAAATGTAACAAAGAATCCCATCAATGTGGAGACTTGGCTTTTATTTTGAATGAGAGGACAAATCCAGGTGTTATTCACAATATTTAACAGCAGATACAACACAGACAGCAACCCATCCACATGGATGTCTGGCCAGAGCATGGAAGCAGCATCCCAGAGGCCCCCCTGAAGTGCCAAGCATTACCCCTGCGTTGGTGCATTGTGGGGAGATCGATCCCCTTGTGAATTGAAGGGGAATATCAGGGAAAGGGGACTTTGGGGAAAGACTCTCTACCAATAGAGACGGAAGGATTTCAATATTTTAACAACTGGCACCTAGTTCCAGTATGAGCCAGGTGGAGATCAGCCTTAACAAGAAATCATGGCTATGTCTGAGTGGAGAAGTGACATCATCAGACTCACTTTTTTAAGGATTCTCTCTCTCTCAAATAGACCCTAAACAAGCAAGGATAGAATAGGGAGACCAGTTAGGTGGCCACTGCAGTAATTAGGTGAGAGGTGATGGTGTCTTGGACAATGGTGGCAGCGGGGGAAGTGGTCCAAGGTATCAGACTGGGAATATATTTTTAAGGCAGAGTCAAGACGACTTGCTGATGTATTGGATCTGAGGTGACAGAGAAAGTGTAAAGCCTGACAGAAGGAACTGGAAGATGTGGGTTGCCATTGACTGGGATAAGAAGCACTGGAGGTAGAGCAGGATTGGGAAAAAGATCAACAACTTGATTGTAGACACAGGAAGCTTGAGATGAGTTTATTGAGCACCCACTGAGCCCCAGCACAACAGCTCTGGGAGCTAAGTACTATGTTATTATCTTCGTTTTTTAGCTGGGACAGCTGTGGCTCAGAGAGTTGAGGTGACCTACAATTAGTCACACAGCAAGTAAACAGCACATCAAGGCCTCAAACCTGGTTTTTCAATTCCGAGTTGTATGCTTTTCTTAGGACAGCACCATGGCTGAGAGTCAAACGGTGCTACCAAAGTAGATCGCTGATGAGAATCTACTTTTCTGTGACCCACTGTAAGGCAAAAAGTTCCATAAACACTTTCCAACTCTAAGATTTAGGGAATCTGTTGTAAAAGGAGGAGAAGAGTTTAATCTTAAACTCACTTGAAAAACCAAAAGGGTTTTTTCCTTAAAAAATAAAACAAAACTGAGGTGAGCCTAAGGCCAGCATGCTGATTGCATCAGAGAGACAAAGATGAAAAGAGGAGAGAGGAAAACGGGCATGAGCCCTAAATCAGCACGTTAAAGGGGCTGGCCTGCGAGGCTTGTATTATCAGACATTAGTCAGAGAGGGACGTTCTTTTGCTGGCATAGAAGAAATCTGAAATAACACATTAATTTTAGGTCCTTTGATATTTCTTCCTGAAGATGTTTTGTTTTGATACATCTGACAACAGCAAAAGAGACAACCTCAGAATACAGACATAATAAAAACAGTTGACGATCCATAGTCACTGAGCATAAAGTTCCACGGTCTTTGTCTTGCTCAGTGCAAATCGGCAGCTCACTAGGAAGCTACAAGGCATCTCGGAGGATTTAAAGAGCAAGACTAAATGTTTTAAAGTTCTAGTGTCAGGACTTCCCCCTTCAATTAATGGCTTTGAGACCTGATAAAACTCAGATGTTTTTGAGAAGGGTACTGATTTACAATTAACCAGGAGATCTTCCCGTGGTTCAGACAGCATGGTACCATCGTTTGTGTAAAGAAATGAAGAAAGACACTGGGTTGTGCACTCACCCATTCAACCAGAACTTGTCCAAACCAAGTAACATAACTATAAAAACTGAGACCTGATAGGGGGAGTTGGGAGATGGTATAAGGTAAATAGAGTCCTCACCTTTTATAATGCAGAGTCAAAGACATATAAAACTGATAAATCAATATGAAGGCAATCACCAGAAGAAATACAACCAGGAATTGTTTGGTGGTTTGGGGGGCATGGGAACGAGAATAGGGCTAAGGAAGTGGGGATAAACACCTTGTATTTCATACTCTTCTTTACTGCTTGCCTTTAAAAACTGCATGGATATATATTTCATTTAAAATTTTAACTTGGGGACACCCGGATGGCTCATTCAGTTAAGTGTCCAACTCTCGATTTTGGCTCAGGTCATGATCTCAAGGTCAGGAGACAGAGCCCAGCATCAGGTTCCACACTCAGCATCGAGTCTACTAGAGATTCTCTCTCTCTCCCTCTCCTTTGCCCTTGCACCTGCTCTCTCTCTCTAATAAATAAATCTTTAAAAAAATAAAATAAAATTTTATATTGAATAAATATATTAAAATTTTATTTACACGAACAAGCATCTGGGGATAGAGATGGTGAATAAGGCATACATAGTCCCTGCTGTCATGAAAACTTCTGATTGAACACCCCAAAGTAGAGAAAGAGTGAGAAATCTGAAGCACAACAAAGGAAAAATTGAAGCAGAATTTTATTTTCCCTTTTGGATGGAAACCTACATCTCTTTTCTGCTAGTGCCTCATTCCTCTGCCTTGGAATAAATTATAATGAAGGAAGGACATAGTACGCTCCCAACTGGGAGACATTTAGCTATAAAAAGCAAGCTCTACACATTCCTCCCCTATTCTTTCTCTTGCCTCCAAGAAACTTCAGAGTTCCTTTCCTCAGTAGGAATTTAACCACCCACAGAAAAAGGTGTGTAGGATGAGTGGGAAATAGAGCAGGGGAAGTCGGTTCTTTCATACATTTCCCTTTGATTCTAGAACTCTGACATGGCTCTAGCACTTGCTCACCAGACTCCCCAACTGGATCATAAGGAAGATGTTTCCAAAAATAAGTTGCCAGAAGCAAAAGAGTTAATAAACTTAAATATGCTAAAGGTGACTCATTCACAGAACTTCAGACTTCAAACGTGGAATCATTAAAACTATTAGTGTTTCTCTGAGTTCTGTCCTACAAAAGCCGGGGATGTCAGGTTACCTTTGTTTTAATAGCTTGGGTAACTCTTTCTTCACATAATTGGCTTCAGTGTATCAAGACTTTTTTCTGGGGCTACGTGAAGGATTCCTGATTTGGCTAGTTAGAAAAACCTTTTCAGTGTAGTGGCCCACAGTCACTACAAACCCAGGATAATCATCTTAATTTTGCAATTAGAACTCGGGCTTTATTTTTAGATAGTAACACTAGTTTACATTTGCACTCAAGCATTCATGCTCTGCATTCAACAAAATTTAATTTGTGCCCATCGTGTGCCAAAAGTATAATAAGCATAAGGATTGAGAATGAAATAACAAGTCCATGTTCTTAGGAATTACATAGTCTAGCTTACATCAAAATAAACTTTAGAACACTTGCTGTGATGAGCACCAGGTGTTGTATGGAAGAGAAAAAAATAAACTTTAGTAAATGCTTTAGTAAAGTTGTAACAGGGATAATATTATTGCTTCTTTCATCGTATGTAAGCCCGTCTACATTGTTTCCCACCAACCTTTACAGTTAGGGACAGAAGAAGGATGAGCTGCCATCTAGAGATGGATATGCTGTAGGAAAAGGCCCTTTAATAGAGAATAAAGCAGAAATCTATCCAGCTTGAAGGATTGTGAGAAGTAATGAGCAAGGTAAGAGGTCAGACTCACATATTTACATTTCACCCCTACCTCCGACTTTGAAAAAAAAGAGCTTGGTTTGGGTGGAATATATAGAAATACGAATATAGGTATAAGAATATTAGGGATAAAAGTGGCCTGGGAATATTGCACATTTCTAAGAGAAGCCGGCATTCAGTCTAAAGAAGAACTCCAATACACTGCCATCAACGTACTACTGTAATTCTTCTTCCTAGCCTTCCCCAAAAGGACCACAGCCACTTATCCTGGTGCCTATACTGAAGAAAGGAAAATAATCACCTTTTAAAGAAATTACTTGACACTGACTCTGAGCTGACACTAATTCTTTATACCCAAAAACACCAGCTCACCGTTAGAGTAGGTGCTAATAGAGGTCCGGTAATCAGTGTAATTTTAGCCTCGGTTTGTCTCACAATGGGCCAGTGGGTCTCCAAAACTACTTCATGGTTTTTTCAAAATTTCAGAAGGCATGGTTGAAATATATAACCTCAGCAACTGGTAGAACCCCCCATATTTGTTCTCTGACCTATAGAGTAAGGATTATTATGGTAAGAAAAGCCAGGTGGAAACCCCTAAAACCTTCCCCATACCCACCAAAATATTAACTGAAAACAACACCACATTCCTAGAAGGATGTAGAGATTTGTGCCATCATCAAGGACTTGAATGATATGTAAGTGGTGATTCCTAACACATCCCTATTCAAATAACCTCTTAAGCCTGTGCATAAGACAGATGGATTCTGAAGAATGACAGTGCATGATCATAAACTTAATCAAGTGGTGACTCAAACTGCACTTGCTGTTATAAATGTAGTCTCCTTACTGGAACAAATCAACATGTTCTCTGGCATCTGGTATACAGTTATTAAGCTAGTAAACATTTATTTGTTTGGTTGGTTTTTGTATTGCTTCGTTTTGAGCTTGTAGTAAAGACCCCCAGAAGCTTCTTGCTTTCAACTTCAAAGTTCAGCTTGAAGGATCACCAATATAACATTCATTATTCTACAGCTGTTCAGGGCTTTATTAATTCTCTATACTCAATCATGTTCCAGTGCTGAATTTTATCAAATGTCTAAAGAAGAATAATAACAGTCTTATGCAAACCCTTTTAGAAAACAGAAGTGGAGGGAACACCTCCCTACCTATTGTATGAGGCCAGAATTCTCTGATATCAAAACCAAAGTCATTATAAGAAATTAAAGTCTGATATTTCCCATGAACATAAACAAAAAGTTTCTTAATCAATTATTAATAAATTAATCTAGTGATATTAAAAAAGGATAATACATCATGACCAACTGGAGGTATATCTCAAGAATACAAGGTTGGTTTAACTTTTGAAACATCAATCAGTATAATTTACCATATTAACAGAATAAAGGACACACAGAGGGTTATTTGAAAAGAAATTCAATATCCATTGAAATTCAATATCCATTCATGATAATAACTCTCAGGAAGTTAGGAGTAGAAGTCAACTTCTTCCATCTGATAAAAGGCATCTACAAAAAAACTACGGCTAACATTATAACAATGGTAAAAGAATAGATGCTTTCCCCATCAGGAACAAAACAAGAATGTACATTCTCACCATTTCTCTTCAGCACTGTATTGGAGGTCCTAGCCATGCAATAAGGCAAGAAAAGTGAATTAAAAGTCAAAAATATTGGAAAGGAAGTAAAAAAAAAGTCTCCATTTGATGGATGGATGTATATGGTATGTGTATGATGTATGTATATGAATCATGATCTACATGATTGTATATGTAGAAATCATAAGGAATTTTTAAAAAGTTACAAGTGATTTTATCAAGATTCCAGTATACAAAGTCAATTACAAAAACTAACCATATTCCTCTATACTAATAGTAAAGAAATTAATTAAATATATAATTAAAATAACAATATTATTGGGACCCCTGGGTGGTACAGTCAGTTAAGCATCTGACTCTTGGTTTTGGCTCCAGTCATGATCTCAAAGTTTTGAGACTGAGCCCTACATGGGCTCTGAGCTCAGTGAGGAGTCTGCTAAAGTTTTTTTCTCTGTTTCCTTCTGCACCTCCTCTTTCTCTCTCAAATAAATGAATAAATCTTAAAAATAAATAAAATAACAATATTACTTATGATAGCATCCAAAATGTTAAATACTTAAAATATATTTAACAAAATAGATTCATTGCATATTGAAAACTGTAAAAAAAAATTTTTTTTTCAAGAGAAATTGAAGGAGACCTAAGTAAATGGGGAGATATATCAAGTTCATGAATTGGAAGACAATTTTGCTAAGATGTTATTCTCTCCAAATGAATTTTTCAGACATAATGTAATCCCAATCAAAAACCCCAAATAAAAGGCTTTCTCTTTTTTTGTAGATATTAACAATCTGGTTCTAAAATTTATAGAAAATTCAGAAGAACCTGTATCAGCCAAAGACATTTTGTAAAAGGAGAACAAAGTTGGAGGACTCGCTCTGATTTCAAGATTTAGTATGTAGCTAAAGTAATCAGGAAAGTGTGGTATTGTCATATGTTTAGATACAATACATTGGTCAATGAGACTGAATAAAAAATCCAGAAAGGGATCCAAATTTTATGGCAAATTGTTTTTGACAAAGTTACCAAAGAAATTCAACAGAGAAAGCATATTCTCTTTATTTCTTGCTTTTACCATATACAAAATTAATGCAAAATAAATCATAGACCAAATTATAAAGACTAAAACCACAAAAGTTCTGAAAGAATCATAAAAATCTTTGCAACCTTACAGTAGGCAAAGATTTCTCAGAAAAGTCACACTAATCATAGAAGAATTGTGCTTCATCAAATTTAAAAATTTGTCTTGAAAGACACCTTTAAAAAATTGAAAAGTCAAGGTGGCTCAGTCAGTTAAGCGTCTGCCTTTGGCTCAGGTCATGATCTCAGGTTCCTGGGAACCAGCCCCATACCAGGCTCCCTGCTCCGTGGGGAGTCTGCTTCTCCTTCTCCCTCTGCCCCTCTGCTCATGCTCTCTCTCTCTCTCAAATAAATAAAACCTTTTTTAAAAAATTAACAAGTCAAACCACATACCAGGAGAACATACTTGCAATGCGAAAGACTTATATCCAAAATATACAAGGAATTCTTAGAGCTCAAAATGACACAAACAATGTAATTTTTTAAAAAGATTTTATTTATTTGACAGAGAGAGAGAGAGACAGCGAGAGAGGGAACACAAGCAGGGAGAGTGGGAGAGGGAGAAGCGGGCTTTCCGCGGAGCAGGGAGCCCAATGTGGGGCTCAATTCCAGGACCCTGAGATCATGACGTGAGCTGAAGGCAGATACTTAATGACTGAGCCACCCAGACACCCCAACAATCTAATTTTTTAAATATTTAAAAATGTATCACACAATAATTTACATAAACAGCCAATAAGTACATAAAAAGATACTCAGTATTATTAGTTAGAAATGAAATAAAAATGAAAGCCACCAGATAGTATTTTATATTTATATTTTATATTTTATGATGCTATAATTAAAGAGAGAGAATACCAAATCTGGGCTAGGACATGAGGCAAATAAACTCTCATATTTTGCTGATGGAAGTATAAATTTGTACAATCACTTCGGAAAGGTACTTGGCAGTTTCTTATAAAGTTAAACATACACTTTTCATAGTACCCAGCCATTCCACCTAAGTATTTACTGTGCATGAATGTGCATAAAACTTTATTCATAATATCCAAAAACTTGAATCCTAAATGTTCATAAAATGCTGAATGAATAAACAAATTGTGGCGCATCCATATGTTGAAATACTACTCAGCCATAAAAAGGAACAAACTATTGATACAAGAACAACCTGGAAGAATCCAGAAAACCTTATGATAGTGAAAGAAGCCAATTACCAAAGAGGTCATGCTGTGCTTCCATACGTGGGAGATTCTGAAATAGGGAAAACTAATTTAGAGTGACTGAAAGAGGGTTATAGTTACCTGGGCCCAGGGAAGGAGAATTATTACCTATAAAGGGACACAAGGGAACTATCTAGGGTGATGGAATGTTCTAGATCTTGGTTGTGGTGGTGGTTATTCAAGTGTATGTATTTGCCAAAACTCACCAAACCACACGCTAAAATGTTGTATTTAATTGTACTTCAATAAGGTTGCTTTCTCAAAAAAATGTCAGCTCACCATCTCAGTGAGGTTTTTAGATGTACAAGGTGAAGAACAAGTTGTTTTCCTTGTACCTTCTTATCACTAAGAAAGAGGTCCACCCCTCCAAGTGTTGCAGAGCGGGTGAGTCTCCTAATTCTCTAATTCTCTAACTCTTCCTTCTGAACTTTCCCAGTGTCACAATTGTGTAAAGTCTGATTGCTACAATAAATCCTTTATTTCATAACACTTACAGTTGTCTACTTATAGTTGTCTACTTCTCTAAATGTTCTCTAAATAAATCCTTTATTTAATAACACTTATAGTTGTCTACTTCTCTAAATGTTTTCCTAGACAGAAACAATGCCTGTGCCACTCACGGGAAAATACACAAATGAATCAATGAGCTAGTCATCTGTGCTACCAGGAACTAAACATCAGAACTCACAAACATGGTCTAGGGAGCCTTCAAATTACCCACTATAGTCATCTTCTCTTGCTTATAGCAAATTGCCACAAGCTTAGTGGCTTAAACTAATACAGTTTGTTATTTTACAGCTTCTGTGGAGCAAGGAGTCTGGCACATTTTAGCTGGGTCCTCTGCTCAGAGTCTCATAAAGTTGAAATCAAGGTATCAGCTGGGACTGTGATCTCATCTGAGGCTCAGGGTCCTCTTCTGAACTCACTGGTTGTTTGCCAAATCTAATTCCTTGCAGTTGTGGGACTGAGGTCCCCTCTTTCTGACTGGCTGTTAGCAGGCAGCTGCTCTCAGACCCCAGAGGCTACCCTCAGTTTCCTGCCACATGACTCTCTCTACAACATGGCAGTTTGCTTCTCCAAGGCCAGCAGGAAAGCATTCCTCTTGCTTCAAATCTCTGAAAGCCAGTTTACTAAGGAGGCTTAAGTAATGTCACATTATTACAAGAATGACATCCCATTACTTTTGCATATGATATAGCCTAATCAAGGATAGGCTTATCCCATCGTATTCACAGGTCCTGCCCATACTCAATCTATTTAGATTTCGCATTTAGTCTACCGTGGAATAATACAAAGGATATGGGCCTTGAGAAATGGATAGAATTTGGACAGATGAAGAGAAAAGGGAAAAGAATTTCAAGCAAGGGAACATACAGATATATGCTGTAGACTGACAGAAGGATGAAGTTGGCATATGAAAGCTACAAGTCAAATGAAATAGGACATTTGTGCTAGAGACCCCAGGAAGCAGAGTAACTGGAGCCCAGAGTCAGACCCTAAGAGATTTTACCACTCTACTGGGGAATGTGGGCTTCAACAAACAGGCAGAAGGGAAATCGTGCATGGATTTTTAGTAGAGAGACTGATATATTTTAGAATGATAAGGCAGGTGAATAAAATTCAGAAATCATTAGTAGAGCTAGACAGCATCTGATTCAGGTGGGTGAGGTGGTGGGCCTTCAGCTAACCGTGGGAATAGAAAAGAAAGGAGGACTATGAGAAACTGTTAAAAAATTGTGAGATTTTTGTCCCTTCTACATACAGCCTTTCTTAACACACATTATCCTTGATTTTATAATCTTGCTTACAACCATTTTTAGCTCTACATTCTAAGAACCAGTATCTGCTTATGCCGTTGAGTTGGATATTTGATAATAATGATGTTAATTAATAATAATAAATAATATTAATAATAATAAAATGCCTTCCACTTAGGCATTAGTAGATACTATTTTTATCTTCATTGCACTGGTGAGAAACAGAAGGGTCAAAAGGTGACCAACTCACATAATCTACTCGGTATTAAAGTTCTAATTTGAATTCAGGCCTTGCTCCCGGCTATGCACCACAATATACCGCTTCTAGAAACAATGAAGTTTGCCAAGTTTGTGTATACAAAGCAGTTTAAAGACTGGCTTTGCTTATGATAGCTACAATTTCATATTCTTTTGGTTTGGGAAGAAGTCTGGTCCGTAGAATGCCATCCAAAGGTGGATCAGAAGCATGGAGCTGTATCTACTAATTGAATCAAGATAGAGGCTGGGGATAATTATCCTCATGCTTTAAACCCATCCTAATTATACTACAATACCAAGCAGGCCGCCTGGCTCATGGCAATGTCTCGGTAAGTACCAGTTCCCCCCTCTTTTTCTTTCTTGTTCCCTCCCACTCCTCTCCTACATTAAGAAATTAAAATATAAGGATCACTGAGTTCAATGCTATTTTAAGGAGAACTACATGCCATATGGAGAAAAAAAAAAAAAGGAGAAGCAGTAAGTCTACCAAATTCACACACCCTCAAGAGGCTGCAAGAAAGCAACCACAAGAAGATTATACAGTTTTTAGGAAAAAGGGGTGAACTGGCAAAATAAGGTTTGGGGGAACGCAAAGCTGATGGCAAGAAAGAGAAAGACATGGGCTCACCATCCATAACCTTTCAGGATGACCTCAAAGTATGGTTTGAGGTTTGAGTGGTTTGAGTTGCCCAGATAATTGCTTGAGCTCTGCGTTTGGGGACACTGGTGAACTACCCTCTGGAAATGAACTTTTCTCTGGGAACGAACTTCACAGCAGCAGGTCATTCCCAGCCGCAGCGGAAGGAGACCCCTCTACTCTCCCGCCTGCCAACAAATAGACTTGGCCTCTGTGCCACCTAAATCCAGGCATGTATCAGTTCACCTTCAAACACCCAGCAGGTCTACTCTATCAATTAAAAAGCACTGGGCAAGTGAGCCACTAGAAAGTTCAGCGTGGTTAGGATTAGTAAGGCTTACCAAATAAATAGCAACGTTTTTTTTTTTAAGATTTATTTATTTTGGGGAGAGAGAGAGAGAGCACGTGCACACAGTGGGGAGGGGCAGAAGGAGAGGGAGAGAATCCCAAGCAGACTCCCCACTCAGCATGGAGCCAGAGGTGGAGCTCGATCCCAGGACCCTGAGATCATGACCTGAGCAGAAACCAAGAGCTGGAGGCTCAACCGGCTGAGCCACCCAGGCACCCCACTACGTGCATTTTCATATCCACTTTTGTCATTTCCATTATTTCAGCTAAGACATCAGGTTATTAGTTTTATCAAAAGAAGGGGAGAAAAAAAGAAGACCAAAAAAAAAAAAAAAAGTCACAAACATGCTTCCCAGACAGGTTAATACAAGCTCTTCCTCAGCTCTCCTATTCTTGACTTAAGGAACATTCTCAGAGTGAGAGCAAAGAAGTTTTGGGTTGTATGGAAAATTTGACTCAAACAAAAAAGCCAGCCAACACCACAAAATGGATTGGAGTCAAATCAGATAAATAGAAAAAGAAAAGAATACAAAATATTTTTGAATGACAGTATCAAAAAGGTTAAAAAGCTTAACTAGAACCTGATTCAAAACATACAGACTACAGTTTAGCTTCACCCTAACGAGGTGCGTTCAAGTATTGATTTAATGATGTTTCCTCTCCTATACCCATAGAAATGTAATTAAATTGTCACAAACATATACATTCCTCTTGGGTTTGGCTTCTGTAACTACCAAAAATAATGTTTGAGAAATCACCCAAACCTCCCAGTGTATTATTCATGTAAACCTAGATATCTCACGAAAACAAAACATACAAGCCCCGAGTGCCAGTTAGAATGTGAAAATATCCAGCAACAGTCTGTTTTTACTTCTTTGATAAGCTGTATTGTCTTTTTGTTATAATGGAAAAGGATTAGTGAGGCTTACCAAATAAATAGCAACTTCCTTAGAGAAAATGACCCTTGTATTTTATAAAAACCAAGAAATCAATCCTTAAGAGAATATGGGGGTCTTTGACAAACTAATGGAGGGCAAACTTCAAGGTCTATAACCATGAAAAGACCTGGGTCAGATGAGGATTTGGGCTAGTGATACATTTTTTATATTTTCTATTTTAAGCACCCCAAAGTTTAAATGCTCGTGCATGACATCCAATTTTTTTCTGAAAATCTTTAGTCTGCAAAATTGTGTTCTTCCAAGACTTTTTGCCTGTGTTTGGCCTGGAAATGATAATGTTTGTAATAATATATCTTGAAATGCAGAGGTGTGCCCAAAGGAATAATAATAATAGTAATTAATAATTAAGTGAACCAGACACTTTCAAACCTCAAAAAAGGTTTGCTTTAGTGAGTGCTTTGGGTGAAGACTCAAAGGGTGGGGCAAGACACATTTTGAAAAGTCCAAATAAGTTCTTCTTATCATTTGCCAAAGCAAGGTTGGTATTTTCCAAACAAAATTTTTACTATGTACTGAAAGGAAAAGAGATAAAGGTGAGCACAGTTTAGAATTTAACTTTTGGTGGGGGGGGGGGAGCGGGTATTTAAAGCACTCAAGAAGTAGAATTTGGACATTTCAGATACACGTCAGCTCTTGCACTGTGTGAGGTAACAGCGCCTATTTGATTTAAGACCAAAACCTGAATTACCAAACAGTACTGCCCTTTTCAGCAAAGTCCATGTTTGAATCAGCCTTTCTGTATCACTCGATGAGTAACTTTCTTTGCCCACTGAAGTCTGAGCTCCTGACATCAAGATCTCAATACATTCATCCAGATGGCCTGTAATTGATTCCAACACAGGGTTATCATTAGGTGATAAGCCTTCAACTTTATTTTCTTCCATCATTCATAATGAGGAAGTTCTTGCTTCTGAGATAATTAAAGGTCGGCAGATTTGGAAGTAGGTTTGCTTTGCCACTTTTTTCTTCATATGGTTTCTTTTCAGGTTCTCTTCCCTTAATAACTGGCTTAACGCTTTTATATAATAAAAAGGTCAGATGGGCTCCCCACAAAGTACTCATAATAGCTGGCAGCCTATCCCCCTGCTATTAGCCATCATTTAGCTAAGCAGAAGTGTCGGAGCATGTAGAACAAAGAGACAGCCGAGCATTTCTAGGAGCACATCAGTGAGAGAGCAAAGAAACAGGGGACCAGACAGACAAGGCGTAGGGGAAGACGCGCTGCCTACAAGCAGTGACAAGATGGCTTCGGAGGTAGGCGACAGGCTTCCTTGCAATACCATGAGATTATCCTGAAGAAACAAAAGCAGTGGTGGGGTTAAAAACATGCAGGTATGGCGGGGGCGGGGTCAGGTCTAGACACATATAAGGGGCAGACCAGGATTATGACTTATCCACTCCTTTTTTTCAGGATCAATTATCAATTCACTGCAGCCAACTAACTCTGAAGGAGACTGATAGGAATGCAAAAAACCATAGTCATTTGAAAATGTATGGATACATTCCAGTTACTTACAGATCTCTATTACATACTATTGGGTAGAATTGTAAGACATTGCTGATTTTTGACCATTTTGAACCTATAAAATAGGCCATTTCCTACGGTTCTATGTTTATTAATAGAATGGTGTAAAGATTTTCTTTGGACCTGAAAAATCAGTCTAATCCTGCAGATTTTTCAGATTCAGTTCATTTAAAAGCTAAACACTAAGTTATTTGTATTTCTCCTTTTCCTGGAGTATCTCTACCTCTTGCCCATTTTCATGGGTATCAAGTGTTTCATAGATATCTGGTCCCACATGCCAAATTGTGGAAAGATTTAACTCTCAACTTAGTAGGAAATCAAGGATGCAATTTCTGGTTAAGCCAGTAAACTCCGCACAGGAAATACTCCTTGTTCTCCAGCCATATCCTGTGTATCTTGTCCTAACCAATTTGCCAGCAAATGTTAGTCCTCTTCCTAAGAAAGACTGGAAGAAAAAACTGCTCAGCTCTGAAAAAGCAATTACTAATATCCTCCTAATGTTAGAGAAATTTTATTTATTCGGCAACATCTCAGCAGGCAACAGAGAGAAGAGTACAAGTTTCAGAGTCAGAAGGCTTCACGTGAGCTGTCTGGGCCTCAGCATCCTGATGAGGGGTTTGATCACATGAACAAGGGATTCCCTTCTCCCTCTAAATTCTGCTTTTCACTCTCGTATTTGTGATTGTCAATGTTCGTGGAATTGTGATGGTGGCCTAATGAGTCAACGTAAGGCTACTTTAACATGCCTGAATTTTCCCCAAACCTTTAAAAGCACACAAATATGAACCAGTGAACCTAAATTATAGTATACTGTACATTTGCTTGGCATCTTCCTATTACCACTACCTTTATATAAATGGTTGCTCGCTGTATAAGTAGGAGACAAACCACTTAATAACTTCCAGGCTAGTGAACTTTTGTCCAACTTCAAAATAAAGTTGCTATTCTCCTTTCAAAAAATGTTTAGGATGTATCAAGCTTACTAAAAAATGAATTGCCAGAAAGAAAATAAAAAGGGCTATGTCATCAATACGCTAACATAACAATGTCCGATCAAATTGTTCCAAGTGTTTTATTTTCTACCATATGCCTTCATAAGAGTTCATCTCAATGAATACTTGGGTTTGGGTGGCCAGAGAGCTAACATAAAGATGCTTCTACTCTGAGACTGCATGAAGATTTTTTTTTTTAAGAATGAAGAATTTCATAGTAACTTTAAGGTAACATTCTCGGGGGGAGGGGGGAATCCAAATTTCTGTACTATAAATTGCCAAGAACTGAGATCAGGTCTTGATGCCTCCATCGATATGCTCTGGAACTGGAAACAAATCAATTTCTCCCTCCCTCAAGGTCTTGAAATTAATGTTTTATCTGGATCACCTATGTCATAGTCATCAAGGCTTCCCAAGAATAAAGTGGAATTATATGGCATCTTAGATTCCTTCCAAAGGTGGTGTCACTGTTTCTTTCTCCTTAATTAGTTGATGATATTGCCAACTTTTCCCCAAGGCATCATATTTATTCCAGCAAATTCTTATTTAGAAAGCTCACATTACAATGATCCTGTACACTTTATCTGGATTGGCAAATTTAACCCCCCATCCACTAATTTATGTTTTATTAAAACTGATTCAGTTGAGGGAGCATATCTAAAAGTACTGCAGCTAAATTCTTTGAAGACAAACTGCAAATTAAAGGCTATATCAAATCCCATTTGTAAGAGTAAATACATGTGTGTGGATAAGGATTCTGTACGTGGTTGCACAAAGGCAGGAAGGTCACGGTGGTGTGAATTAGAAATATTCCTTATGGCCAGTGTGCTGATCAGGTCAACGTTATTCTAGAGGAACGCATTCAGTGATGAGCCCAAAGTGGCCAGGGCTACGGTAAAGCTCATGCCAACATACAGTCGATTGTTCCATTTCCTGACTCAGTGACAACTTGTTATAATGAGGCCGAGAAGCGTATGACTCGCTCTTTGTAGATTTGGAAGATGCATTTAAGTTAGATAAGAAGAACCCGTACTGCAAGATAAAAAAAAAAAAAAGTTGAAATCAGATATAAAGTTGGGCAAGCACCCTTAAAAAGGAAAAAGGATGAACGTGAAAAAGGAAAGAAAGGAATTCAGGAAGCATTAAAGAGGGGAACAAGAATACAAGGAAAATACGTGTGAGCAAAAATGAGAATGGAAATGTGAATTACTAAGGCAAGAGGACGGGGACAGGGAAAGATTAATGAATGAAGAGACCTCTACTTTCTAAACCTAAAAATCAAACACTACTGTTGGTCACTATATATAGGAATTCTAAAACAAAAAACAAAACAAAAACCCTCAAAGTTAAAATTGCATTTTACTTCATCATTTTTTTTCAACAGTATTAAAAGAGCAACTCATTCTGACCTAACAGAGACTCTTACTGACACTATTGTGTCTGGCTTACTAGGGACTTTTACTTTTATAAGACATGAACATTATCCTAGATGAGTAACAGAGCATCTTCTAGAAACTTCCAGGCTTGGGAGCTCAGGAACAAAGTGAGTCACCGTCACTCTCCATTGTTTTGGCTTTGAATTCCAACTTCTTGGCCAAGAATTGTGGCACTTGATGCTCTATTTCAGGAATTTCATTTAGTCAAAATGTTTCCTTTATTAGCAAACAAGTGCAGTGACCCAGAGCTAGCCCCCTGAGGACTACCAACCTAAACAGTGTGATTTAAAGGCAAAAAAAAGTTCCAACTACCAAAAGAGTTCTTTACTGGTTCTGCCAGGATGCTATAAGGCTCTCACAACAAGAAGTTTTTGTTGAAATTAGGCAGGAGAAGGGGAAACACAGAAAGCCATTATTGTTCATGATCTCATCAGACATATTAGTTCAGCAGTATAGGGGGCTGTCACCTAGAAGATGACTCTGGAGCAATAAGAGCTGAGCTGGATGTGTTTACTTGTGTGTGTGTGTGTGTGTGTGGAGAGAGAGAGAGAGAGAGAGAGAGAGAATGGTGGGAAAGTCCATAGGGGCTTGCTACCAGAAAGGGCTGGCTTGTGGGGGCGGGGGTGGGACAGTGGGAAGGAGAGGCAATGAGGGACTGCATGAAAGGCAATGATTGGTACCCGGCATGTCGGGGGGGGGCGGTGTGTGCACCATGCATGCCTATGTGCACCCTCCCACCATGTGCAGTGCAACCAAGACTGTGCAATTGTGGGATGGGGAAAGGGGGCAACACCTACCAAGCCCAGAAAAGTCTCCACTATGTTTTAAGAGTGCTCACAGGTAACTCTCATCTTTCTATAAGCCACCACAAATGCCAGTTTCATCAGAATGCCAGTCTGCTTAATCCAGGTTGTTGGACAGCGCAGATCTAGAGGCATCGTCCATCATCACCTCCTTCAGAAGTGTCTTTAGATAAATGGAGGTGAACGTTGCTCTGTCAGTAAGCTGCCCTTTCTGTGAAACAGTGTCAGGGGCTCACAATACACCTCATAAATGATCATGGCCCTATTTATGAATGCTGTGCTTGGGTCTTTGCTACCATGTTTCCACCAGTTTCATAGAGTTATCTCAGTGATATAATTATTTCCATTTTCCAAAGGAAGAAATTAAGGGGAAAAAAATAGCTTGCCCAGACTGCTCAGGAAGCTTGGGTCTTAGGGATGAATTAGCTCTCCTTAATCAACTCTGAGTCTCATTCTCACAGAGATCACAATGAATGCTGAAGAGTTTTTCATTTGACTCTGACTATCTGATTTCACTCAGATTTCATAAAAAGAGGAGTAATTATTAAGACTTTATCTCTATATATGATTCTTCTGTTTTCTGACCCTGGAGTAGTAAGTTGAATCTTGAATATTGCCAAGAGCCAATTGCCAGACTTACCATTATACTCAAGAAAAAATATCATGGAGTGAGGTTAAGGAATGCCAAGCACGGATCATTTGGACCCCAATGAGATAGAGCTGCCCCTTCTTTCAAGTGTTTCCAAAAAGAGAAATTGCTTAAGGAGAAAACTCATGGGAACTAAGCTGAGAGCCTTGCCTTTGTTTATTTAGCGTAAAGAAGTAAGAAGATGAGAACATCCGGGTGGTTGCATTTGCCTGATATTTAGGAGTTTATCCCAGTTGAATTCAGATCCTAAGTAATTTTTGGAATACGCATCTCTAATGTGTCTAATTGCTGAAATCTTTACAAATGGGCCTAATTTTTAAAGAGAAAGCCGGGGTGCTATACACACCGTGTTAGGTTTCTTGATAGATAAACTTCTGTACTTTAAAGAAAGAGGTACCTTTAAATCATTTGATCCATTAAAGGAAGAGAGTAAGACAATGAAGTCCAAGTAAGCACATGGACTGTCTTGCAGCCTGATATTGTATTTCAAAATGCTGAGAGGAACACTTTCCTTTCCTCTCTTGCTATAAAGAGTGCATCTGACTACAGGATGGAAAGAAAGAAGAAATAGGAAATCAGAAAGATTAATAGAGATAACGGAGACAAAGGGTCAATGGTTGAACTTAGCAATGAGAAGAATTAAAGTAGTTAAGAGGACAAAAGTAGGGGCACCATACTTTTAAGAGTAATACAGAGGTTCTTCAAATATATCAAGGTCAAGAAAGACAATGAAAGGTGAAGAACTATTACAGATTAAAGGAGACTACAGAGACAAAACCACTGGATGCTGTACATAATCCTAGACTGGATTCTGTATAGTAGAGAAAAAAAAATCCTATAAAGGATACTATTGGGATTATAAAAAACTTGGAATACGGACAGTAGTTCAGGTTTAGTATTAATGTGAATTTTCCTGAACCTGATAACTGTACTAAGGTTTTACATATACACCTTAGTACATATATACCTTAGTACAGCATATATATACATATATATAAACACAAACACACATCATGTGTATGTAGAGATATGTATGTATTTTGTATGTACATGTATTATGCATGGGGACAGACACAGACAGAGAATGATAAAACAAATAGGTCAAACTATAAATAATCAGTGAATTTGGATAAAGGGCACATAGGAGTTCCTTGTCCTTTTAAATTTTCAATATTTTTGAAATTATAACAAAGTAAAAAGTTACAAAAAGTTAACACAGAGAAAAGGAACTAACCAATTTCTTAAACACACAGTCTATTGTACGCTTACACACTCCTGAACACCCTGACATCAAAGTTTTCACCCGCCCATTAACAGGATATGCACTGAGAGCACCAGGAAACCAAAGACTCTAGTGTATGCTCTTAAAGTTTCCTGTTGACTTTTGACAGCAATTGCATGCCGTGTCATCATCTGAAGTTGCCATTTCTATATCTTAAAAATCTTAAGATTCAAACAGAAATCCTTTGTTCCCAGTCCTAACCACCCTGACTTGAAGTATTGACAGTTGCTGAGGACCAGAAAACAAATGCAAGGAGGAAGTAAGCCCAGAGCTCTCCAGATGGCTCTATGTACCCCCACTTTTGAAGAAGCCAGGAAAGTCCAATCTCTAGTGGCTACAGAAGTTCTCATTCCTTGGTGGCACAGTAAGCCCTCATACATGATGATTTCCCCCAGCAGTTTTCAGGGATTCTCCCACGCCCTTAGGGACATGATGTTTAATTACCTTCCAGAAAGCCAGTAATGGTATTTTGTGGTCATGAACAGATTACACACACAGGCACAGATACACATCCTCTCATGAAAGTGAGTTTCTGAGGCTGCATGACTCACTGTCTTCAATTCAGATAGGTAGCATATTATGTTTGGCTGGAACACAAAAACAGGTAGCTTAACTAGTAGCATGAGCATGTGGCCTTTGTCCATAGCCCAGAGGAGATCACCTGTTGGGCCCTCAGTGGAATTTCCACTCCCTGTCCAAGTCAAAAACATAATTGAAAAAAGATGTCGTTGGTCTCCAGGTGTTTCTTTGCATTGGCCAACTTCCGCCTTCTCCACAGTGTCTCCCAGAAATGAGAGGTTTGAAATCGAGTGGCAGTTGGTTAAGTGATTGCAGGGAGAGTTGGATAGGAAATGGCACCCAACCAGTCAGACTGGAGATCTGTTTTTGAGGATACTCAGAAGCTCTCATTCTCTTTTAAAAGATTTGCTCCTTTTAAAGAATGTTCATGGCCAAGACGCCTGGGTGGTTCAGTCAGTTTAGCGTCTGCCTTTGGCTCAGGTCATGATCCCAGGGTCCTGGGATCGAGTCTTGCATCAGGCTCCTTGCTCAGTGGGGAGTCTGCTTCTCCCTCTGCCTGCCTCTCTCTCTCTCTCTGACAAATAAATAAATAAATAAAATCTTTAAAAAAAAAAATGTTCATGGCCTCATGAGCCAGAACCAGGCTGGATATAACTACCATACCTACCCAACCTCTCCAGGCTTATCCATGTCTATTGGTGCTTTCCAAAATACTTCTGGGAAATCTCTACAGAGGAACTTCACTTAACCTGTCCACTCCTTTACCTTTCTTTCTTTTTAATTTTATTATGTTATGTTAATCACCATACATCATTAATTTTTGATGTAGTGTGCCATGATTCATTGTTTGCATATAACACCCAGTGCTCTATTCAATATGTGCCCTCTTTAATACCCATCACCAGGCTAACCCATCCCCCACCCCTCCCCTCTAGAACCCTCAGATTGTTTCTCAGAGTCCATAGTCTCTCATGGTTCGTCTCCCCCTCCGATTTCCCCCCCTTCATTTTACCCTTCCTACTATCTTCTTCTTTTTTTTAACATATAATGTATTATTTGTTTCAGAGGTACAAGTCTGTGATTCATCAGTCTTACACAATTCACAGTGCTCACCATAGCACATACCCTCCCCAATGTCTATCACCCAGCACCTCATCCCTCCCACCCCCCACCACTCCAGCAACCCTCAGTTTGTTTCCTGAGATTAAGAATTCCTTATATCAGTGAGATCATATGATACATGTCTTTCTCTGATTGACTTATTTCGCTCAGCATAATACCCTCCAGTTCCATCCACGTCGTGGCAAATGGCAAGATTTCATTCCTTTTGATGGCTGCATAATATTCCATTGTATATATATACCACATCTTCTTTATCCATTCATCTCTCGATGGACATCTTGGCTCTTTCCATAGTTTGCCTATTGTGGACATTGCTGCTATAAACATCGGGGTGCACGTACCCCTTTGGATCACTACATTTGTATCTTTGGGGTAAATACCCAGGAGCGCAATTGCTGGGTTGTACGGTAGCTCTATTTTCAACTGTTTGAGGAACCTCCATACTGTTTTCCAGAGTGGTTGCACCAGCTTGCATTCCCACCAACAGTGTAGGAAAGTTCTCCTTTGTATCCCCTCCATACTTAAACATAGGTGTATCTTTCCTTACAAAACATACACCCTTAAAAAGTTGAATGTAAATGTGATGTATTAGTCAGGTCTTGATTGCAAGCAACAGACATACATTCTGACTTCCTTAAGCAAAAAAGGAAATTACTAGGATACTTTACACGACATAATCGACAGGAAGGCTGGAGAACTAAGGAAGATGAAGAACCATGGATGGTCCTGTGTGAATAATTGGTGTGCCACACTGCCACGGGCATCTGCACCAAGGCCACAGCTGGACGCTGCTACACTAGACGAGAGCAACTGCTCTCCCAGGAATAATTTCTAAACTGGTTTTATTGTGTGTCTTTGCACCACGCCCTCAAAATTCAGAGTCCCATGTGGGAGCATCCAAGAGGCTCACTCTAAGTCATAGGCTTCAACTGCAGGCATCTATACTCTCACCAGAAGAGGTTCAGATTCTGAGCAACAAAAACAAGTGCCAACACACTTAAAAACAAGGGAACTGAAATTGAGAAACACTATTTCTAATTCATTTGCAAATTGAAAATTTTTGTTTTTAAATATCTGCCCCTTTGATGGAACTCTTTCATGGACTTGTATTTTTGGCACCCTTGATTTGTTCACTCAACGCCTTCCCCATTTCTGTAATATCCTTTATTCTCTCTGTGTTCACTCTAAAATAGGGAGAAAATTATTTCAACACTTCGGTCTTAGCTTACTAAAATATTTGAATATTTTTGTCCATTTATCATTATGTCAGCAGGCTAAAGAGCAGGAGTAAATGTGACTAATCAGAAACAAAACGAATTAACCCCCTCTTTCTATTTCCCTGGCAGAAGGTGCAGGATTAACAGGTTTTCTAACCTGTTAGAAATGTTAGATGTTAACCAGCATCGCCTCCTCTGTCTAGTAGAGGCAGAAACTTGAAGCTGTTGGCTGGTCCTTCTCCTGTAATTAAAATTTCATAGTAAGTCTTAAAGAAAAATAAAAAACTAATGTATTCCATTTAAACCTTTACTGAATATCTCCTTCACATGCACACAGACAAGGCCTCAAAAGACCTTAGTCAGCTTTCAAGGCTAGTTTTCAAATTACTAAATGAAGATAAAGACTTTAGGATAACTACTTTCTAATTACCTGCCCTCCTTAGGGAGGCATCATAGGTTTAATATATCTCCCCTATGGACCTAGAACATGCTTATGGAGTCAAGGAGAACTAACTGATATTGAGTGTCTACAGTATCCCAAGTTTTGCCCTGGGTGCTTCCTGTGTATTACTGCACTGAATCCTTAGGATGATGGAATGAAAATAATAGTATGCTCTTTCTTCAGATGCATCAACTTAAGCTAAAATACGTAAGTTCCAGAAGTCACAGAGCAATAAATAAGAAAGTCAAGATTCAAACACATACTCCAGAACCCCTACTCTTTTCACTCATACCGTGATGCCTCAGAAATGCACTTGCTATAGTCAGGTATTGTACTTGGTCTGGTCTCAGGCGTTTTCTCGATAACCTGGAATTTCCATTAAATGTAGCATTTTTTTCCTTTACCAGAATGGTCAGTGTGGCCACAGATCCCGCAAAGTTTGGAAACTAGAACAACTGTCATAAATGCCAATTCAGGCCAATCGCTAATGTGACCACGTTTCTTCACAAAGCGTGTTGTTTTACTTCTCCTCTATACAGCTGAATATGCTATTCAGGCCCTGAAAAAAAGAAAATTAGGTTATGCCTTCTAAATGCCACATTCTATTTGAAGTCCTAGGTAGGGGTGGTTAATGTTTTCACTTTCTTTTCTTCTGATTAGAAAAATGCACCCATGATATAATTTAGAAAATATAAAAAGTATAAGAACAAATTAAGTTATCCATAATTGATGGAACGGTTTTGATTTGGTTGATATATCTAAATACAAGAAAAATCACAAGACTGTAGTTGTACGCAAATGTTTTTAGTATAGAACCACACTCAAATTCCTCTAGGCCATCTCTTCAAGCCACCAAGGCAAGAAACGATGCGAGAGCCCCTAAGAGCCCAATATCAGAAACATAATATTCACTTAATAATAATTCGATTAGTTAATCTTACCTTTGATCCCTGGCCACTGAGGCAAAATGACAGTTTTCATGATGAAAGGCTCACATAAATCTAGCAGTGGTAGCAATTAGTTATCCTTTCTTCAGCTGAAGAGGTTGCCAGTGGAAGTCCGCCTAGCCTAACAATTGTTGCCAGGCCTGAATTTTTCATTTCATAATCGTAAGAAGAGATGTGTGACTGAAATGGATTCATTCATCCACTCAACAAATATTTATTGAGTGCCTACTATCTGCCAGGGCCTGGCAAGTCTTCCAGGTGCTAGGGATTTAGCACAGAGCAAGACAGACAAACCCTGCCCTTAAAGGAAAACAAATGAGAAATGTTTTCAAAGGACCACAGTCCTTGTATCTGAAATTTTCAAATGAACATCAAGTCTTTTTGTGCTTTCTAGATTTATGCCAGGAGTAGAGGGACAAACCACCTCACCATCATTTGCTGAAAGACAGTGTCCAGTCAAATACTGTGTTGAGACAAGGAAGCAGGCTCAAATTAGAGTGACATTTAGGTAAAAAGAGGCTCTAGGTTGGAAGGTATTTTAAACCCCCTAATGCCAAGGTAATGGGTCCGCTGGTTGGTTTTTTTTTTTTTCCCCCTTTCACACGCTGATTGACTTGGATCAAGAAGATGCCATATCCAATGAAGAGAAATGTGAGAAAAGGTGACTATTTCCCCCAACAGACTTGGACACAAGGTCTCTTTTTCCATGGAGACTTTCTTGATGCCTTTTATATGTCTGGGCACTTTTAGGCATGTTTTAAGCTGATTTTTGGGTGTAGCACGTTTCTCCCTTGTCCAATACAACACACCCAAATTACCACAGAGAGCTCCTGGCTTCAAAATGTTGGATGCCTTTTTGAAGAAAGGTCTCTTTGGCCTTCTAACACTTGGAAATTAGGGAGCTCTTAATACGTTTTTTATTTTTCCATGACTGCCCAACATGGACAAGTTACAAAATTTTAATTTGGGAAAACCAACCTCACCAAGTCACACAAATGCATGTTCACAAATCATTTGTCTCCCTACCAATTAAGTTTCCATTTATTTGTTTCAGAGATTGTTTGCATCTTTCTCGAGCCGCCCTTTGTTTCTTGTTTTTGAGCAGAGGTTTCAGGGTGGCCCTTGATGCCCAGGTATGAAGATGCCTGGTGATTAGAGAATGTCGAAAGGCACTGTAAGTGTTTGTCTGGCATCAACTTTCTTCAGCAGATGTTTCTAGTTGCTAACGAAGGACATGGAGAAACTTCTCTTTTACTGTCTTTATCCCGGCTCCTTTCACACTTGTGGAATGACTGACTCGTCACTGCTGGGGAGATTTATATAGAAGATAAAATAAATGCAACCTCCTCCTTGCAGTATATAATCCTTTAAGTTGAGCAACAAAGAGAACAAATAAGCTGCAACAAAACATAATTTCAAATTCTAGCATTGTCATACTAGATCACTGATTCTCAATATTTTTGCATATGAAGGCCATTTTTTTATATTAAAAAACAGTCATCAACACATACCACACACACATACACACACAAAACTGTGGTTATGTGGTTATGTTTTTGTTGAATGTTATTTAGGAAAATACATCATCAGATACTACTATTAAGTATGAAGAAACATTTAAATGAATTTCTATTTTAACTAGCTATTAGGCCATTTATATACATTTGAAAAATAATAATGCATCTATGTAGAAGGTACTTTGAAGCCACAGGCATATTTGGTACACCAATGGATTCACAGATTTCTGATCATAGCATTAGGGTTCTCATAGATTCAGATCACAGACGAGTTGAAAAGATCAGAGTTGGGGAATTAACACTGCACTCGAGTTGGACCAGAACCAGGGTAGGCATCTGGGGACCTTGGGTTTGACTGTGTCTGTGCTATGTAAACTTGGGCATGTTGCTTAATCTCTTTGGGCTGCATTTTCTTCACTTGTAGAGTGGTGATGATAACATTTAATAATGTTAATGTGATTCTCAAATCAGATCATAGGTTCCTAGGACCGAAGGTCCTCTTTCTATTTCTATTTCTCCCAAACTTGGTACCACAGCACAGCACAGCCAATATGTACTTGCCTCATAAGGCCAGAAGTGAGAGATACTTCCAAAGGACTCAAGCCATATGGGTAGTGACATTTATCCACCACTGGCTGTGCCGAATTTACACTGATGACCTATCCATAAAAGCCTTGGGGTCTGCTGTCCAAACTACCAAGTCATTTCCCAAACAGAAGCTCTGCTAATCCCTACATCTGCTGATATGATGTGCAGTGCTGCTCTCTTAAGAACTGGCCTTTCTATTTATTATAATTCATATGAGGATTTGCAAAGAGTATGAATTCACTACAAAAATCAACTAAGGAAGTGCCACGCTCATAGCTGAAATTTTAGCATTTTGAGTCTGTAAATAGCGACCCTTATGTAATCCATTATTCTCAGCAAGGATCCGTGGGCTCAAGTCTATTTATTTTAATTCAGTTTTTCTCATGTCATCTGGTAAGATTTAGCTATAACTGTAGCAGCTGCAGTCCAAATTACCATGCTGCTCAGAACAGACTCACAGTGTGCCGCTCTATGATGACTCTGTCCTTTTTCTCGTAACAAGCTTAACGCTCTGGGTCCCATGCTAAGTGTACATTCGTATCCCAGGAAGAGTGAGCAAGGTGACACGGGGACAGGTAGCATCCCTTAGAACATTGCTCAGAGTGCTGCAGCTGCTCGGTCCTTGCCCCGAGGGCAGCCAAAACATCCAAATCAAAGGAAGCTTAGAAAGAACGAAGGCACAAACCTAATTCAATGCAGGAAAATTGCCATGACTGTAGTGCTTAGTTCATTCTTCCAAGAAAATAAAAACAAAAGAGGAGGGGAAAAGAAAAAGACAAAAAAATCCCTAAGATCAGGCTCTGGCATCAGGAATTAGTCTGCCGAGGCGGAAGGCATCCCCACTGGGGAAGGAGGCTCGTTTCCCTAGATTAATCAGAGTGCTTTGAGTCTGCTTTCATTTCTAAATGTACTACTGCCAAAGTACGACATAAGCCACTTAATTCCTTCCCCAAAACTAGAATCGTTAGCTGTCATACAAGCTAACCAGTTTTAATAAAACACCAGGAAGAGTGAAATCCATCTATGGTGGAAGAGTTAAACCAGAAGATAGGTAATCAGAGGCTGGGTTTTTTTAACATCAATATAAATCCATCCTAGGGCATTAATAAAAAGCAGTGCCCCAGGTGGTTACATGTTGACACTTGTCTGATCTGATAAGGTAGTCAGTAAATCCTTTTTGTGGTGGACAGAAGGGTAAGGTGTAGCCACCACCGTAAGAGCCGAGACTGTTGATGGCCCAAATTTCTCAATGAAAAGACCAATATACAGAAGACCTATGAAAAAAAAAATTAACGTTCCACTACAGGAGTGTCCTTTTCAGTCTGGTTTTGGGCAATAATAGGTCTGAAATTAGGGAAAAGAGGTAGACACGCAATTTTGATACAAGTAGCTTCCCACAGTGACTGATACTGAGCACCTTTCCCCATAACCCCATTAGTCATTCCTCAGAGTGAAGACAAGTTTCCAGGAGGGACATGTGAGAATACCAGCGTAGTTACCTGGGAGGATGACACACGAATATCCATCATCACCTCAGTCTACCAGGTTGCTCGGTGAGAGAGCAAGCCTCTCAGCCTAAGGGGAGCAAAGCCAGCACACTCCACAGGAGGCAGGACATTGCTGAGGCGGAAAGCCGTGCTCTCTGGGACAGGAATTCCTGTGGGAAGTGCTCCAGGAGGAGTCCCCTCCCACTCAGGGGAAACAGGCAGTATAAGGGGTACAGGACAGGATATGAAGACCACAGAAAGGGTGGTCTTGAGACAACTCCAGGCTCTGGAGTCAACTTCACAGATGACTCCTCCTTTACTCTAGAACAAGAATGCCACAACAGAAGCTTCGGTATTCTTCTGGGCGAGGACTCCCGTTCTCTTCCTGAATTGCTACCTTTTGTGGTTTTCATCAGGACATTCATCAGCTTGGTTGGTAGCACCACCAACTCAGATCCAAACAGGTCATTTAAATATAGCAATCTTAACCGAAAAGACAATAGTGCATGGATTAAACCCTTCTTCAATATATCATTTTAGATCAAGGGAAAGATCTGAAGGGAAATATAGATCAACTATATTCATAATCACATAGTAACACTCCTCTGAATTTACCTAGATCCAGTAATTTCTAAAGCTGCATTTTCTATATACTGTATATACTGGCAAAATGGAGAAGTTTACCTTGGAAAAAAAAGTGAGCATTTTTTTGTTTTGTTTTAAACTGAAAAGCGGCACAGTTTGTTTCTAGCTTCACATTTGTCTACCTCTCATTCAACACTGTAGAGTAAAATTAAATTAGAAGATTCATATTTACTTTTTTGGGGGGGATGGTTTTCCTATCTGTACTGAATCTTTTTTATTGCTATTTACCTTTTCTACCATTCATCTAAGTGTTTCTTTTTATGTAAGAGAGAAATTTGAAACAGAGAAAAAATAGAGAAAAGTTGAAACGGGGAAATGATGGTAATGTTTACAGCCTGGAGGTGAAAAAATCCATCAGTATTAGATGAGACGCCTTTCTTTGCTAGCAAGGGTGCTAGCCTACATTCCTCTTCTGTTCTGAATGGACTGTGTGGTGTCTGTCAGCTCCATTTCTTCTGAGAGATTACAGGCATTGTGTGTCTTGAGGGAAAGCAAATACCTACTACAGCATCTAACTGGGAATTCTTATTCTTACTAGGGCAGAGAAAGGGTATATTGAGAAGAAGGATTCTTCGGGATTTTCTCTCCATGCTTTATTGTTAATTGAAAGAAAGGGAAGTTGGGACTGGAGAGAGAAAGATGGGGAACTTGGAGCAGCCCTCACCTGGACAACTTGTCTTCAGAATTTGCAGGTCTGGCCCTGCACAGGTGAGGCACAATGAGGCTTAACAATAAGGAACAGTGCAGCTCATTTTTTAATTCTTCTACATGGCCAGCCCCCACCCAAGGCTCCTGAAACAAAAGTATCATCCTTAGGGCCAAAATCATTCTCTTTCCTGGTAACTTGAAAAATTAGCCAACGCCACTGCCAAATATAGCATCCAATCATCATAGGTATTTCTATTAATTTGCATAAAACAGCACAAGGGAAGGTTCTAGTATCCAAACCTTTCCCTGAATTCATCAGTCATGTCATTCTTAAAGGACTCCACTCTAAGAAGATTACTGCCTTTTGATTAGATCTGAAAATAGGAAGGTGCATACCATAACAAAACAATGATATTGTCTCCAGCGGGTCTAAGAAAAAAATTAGTTCTTCAGAAGCTAACTGAAGTCTTTAGTGTGGGGTGTAGGAATGCCATCTGATCCAAACTCCTACTCAATGGAGTGAGACTCTACCATACCACGTCCCCAACAGATGGCTAGTCTCCACTTTAATATTGTCAGTGTACAACACATACAACCCACGTGTGTGCAGAATGGCTCACTTCTGTTTTTCGACAGCTCTAATGTTTGGTTTGTGTTAACATCATACATTTGTCTGCTCCTCTATATTTTCATTCATCTGATTGTTTCACTCCCCTACTCAAAACACTGATAACCCTCCAGGGTCTCAGAATGAATCCAAGTTCTTGAGCATCAGACTCTCAGAACTTTATCATCTGCATCTCACTTTTTTTTTTTTTTTTACCTAATTCTACTTCCATTCCCCTATTTCAACCATGTACTCAACAAATATATTGAACCTCTTTATATGTGGGGCACTGTAGACCACAAAGATGAAAAAACAGTCTTTTGAACTTTAAGAACCTTATAGGAACTCCTTGCAAGTATCCTGAGCCCTAGCTGTTAACTGTTTATCAAAGATGTCGTATATTATCACAGCGCTGTGGGACTGCTCTCCCTCCCTAAAGTGTACTTTCCACCTTACTGCTGCTGGCAGAAATTCTCCTTATGAGTGCTCCCTCCCATGAGAACCCTTCTCCAACATCAAAGTCAGAATTGAGGACTCTCTTATCTGCACTCCCATAGCACTTACCTTCTAGAAAGTAAGGGCCACGACCGCATCCCTCTTGTTCACTAATATATCTCCATTCCCAGTATCCTGCAGGGTGCCAAGTCAGCACTGAACAATCCGTTGCTGAATGACTGCTTGTGATAAAAGAATGAGTAAATAAATCTCCTAGCCGGCACTTGCCAGAGTATAATTTGTGTTACTACTGAATATGCGTATGTCTTCCCCACCAGACTGGAAGCTCCTTGTCAACAGGGCCATGCTCTGCTCCTCTGTGTCCACCAGCCCTAGCACAATGCTTAGCATATAATGAGTACTAAAGCATGCATTTGAACTAATTCATTTAGTAAATATTACTAATTACACATATATTACACATATATTAGTGTAATATATGTGCAAAATACTATATGTGCAGAACACTATTAGGCCCTTGTGTCTTCAACTACATTGAGAACTTGCTCTTAAAGAGTATATAATCTAACAGGAAAGACAAGATATGATAAATATATGTCAAATTGACTTTTATTATCTTGCACATTATTTTTCTGATGAGTCATTAGAAGAGTGTCTAAACTACTTAATTTTTTAAAAAGTGTAAATTAAAGCAACTTTTTAAAAAAAGATTTATTTATTTTGAGAGTGTGTGCGCACGCATGTGAGAGGGGGAGGGGCAAATGGAGAGGAGAGAATCTCAAGCAGAGAATCCCCCCACTGAGTACGGAGCCCAATGCAGGCTTTATCCCACCACCCCAGATCATGACCTGAATCGAAATCAAAAGTCAGTTGCTTAACCAACTGAGCCACCCAAGGGCCCCTAAAGCAACTTGTATTTAAATAACAAGAGTTGATATGTTATTGGCTGTTTAGACTTATTATGTGCCAGATCCTGTTCTCAGCTTTCTACATGTCTTCTCCTATACTTGCAACAACAGCCTTGTAACACAGAGGAGAAAGAGACTAAGTAACTTTCCTAAGGTCACACATACCTTAGTTGTAAGTTGCAGGGACAGAATTTGAATTCAGCCCATACATTTGACCAGTTGTACAGTCTTTTTGGCAAAAGAAACATACCTCACATTAGGCAATAGTCTCCTGATATTTAGAACAGAAGTCACTGCTTGGGAGACTTGGAACAATGACCAGTTGCTAATTTTCCCAACTCTATTAGGACACTAACACTGATAGCTTCTGTAGGAATAGCCTGGAGGATACTAGAGCTGATTCTGAAAAAAATGGAACATCTAAATATACCAACGGAGAAAATCTAACATAAGCAAAGACAGAAATTTTTTGGAAGGATACCGAATAACTCTGAAAATGAAACGGAAGTTGAAAAACCAGATTTCTGAATCAACAGGAATCAGCGTAACTCTTTGGCTGTAGGGAGCAGACCCTAAAGGTGTTTTCTGGCTGGCCAAGGAGGGTCAAACATTTTGATTGGCAATACCAGCAAGGCTGAATCCCGTGGGGGTAGGGTTGTTCTCTGAACCACAGTGCTCCTTCTGTTACCAGAGAAAAAAGACGACATGAGGCTGAACGACAACAGATGCCCTATTCCAGTAAATATTATAGCTGTAGGAGTTATCAAATTTTTCAGGATAAAATTACTTGGAAATTCCTGGAATCCTGAATTAAATGTAGACAAATTCATATATAGTAGATCCATAATAGGATGCTAACAAAGAACGGATTATAAAGTATGGCCTGAGAAAGCTTTTATTGTATGTATGTTATAACAATACAAAACACTTTTAAAAGGCAAACTCACCCATTTTTCCCATATTCTCCTCCAACACCTGATCATATATATATAAAATCCTAGCACAGAGCAATGTTTTCTGAATTTCCCCCTTTTCCTAGATCATAGACATTTCCCTAGGTTCCTTCACAGTCTTTATAATTTTCATTTTAATTATTTTATAGCATTCAATATGTTTCTAACATAATTTCCTCACTGACTCTCATGAATGTTTGGAATATTTCTAATTTTTATCCTATACATAATACTATAATTAATGCCTTCATGTATACAAATTTCCCTTTCCTTGTAGTACTGTCTTAGGATAAATGCCAAGAAGCGCCATTTGGGTCAGGTATACAAAGTAGGAAAAATCTGTGGTTCCTGAAATGCTTTGTCAACATTATTTTAGAAAAGGTATACCAGTTCAGATTTGCCATTAGCAATGTTTCGTCCTCCCAACTACGTGGCATCACCATTATTTTGCGAGTCATTAAGATTTAAAGTGGTACTTTGTTGTTGAAATTTGCCTAATAAATGGAGGGATTCTCCACAACATATCCCCCCTTATATCAGTGCAAGAGACAGCTTGACCTGAAGCCACCACTTACCTGTCCTGATGTATTACCTGTGTTTTGTTTTGTTTTTTAAAGTAGGCTCCACATGCAGAGCCCATCATAGGACTTGAACTCACAACCCTGAGATCAAGACCTGAGCTGAAATCAAGAGTCGGACGCTTAACCAACTGAGCCACCCAGGCACCCCTCTTGTATTCTTTAATCACCTAACTATCTTCTTCATTCCAGCAAAGCAAATTTGCTAGCTTTTCAATGTACATAACTGCATGAATGTGACTTTTTTGAGCTCTGAAGTGTTTTATTGGGCAGAAAAAATTATTTGTAAGTTCACTTAATTTTTTTTAAAAAACTTTCAATTTATTGAAGTTACAAATTTAAAAACCTAAAGCTTTAAGTTCACCTTGGAAATCTTATTTTATTAGCCTAAAAACTTTTAGCAATTTCTTTAAAAAACATTTAGAATACATTATTTCCTTTACAAACTTTGCTAAATTAAACACTTTCAAATAATTTTAAGTGCGTTAGTGCATTTAATGTATTTTATTTTTTTAAGTACTGCTATTGTGACAATAATTTTGAGTACTTCTAGAATCTTAACATTCTAATAAATTAGATTTACCGATATAATGAACTTTATGTTTTCTTATGTCTTCCAATACTCTAAATAAACCTGGTAAGATTTAACTTAAAAGAACAAATCTAATCAATTATGCAAGTATACATTTTAAATTGGAATTACACGGCTAACCTGTTATTGAATAGACCAAAATATTCTTAAATCTTCCAAAATAATACATATACCAGATTATTTATTTAAAAAGGTATTAATCCTCTGTGTTTGATTTTCTTTTTTTTTTTTTAAAGATTTTTATTTATTTATTTGAGAGAGCGAGAATGACAGAGAGAGTGCACATGAGAGGGGGCAGGGTTGGAGAGAGGAGCAGACTCCCCGCTGAGCGGGGAGCCCGATGCGGGACTCGATCCCGGGACTCCAGGATCATGACCCGAGCCGAAGGCAGCCGCTTAACCGACTGAGCCACCCAGGCGCCCTCTGTGTTTGATTTTCTTAATCATCTATAACCAATGCTAAATATACCCAATGCTAAATATACCCACTAGGAAACGTTGACTTAGTTCACTTCTCCACCAGAGACTTGGCCTGGGATGCTGCCTAGGTTCTTGTTGGCAACTCTGGGGGGACACACTAAGCCCATTTCTAGCCTAGAGACCACATAACTTAAAGAAGTATTGGTTTCTTGGCCCTCCTAGCCTCATCTTTGAGGTGGTCCTCATCTCTGTTCATCCCACAGAAGTCTGAAACTACTATCCAAATTGGCCCCTTGATTGGCCTGGGCACCCATTTTCACTTCCAATTCTAAAACCCTTTGAACCGCACTCAATCCTGCCTTCTTTTTTCACTTCCATTCTACCAGGTCTACACGTGTCTTATGGATGCTAAAATGGTATCTAACCGAAATTTTGCTATCTTCCATGATTTTGCCTGACTTCTCAGTCACAAGTGCCAGGTTCATTCTGCTGACAAAAACAAGTGAATCCACACTTTTGTTGAAGTCAATTTTATCCGCCTTGGAATTCATTTTCTTCTATCCACAACCAATTGAGGTCAAATCTTGCAAAATTTTGATTAATCAAAATTTGAAAATTTGGTAATCGATTAAAGGACACTACGTGACTTTTCACTGTAGCTCTCATATTGTTGAGCTTGTTAACTGGTTATATCTTCATTATAACAATGGTTTGTAGCCAAAGCATCCAGAAGAAAGTGCCATGTAAAAAAGTACAGAGATTTCTCAGGACTAGAATAAAATATGTGTGATTATTCCAGCACTTAAAATATCCACGGCTTCCAGGTATTTGATGAATATAGGACGATTTTAATGACCACACAATTACAACAGTACTTCTCATGAATTGAGCATTTACTCAAATACCAACTGTTTTGCATTCTTTTATGAGCTGGTCAGGTGCAGCCACAAGAAGAGGCAGATGAGAGGCTCAGGGCAGCAAAATGTATTGTACTCACAGGTCCCAGAGGCAGGAGGCACAGCATGGCACACAGGACACGAGGGAAAGACACCAGGAGGCAGAAGGCCCGAGAGAGTATGGGGAGCACGTAGGCCACGCCTTTATTTGAGTTTCAGCTGGAAAGGCAAGGCAGGGCAAAGTAGGTTAGGATTGGCTATCCTGGCTAATTTCATTGGGTTTTGTGCTCCTATGGGGTGGTCGCTAGTTGTCTGATACCGGACCCTGGGATGAGTAAAGCAGAGAAATATCGCCTCCTGGGGTCCATGGGCCAGAAAAAAGAAGTGTGGCTCCAGATGGGTTAGTTTGCATATCGAAGACATGATGCTCCCTGCTGGGCCCTTTGCTAAATCTAAGAATTGGTCAGCCCAGGGAAGGTAATCTCTTCCCAGCCAGAAGGGATTTTTAAGATGTCAAAACATCGTAATAAACAAAATATAAAAATACAGACAACACAGAAACTAAATTCACTGAGTACTCACCATGTGTTAGGGACTCTGTAAAACACTGTAAATGCTTATCTAACCTAATTAACATAAAGTCTAGGAGGTGATGGGTTTCACAACCTGGCATTCTGGGTGTCAAAGGGAGAAAAAAGTTGTAAGGACAGAAACAGATAGGTATTAAACACCAATGTGTCACCTAGCTCTGAGAATACTTAAGAGTTAGTAAACAAAATGCCTCATGACAGCAATAAGCATTATTTGCAAATCAGAATATCTGCCGCTGTGCAGTCATTTGAATCTTCAGAATCCAGGTTCCATGCCCTATAACAGTTGAAGGAAGAGCCAATAGTGTGTCTAGTTACAAGCAATCCTACCATATGTCACTTCACATAATTGTCCCATCATGGCTGCCCAGGGGAGGGATCATCTGTAGGCGTCTGTTTCCATCCTATGGGGGCTGGACGGCTGCCAAGGAGAAGGGAAGAGAGTGAGGAGGTGGGAGGAGGGTGTAAACCCCCACAAAAGCCACTTTATTCTTGTCATCCTCCAACCACCCCACTTATTAAAGTATTATCACCAACACCTCATTTTATACACCAACTCTATCTTCCCCAGACCATTTTCCCTTTCCATCCAGAAATAACCAAGAAAAGCACCATGTATGGGACAGCTGAATGACTTAACTCTTTTGTGTATATAGAGTCCTATGTGTAGCCTCTGCACAAAACTTTTCGAGCAAAGCAGATTGGGGGGTGGGTGAAGAGGAGAAGAAAGGATGGGGGCTGAGACTGGAGGGATCAGGGGAGCGGGGTCCTCACTGGCAATTCTAAAGTCGAAGCAGGGCAGCTGACATGAGGACGAAGATCCCTCAAACAAGCAACCCGATTTATAATGTAGCTCACAGGTGGGTTTTAATAACAAGCCTGAGCCATCTGGTAGTTTCCTATTTTAGCTAATTATTCTTGTTTAAGTAAGTGCTAAGCTTTTAAAGTTATTGTTTAACTTCTTTCTTCTCTTTGTCACCCTCCCTCTATATTTTGGTTTCCTGGGGTAAATCCCTGTCCTAGTTACTTTTCGGGGGAAAGCCTGACTTGCCTACTATTCTTAGCAGAAAAGCCTCCAAGGAAACCTCAAAAATGTTTCCCGTAGCACTCTGATTCTCTAAATTTTCCATCAAAATACACTCCCCTAAACAGCAGAGTTAATCAAGCAAATACCCCAAGGGTCTAGGGTTGTACCCAAAGGAGCTTTCACTAGCAATCTTACACAACACTTGAAAATTTCACATCATGCTTGCTTCCTCACCCACCCATCCCTTATATAGATGCCTTTGGGGAATATTTTAAAAATGGAGGGCACCTGGGTGGCTCAGTAGGTTAAGCAGCCGACTCTTGGTTTCAGTTCAGGTCATGATCTCAGGGCGGTGAGATGGAGCCCCATGTCGGGCTACGTGCTCAGAGGGGAGTCTGCTTGAAGATTCTCGTTCCCTCTGCCCCTCCGCACTCTCTCTCTCTCTCCGTCTAAAATACATAAATCTTTTTTTTTAATGGCTCAATTATCATTGAGTAAAACTGAATCTCCAGGTAGATACATCAAATCGTCCTGTGACGTTATACACCCTTCAGAACATTGCCAAACTGCAAAAGCCCATTAAGGACAATGAGCTTAAGAACGTAGGGAATAACAGAAGAGAGAGGTCTTGCTCAGGTGGAGGCAATGGGAACAAAATGTAGACATGTGAATCCCGGAAGAAACAATGTAGGTATCTAGAAAACAGCCTAGAACCGAGAAACATCACTGGGAAATTTTATCAGCTTGAGGCCTTGGCCTCAGTCTTCCCTCCATAGATCTCAACCTTCATCCCTTCACCACCGTGGGCTACCCTTTTCCCTTGCCCAGAATAAAGGAGATAAAGGGAATATGTGATCCAGATACTCCAAACTGTATCTGTGAATTCTTTGAAAAAGCATGAATTTCAGAGCATCACTCATCTTGATTCAAATCCCAGCGCTCTCCCTCTGAAGCTGTGACATTTGGGGCACAATTGCGCCAATTTCCTTAATTGGAAAGGCATAATACATATTATCATAGGACTCTTCTAAAGATTAATTGAAGTTGAGCACACACAGTAGGGCTTTTAAAATGATAAATGATTTATAAATTAATAAAATGTACAAAACTATGGAAAGAAAATAAGTCTCCTTTATTTCATATTCCTACTCTAATCCCCCCAGTGAGTCGCCCCCCCACCCCCACTCTGCTGGGAGTGGGGTGCAATGCGAGAAATAAATCCCACACCTTTGTGAAGTGGCAGTCACGGGGCGTCTTCCAGGGGTCTCGGATCTGTGCCCAGCCCCTTGGTTTGCACGGCTCTCCACAGTGGAGTCTGGACACACCCCGGGGAGTGCGCCGAGGGCCCGCTGGTGAGCCCGAGGTCTGTACTCCCCGCTTAGTTGGACCTGGTCAAGGACAGTGCGGCAGGCCACCCTGAGCGGTTGTCTCCCTGCCAGAGTTCAAAATGGCGCCTGGAAGAAAACAGACGCCCTTCCTCTGGCTTTTCCTTTAATCCATCTAAATCCCTCCTCGGTCTTTCACATCCGGGTCTAAGGACTCGCTGCCCGCCCGGGTCTGTCTCTCCTGCTCCGCGCTGCTCCAGCC